>NW_026967481.1:403750-777500 GCF_028390025.1 Pseudophryne corroboree | reverse complement strand
TGTGTGTGATATGTACACACAGGAGAAGGGACAGGTGTGTGTGTGTGTGATATGTACACACAGGAGAAGGGACAGGCGTGTGTGTGTGTGATATGTACACACAGGAGAAGGGACAGGTGTGTGTGTGTGTGTGTGATATGTACACACAGGAGAGGGGACAGGTGTGTGTGTGTGTGTGTGTGTGTGTGTGTGTGTGTGTGTGTGATATGTACACACTGGAGAAGGGACAGGTGTGTGTGTGTGTGTGATATGTACACACAGGAGAAGAGACAGGTGTGCGTGTGTGTGCGATATGTACACACAGGAGAAGGGACAGGCGTGTGTGTGTGTGTGTGTGATATGTACACACAGGAGAAGGGACAGGCGTGTGTGTGTGTGTGATATGTACACACAGGAGAAGAGACAGGCGTGTGTGTGTGATATGTACACACAGGAGAAGGGACAGGTTTGTGTGATATGTACACACAGGAGAAGGGACAGGTGTCGGTGTGTGATATGTACACACAGGAGAAGGGACAGGCGCGTGTGTGATATGTACACACAGGAGAAGGGACAGGCGTGTGTGCGTGATATGTACACACAGGAGAAGGGACAGGTGTGTGTGATATGTACACACAGGAGAAGGGACAGGTGTGTGTGTGTGTGTGATATGTACACACAGGAGAAGGGACAGGTGTGTGTGTGTGTGTGTGTGTGTGTGTGTGTGTGTGTGTGTGTGTGTGTGTGTGTGATATGTACACACAGGAGAAGGGACAGGTGTGTGTGTGTGATATGTACACACAGGAGAAGGGACAGGTGTGTGTGTGTGTGTGTGTGTGTGTGTGTGTGTGATATGTACACACAGGAGAAGGGACAGGTGTGTGTGTGTGTGTGTGTGTGTGTGTGTGTGTGTGTGTGTGTGTGTGTGTGTGTGTGTGTGTGTGTGATATGTACACACAGGAGAAGGGACAGGTGTGTGTGTGTGTGTGTGTGTGTGTGTGTGTGTGTGTGTGTGTGATATGTACACACAGGAGAAGGGACAGGTGTGTGTGTGTGTGTGTGTGATGTACACACAGGAGAAGGGACAGGTGTGTGTGTGTGTGTGTGTGTGTGTATATGTGTGTGATATGTACACACAGAAGAAGGGACAGGTGTGTGTGTGTATGTATATGTGTGTGATATGTACACACAGAAGAAGGGACAGGCGGTGTGTGTGTGTGTGTGTGTGTGTGTGATACGTACACTCCCAATAGGACTCTTATCTAGAGTAAAGGAATGTGAAGACTAGTTATAACCCGTCTCCTCCCAGCCTCCACCTCTCTGTCCTCTCCCAGCCTCCACCTCTCTGTCCTCTCCCAGTCTCTCCACCTCTCTCTGCTGCTGGACAGGAAGCAGCTCCCAGGTACAGTGGCCAAACCTGCAGTCCTTCCTATATTTATTAACATTTACTTATATGCGCCTCTCCCTCTCTCTATGTCTCTGTGTATATGGCTGGCTGTCTCTGTGCCTCTCTCCCTGTGTAAATGACTGTCTCTGTACTTCTCCCTCTCTCTGTGTATATGACTGTCCCTGTGCCTCTCTCTCTTGCTCTATCCATGTCCCTGTGTATATGACTGTGTGTCTCTGTATGTGTGTCTCTGTGCCTCTCTCCCTGTGTATATGACTGTGTGTCTCTGTGCCTCTCTCACTCCCTGTGTAAATTATTATTATTATCCTTTATATGGCACCACAAGGGTTCCGCAGTGCCCAATTACAGAGTGCATAGAGTGTAAGCTTGCGAGCAGGGCCTTCCTACCTCTGACTGTTTGTTATCACCCAGTTTGTTATTGTTATTTGAAATTGTAAAGCGCAACGGAATTTGCTGCGCTAAATAAATTAATAATAAACAAATAATCAAAACAGGAAAACCGCAACTTACAGTTGACGACATTATAGGACAAGTACAGGGTAAATAGACATAGCTACATCAGCAGATGACACTGGAATAAGTATTAGGTGGCAGAAGACTGTGGTATTTGGGCAGTTAAAGATTATTAAAGTAAGAAAAGTATAAGCACATGAGGGAAGAGGGCCCTGCTCGTGAGAGCTTACATTCTAAAGGGGAGAGGTAGACAGACAGGGGTGACACAGACGGGGTACATAGAGAGCGTGGAACAGAGGGTTAGGATGAGATTTGGCTGGGTTTGGTGAAGAAGTGGGTCTTCAGAGCCTGTTTGAAGTTTTGTAGAGAGGTGGAGAGTCTGAGGGGGAGAGGTAGAGTATTCCACAGAAATGAAGCAGCACGTGAAAAATCTTGGAGGTAGGAGTGGAAGTAATCAGAAGGCAGGAGAGTCGGCGTGCATTAGCAGAGTGAAGAGGACGGGTGAGAGTGTAAAGGGAGATAAGGTCAGAGATGTAGATGGGAGAGGAGTGGGTGAGGGCTTTGTAAGTGAGTGTGAGAAGCTTGAAATGGATTTTGAAAGGGAAGGGGAGCCAGTGAAGGTCTAATAAGAGAGGGTAGGTAGACGTAGTGCGTTTGGTGAGGAAAATGAGCCGGGCAGCAGCATTGAGGATAGATTGGAGTGGAGAGAGGTATTTGTCAGGAATGGCAGTCAGGAGGCGATTACAGTAGTCCAGTCTGGAGATGACCAGTGAGTGGATGAGGGACTTAGTAGCATCCTGGGTCAGAAAGGCTCTGATCTTGGAAATATTTTTTAGATGAAAACGGCAGGTTTGCGAGAGGTGCTGAATGTGTGGTTTGAAGGAGAGGGAGGAGTCAAGGATTACTCCAAGACAGGTTACTTGGGGGCTAGAGGAGATAGTAGTGCCATCAATAGAGGATGTGATTGTAGGAGGTGAGTTTATGCGGGAGGGAGGGAAGATGATCAGCTCAGTCTTAGACTTGTTAGGTATTAGAATGCGCTGGGACATCCAGGAAGAGATAGCTGAGAGACGGTTGGAGATACGAGTGAGGAGAGCAGGGGAAAGGTCCGGAGAGGAAAGATAGATTTGAGTATCATCCGCATACAGATTATATAGGAAACTAGAAGAACTAATGAGCTTACCTATTGAGGTATGCATAGAGAGAGAAGAGGACCAAGGACAAAATCTTGGGGTACACCTACAGTTAGTGGAAGTGAGGGGGAGGTGGAGTCATGAGAGGAGACAGAGAATGAACGGTCAGAGAGGTAGGAAGAAAGCCAAGAGAGAGCAGTATCACGCAGGCCAATGGAGTGAAGGATTTGCAGTAGGAGAGGATGGTCCACAGTGTCAAAAGCAGCAGAGAGATCAAGAAGAATAAGTAGAGAGTAGTGTCCCTTAGATTTAGCAGCATGGAGGGCATTGCATACTTTTGTAAGGGTAGTTTCAGTGGAGTGGGGAGGATGGAAGCCAGACTGGAATGGGTCAAGCAGTGAGTGTGAGGAAAGGAAGTAAGGTGGTTGTAGACAATACGCTCAAGGAGTTTGGAGGCAAAAGGGAGGAGAGAGATGGGTCGGTAGCTCGAGAGAGTGTTTGGATCAAAGGTAGGTTTTTTAAGAATAGGAGAGATGAGTGCATGCTTGAAGGTAGATGGGACAGTGCCTGATGAGAGGGAGAGATTGAGGAGGTGGGAAAGATGGGAACAGGCAGAAGGAGAGAGGTAGCGGAGGAGGTGGGAGGGGATAGGGTCAAGTGGGGAGGTGGTGAGGGGACAGGAACTAATGAGGGCCATGACTTCCTCTCCAGATGCATGGAAGAAATATGTCCGAGTTGGTGAGAGGGATGGGGAGGGGTGGTAAGGGATGGGAGAAAGCTGGTTTCTGATGGTCTGGTGTGATGTGATGTCCTGACGTATGGAGTCAAGTTTGGAAGTGAAATAAGTGACTAAGTCAAGAGCAGAGAGTGAGGAAGGGAGATGAGGTGGAGGTGGGCAGAGGAGTTAATTGAGAGTGGTAAAGAGGCGCCGGGGGTTGGAAGACTGGGAGGAGATGAGGATCTTGAAGTATGACTGTTTAGCAAGAGAAAGAGCAGCACTGAAGGATGAGAGCATAAGTTTGAAATGGAGGAAGTCTGCCTTAGAGCGTGATTTCCTCCAGTGTCGCTCAGCAGTACGTGAGCATTTTTGCAGGTATCTGGTGCACTTGGTGTGCCAGGGTTGAGGTGGTAATTTGAGAGGGTGACTAGTGGTTGGTGGAGCAACAGAGTCAAGAGCAAAAGTAAGGGATGCATTGTATGTGGAAGTGGCTTGTTCAGGACATGAGAGAGAAAGAATAGGAGAGAGAAGTGAGTCAAACAGGGAGGAAAGGAATGTGGTGTCAATAGCCCCAATGTTTCGCTTAGTGATGGTAGCCTTAGGAGGTAGAGATGGGGAAGCAGAGAGAGATGAGGTAAAGGAGAGCAGGTGGTGGTCAGAGACGGGAAATGGGGAGCTGGAGAAATCAGAAATATCACAACGATGAGTGAAAACCAGATCCAGTGAGCTCCCATTCACATGGTAGGGTGAGGAGGTCCACTGGGAGAGACCAAGTGAAGAGGTGAGGTTAAGAAGTTTAGAGGCAGGTGGTTTTGTGGGGTTATCGATGGGGATGTTGAAATCACCTAGAATAATGGAGGGAATGTCAGAAGAGAGGAAGTGAGGAAGCCAGGAAGAAAAGTTGTCAGGGGGGCGTTAAATGACAGCTACTCTAAGATGGACTGGTTGGAAGAGGCGTATAGCATGGACCTCAAATGTAGAGCATGTAAGGGATGGTTCTGGTGGTATGAGTTGGTAGGAGTAACTAGAAGGTAAAAGGACCCCAACACCACCCCCATTGTGACCCCCAGGTCAGGGTGTGTGTGTGAATGTGAGGCCCCCAGCAGAGAGAGCAGCAGGAGAAGTGGTATCAGAGGGAGTAATCCTGGTGTCTGTAATGGCTAGTAGGTGCAGAGAGAGTGGCAGAAGCGGTGTCAGAGGGGGGATAATCCAGGTGTCAGTAATGGCTAGTAGGTGCAGAGAGAGCGGCAGGAGAAGCGGTGTCAGAGGGGGGGGGGGAGTAATCCAGGTGTCAGTAATGGCTAGTAGGTGCAGAGAGAGCGGCAGGAGAAGCGGTGTCAGAGGGTCAGTTAGCAGACAAGTATGTGGCAATTCGGCCACAGGGGCAGAAGCGCCCAGCCAGCAGCCAGCTCCAAAAGACTGTACCACCAAGGGGACCCCCCCCCCTTCAGCTCATCACCCCCAAAGACAAGCATCTTCCAACCCGGGTGCTCTTGGCCAGCAACCGCACCGCAGCGTCCCTGCAACTGATCAGAGATCATCGGTGCCACGACTGGAGAAGAGGTGCTACGGCTGTGGGAAAATCGGACATCTGAGGATGAACTGTCCTGCATCCCAAGCACCCCAGACTCGTGTCCCAAATCCGAGTGCTGGAGCCCGGATCGCTTGTTTGACGAGAGGAGATTAACCTACAGAGACTGTTCCCCCTCAAGTCAGTCCGATGGAGTGTGGCAGGAAACAGGTGCACTCTGCGGAGAGAGTCACCTGCATGGCCAAACAGCCCCTACACAATATGTGGAGGCACCTGCAGCCGGTCCACGTGCGACCCCTGCAGGGGGAAGGCCTAAGAGACTCTGGGGCCTCAATTACTGTGGTGAGCCCCCACCTTATAGATCCTGCTGCAGTATTGCAGGGTCGCACTGCCAAGGTCACCCTGGCAGATGGAACGGAGAAAGAGGTTCCCATGGCAAGAGTCTACCTGAACTGGGGAGCTGGACCAGAGTTGCGAGAAGTTGCCGTCATGGATGGTCTCCCAACTGATGTGGTCCTAGGAAATGATCTGGGTGGTGGGATCGTCACCACGTTTGCTGGCGCCATTCCCCGGAGTCAAGTTCCACAACCACCGTTGACATCAGCTACTCCAGCACAGCCCAGCCCAGAGGAAAAGACTACAGCTGCTAGACAACTGCCAGCACAGCCAACCACAGCATCAACCAGCCCAGAGGAAAAGATTACAGCAGCTAGATCGGCACATCAACCCCGCATGCCTTTTGCCTCTGGTATGCCTACGTCCCCTAGCAACGCAGAGGATGGTGGTTCCAGCTCGTTTGATCCTGTGGGGGTGCCCAATGATGCTCCTGACCCAAGTGGTTTGCCAACTCCAGCGGTGAGTATGAGAAACCACACTGACTTTTCCATGACTGACCCCTACCAGACTGACCCTAGTAGTCCCCACCTAGATCCCCCTGTAGTGTGTCCCAATTTAGGAGAGATTGAGGGCCACAGGCAGGAGTTTAGGGAGGCTCAACTCTCTGACCCATCCCCGAAAGGCATGAGGTGCCACTCTGGCAGCGGCCTTGACAGGGTTGGGGCAGGAAGTTTGACCTGGCAGGAAGGGTTAAGGTACAGGGTAGACAGGAAAGTGGGGGGGGGATAGACCAGATAGGGAATGTGTCCAACTGGTCCCCCCAGGGAACTTTCCTGCGCAACCGGTGTGGGTTGCCAGCGAAACCCCTTTGGACAGTAACCCGGAGACAGACCGTACCCCGAAGTGCCTGTCACAGAGCTTACCCTGGTCTGGAATGTCGGATGACGCCCAGACCAACTGTAAAGCTGGTGCCATGTGTTGGCAGCTGGGGCACTCCAGCGGTTGTGTTGTTTCTGGGCCTCTGCCCATAGGAGAACCTTTACAGCGAGTTGCTGTGGACATAGCAGGTCCCCTGCCTGTGCGCAGTAGATCGGGGAAGACACGCAGCCTCCCTGTAGTTGATGCCACACAGGATCCAGGGGCTGGTGGTCTGGCCACCATCACTGTGGCACAGGTAGCGGACGAGGAGGAAAGAGTAGGCCTTGGTGACATGGTAGGTTTCCCGAGTCATAGGTCGACAGAAGAGGATTGGAGGGCAGGTCTGACAGTTCGGGCAGATAGAAATGACAGAGGCGCAGTGCCTGGGGCACCATGTGGGAGGAGACAGGGGTAGGCCCAAACCAGAGGGGGTGGAGTCAACCAGAGACTGTCCCCGGCCCACATCACCCAGACAGGTACTGACCTTAGAACCTGTAAGGCCCTACGGACACGTTGTCATTGACTTTAGTCCTGTAGTGAACCCCTTTACGGAAGGGCATTCCCAAGTCAGTGGACTTTGCACCCGCTTGCGAGTTGGCATTCCAGTCATTGGAGGAGGCTCTGGTACCCGCTCCAGTGCTGATGGCGCACATTCTTGACCAGGACTGTGTTTTACGAACTACTGCGCCACTGCACGGACTGGGAGTAGTATTGAGCCAGGAGGAGCCATATGGGCAGGAGCACCCTGTGGCCTGTTTGAGCAGAAAACTGCTATCGTGGGAGGTGGGGTATGCCGCAATTGGGACACTTTGGGTGGCACTTGTGTGTAACTGGCCCCCCACCGTGGTGACTTACCACCCACCTGTTAGGTGGCTGCAACCTACCTTGGGAAAATTGGACAGACTTTTGTGGTGGAGCCTTGAACTTGGACTTCAGGTGGACTATTTGAACATTGTGCACCCACGAAGAGAGGCCCACTGCACTATGGATGAACTGTCTAGGCCGAAGCCTACACCCCCCCAGGTAGTGTCCCCTTCAGCCCAGCAGACTGCGGGACCAGGAGCCATATCGTTGGGACATGACTCGCTGGTTTTCCCGCTTGAATTGGGAGGGGAGGAGTGTGGCCGGAGAGACTAACCAGCCATACGTGTAATGGCGGCTGCGGCACTGAAGGGGTTAACCCTCGTGCCCGGCGCCATGTTGCGGACAATAGGCGCTTGGCATCACTGTTAAATGTACTTACGGCGCTGGGCGCAGACTGTTTAAAAATATGTTTAATGATGTGTCTTAACATGTCATATGTAGTGCTCTGTGCACAATTGCAGGAATGCATGTTTAAATGTATTTATATTTAAGATGTGGTCACCTGTATATTTAAAGGAAAAATGCACTTACTATATCTGTCTGAATAAGCATCTCCTATCCCCTGGAAATAGGAAGTGGCATGCTAATGGCCCTGTCCTAGCAGAGAGGTGTGAATGACAAAACCTTTTGATGTGTTAGTTCCTTAGAGAAAGATGGTAATCACGGGGGATCTCCTTATCCAGTGGCGGAACTGTGGGAGGCAATGGAGTCGGCTGCCGCCGGGCTCCTGACCTGCAGGGGGCACTTCTCCATTGCCTCCCACCTGACAATCCATCGCCGCGAGTGGACGGAGGAGCTGTGGACACGGCAGCAGCAGCAGCAGCAGCTGCCTCCTCGTATCTATGCACAGAGACGAGAGCTCAGCTGACAGCTGGCTGCAGCTAGGGGGAGCTCTAGCGCACAGCTGCTCACAGGACTTCCAACAGAGCTGGCCAGCTGAAGCTCTCTCTTCCTCCGTCCTGGGGATAGCAACAGGTAGGCACTGGCACCACCTGCCTCCAGCTGCTGCATTGTGTGTGTATGTGTGTGGTGTATGTTTGTGTGTGTGTGGGGGGGGTATCTTTAATAAATGTTGGCAGGACTGTGTTTATGTGTGTGAATGTTTTTAAGTGAGGTGTGTGTCTGTTTTTTAAAGGAAAGTTGTGTGTTTAAGTGAAAGAGGCGTGTGTGTGTAATTGTGTGTAAGTAAAAGTGGCATGTGTGTGTTTGTATAATTGTGTGTGTGAAAGTGATGTGTGTGTAATTGTGTGTAAGTGAAAGTGGCGTGTGTGTAAGTGAAAGACGTGTGTGTGTGTGTGTGTGAGTAAAAGTGGCATGTGTGTGTAATTGTGTGTGTGTAAGTGAAAGAGGCATGTGTGTTTGTGTAATTGTGTGTGTGTAAGTGAAAGTGACGTGTGTGTGTAATTGTGTGTAAGTGAAAGTGGCGTGTGTGTAAGTGAAAGTGGTGTGTGTGCAATTGTGTGTGGGTGTGTAAGTGAAAGAGGCATTTGTGTAATTTGTGTGTGTGTAAGTGAAAGTGACACGTGTGTGTGTGTGTGTGTAATTGTGTGAAAGTGGCGTGTGTATGTAAGTGAAAGTGGCGTGTGTGTGTAATTGTAAGTAAGTGAAAGTGACGTGTGTGTGTGTAATTGTGTGTAAGTGAAAATGGCGTGTGTGTAAGTGAAAGAGGCGTGTGAGTTAGTGAAAGAGGTGTGTGTAAGTGAAAAAGGCGTGTGTGTTAATGAAAGAGACGTGTGTAAGTGAAATAGGCGTGCGAGTTAGTGAGTGTGTGTAAGTGAAAGAGGTGTGTGTGTTTTAAGTGAAAAAGGCGTGTGTGTGCAAAGAAAAGAGGCGTGTGTATCTATACTATTTTGAAAGGCGCCTGAGTACACTGCTACTGTTCACCCTGTGTACCAGATATCTACATATGGCGTATGTGTGTGTATATATATCCCTATATGTATAGGGGTGGTGGGGGGGGCACCAGCATTTTATCATGCCTCCGGGCGACTGGGGCGAACTTACGCCACTGTCCTTATCCCATAGATAAAGTCGTCTATGGGCTTGGAACCTGTTTGTTTCATGTAGCTGATTTAATTGATATACGAATCCTGAATGGTAGATGCAGGAAGGAAGAATATTTGTTTGGTAAATCAAATACAAACCGTATTTGAAGCTATGTGTTAAATGTATCAATGGTGAAGTGTAACCTCCCAGGTGGTAGGAATTGGAGTTTAAATTATACAAAACTTTGTCTGTGTGTGGCAGGAAAAAGGAAATAGCTTTTTTGCACTTACTGACATCCTTGTAAAATGTAATTTATTTATATTTTGTGCGATAACCTGATTGGTTGGAGAAGACAGGGAGGACATGACCCCCCTGTGGTACTGTGTGGAAAATTGACATAAAAAGGAGGCCTGCGTGCCTCCAGATGGTAGTTGTACCATCTTCATTCTGCTGGAACATCTTGCTGTATTGCTGTTGCCCCTAGCAATAGGGAAGAGTCTTTTTTAAGACTATTATTGAGCAAATAAACATCATCTGCCTCAAGAAGATTGCTTCATCTTGTGACCTACAGGGTTATGCCAAACATAGCCCCATCCTCCGGCTGTCCAGGGAAGCACCTAACGTCTCCAAGTCCCGCCTTCCGCCAGCTACCGGTAGAGGCCTAGCAAGGATTCGTCAACACCACACAGGTGTGGTAACGCAGTGTGTCGGCACATACAGAGCAGAACCGTGGTTCCAAACGCCACGGCAGGTTAGAAGTTTGGTGGTGGCAGCATAAACCCGCCCACAGCGCAGTGGGTGGAGTCAGTAACAGGCGGTTACTGACGGTAAGCGGGAATCCCCTATGGGGTCAGGTCCCATGTGACCTAACCTTCCATTCTGTGCACTGGGGACGGGACGCGAAAGCGATGAGTGCTTTCGTACGGAACTGTCCTGTCACAGGTACAGACTGGAGTTTCAGGAACTCCCACCTCACAGATTCTTCAAATCAGGCTTACCAGTTTTGCTGACAGAAAGTACTATCCTACAGGAAGCCATTCAAAAGTTGGTACGAACAAATGTCATTGTTCCGTTTCAACCTCACCTAACTCACAAGGGTTATTACTCCAACCTGTTTGTGGTTCCGAAACCAGACTGTTCGGTAAGACCAATATTGAACCTAAAGTCATTGAACCCCTACTTAAAGGTATTTAAATTCAAAATGGAGTCGCTGAGAGAGCGGTGATCTCAGGTCTGGAGGAGGTGGAATTTCTGGTATCCCTGGATATCAAGCATGCGTATGTTCACATTCCGATCTGGCCGCCTCATCAGATTTACCTACGGTTTGTGAAAAGAAAATATGAACTGGCGCTACGTGTTTCTCCAATAATAAAAACTGTGGATAGATTTCAATAAAATAACATGTAATTTATTAATTAACTAAACATCACATACTAAAAACAAGAATGAATTCCAATGTAAACATATAGTTTAGGGCATTGATAGAGCTTGAAAATAATTGGTAATGGCTGCTAATAAGTGTCCACAAAGGATCCCGGACTGAGAGAATATGCAGAGTTCCCTGGGGAGAAGGAATACAAACAGCTGGTGTTACCCGTGACGATGGAGACTTCCAGAGGTTTGGAATTGCCAGCAAGTAGGCTGTACTATTTGTAGAACACTGGGTCTCTCCAATCGGTGCTGTACAGGTGAAGTCCCACAGAGAAAATTCCAAGGTAACTTTTTAAAAGTCCATATCTGGATCAGTTTGAAGAACAGGACACTGGTGAGGTAGCAGCATCAACACTTAACGCGTTTCCCTAGGCTCGGTCACCTAGCTTCATCAGAAGTAAAGCTCAATCTGAATGTGGGATCTATTTAAACCCCATTTGATGACCTGATGCCCAGCAGGTGTGATGAAAATACCATTCAATTATCCACAGTAGTAATAAAAACACGAATTCAATATAATTTATCTACTTAAAATGTATACAGGAGTTAGTAGGAGGCAAACCCACAGTAAAAAAGATATTCATTTCATATATATACAGAAGAACAATGAGACATGATTTTGAAATTGTCACAACTGAGGGCCTGAGCTGACGGGAAGAAGCCTCAGTTGTAGGGGCTGAGGTAAAACTAAACTTGGGAGGTTTAATCAGACCCCTAGACATGTAAGTATAATGTAGAAGGATTGCCCGAAGGCGTGACCATGACAACCAGGATTTAAAAGTCAATAAAAGTTTATTAACAGAACTCCGTATTCACAGCAGTAGTAAATGAATAAAGATATGCAGTAGATAAAATGATACAGTTCCTGGATCACTATAAGCTTGGCAGGAGCCACAGGGTACTGGTAGGACGAGATACAGTTCTTAATGTCCCAGTGATGGAATGTCCTTACCAGACCCTTCTGTAGTAGTGAGAGTAGCCGAGGAACACACCAGCAGATGTAGCACTTGAAGCTGGTAACGCTGTAGCTGAGAAGACTGCTGTGGATGCTGGATGGAACCAGCCAGGTAGATAACACGGAGTGGATGCTGGATGGAACCAGCCAGGTAGTTGAATAAAGCTAGGGAGCGAGGATATAGGAAATGATGGTTTGCAGGTACCGACGGTTTGCGGATACCGCTGGTATGTAGGTATCCGCTGGAGAAGCATCGGCACTTTAAGAAAGCTGAATACTGCTGGAAGCTGACCGCTGGAAGCAGATGGATCTGTAGCTGGAAGCTGGAGTAGTCATGGAAGACTGCAGAGTCAGGCTGCACCGCAAGGTGGTAAGCTGGTGCGGGTCTCTTAGTGGTAACTGGAGACAGGAGCTGGAAACCTGGTACAAAATAACCACAGGAGAGAGAGAGACTGGAAACAAGGTTTGACAACCAAAGCACTGACGATTTCCTGGTGCAGGCTCAGTCCCTTTATACCCTTAGGTGTAAAGGGATTGGATGACTTAATTATGCAGATCTCAGCAGAGCTATAGATTGGAGGTCAGGATCATGTGACTGGAACCAAGATGGCTGCGCCCATACCGGCCTGTGGAGGGAAAGCTGTTTGTATTCACCACATGGAAATTCCTCTGTAATGGCGGCGGTGAACATAGAGAACGCCGGCTTGCGTCTCAACCTTCAGTATGGACGGCCGCGGCCACAGTAGGTGAGGAGTGCCACATACCCTGTATGCATTAGGAATATGGAGATGATGCCCGAGGCCCCGCCGGCAGGTGACGCCATGCCAGTCGCCCGGGCATTGAGGAACAATATCCACAGATCAGCAGAGATGAGATATGACGTATGAATGCTTGCATCACAGCTGGGAACCGGGCCTAGGACGCTGGGACAGCCTTAGGAGACACCTGAAAGGTAAATAATGGCGTCCAGATACCCGGATCATGACAGAAATAAAGGAGGTCAAAGGCCAGTGCAGTCACATGACTCGCCCCCAGCCACCAGATACATCATCTAGAGTGGGATTTATATTATTTATTTATTATTCACTTATATTCCCCCCTCCCCATTTACGGGGTATAATACCTCCGCAGCCCACATTACTCACAGAGGTGCCCCTGATCAGAAGTGGGGGGACAGGCAGATCGAAGGGACTCCGTGGAGCATTAGACGCTCCTTCCGGGTCACGTGACAGGCAGGGGCCAATAGCAGTTTCCCGTCAGAGGCGCCCTGGTTGCTAAGCAACCTTGGCGCACACAAATGCGGTGTGTGATGGCGTCATTCCCCCGTCACGTGACCGGGAGCCTGAAGTGCTGCAGTTACATAAAAAAGTGTGTTTATTCCCACTCGTGGGCAAATCAATACGCACTAAAAATCACACTATATGGTTTAATATAATAGAACCCATATACACATTATCACTAAGAAGCTTTAAACACTAAAAATCAGACAATCAACAGATATTGTTAGACAGCCACAGGAACCGGGACTGTACTTAGTGCAAATCTTAATTGGAGTACATGGTAGATCCTAGCACCCAGGCCCCTCACAGGGGCAATGAAATATTTATTAATTAACCCCACCATACTTTATAAGCCCTCCTCCTATACTGGATAGTCAGGATGGGGATCAGTTTGTATTTAACTAATATACGATAAAAGTATAGCATGTCTTATAATGACACAAATAACAATGAAGAGTAAACAAAGGAATTTACATGCAGATGATGATTAATAAACCTAATAAACATTCAAAACCCATCTAGCATTAGTCTCACCGCCACCAATGGGTGGCTGCGCAGCCATGGAGGAACTCCAGCTGGCAGGAGTTGCCTGAACACTCGGATGACCACAGAGTGACCGATAACCCTAGACGTGCTGACAGTGAGATCCACTGTCCCGTCACGGGTAAACGTGGAAGCCTCCAGGGCCACGCATACCACACATAGGTGACACGGAGTCGTCACCTGTACCATCTGGGTGCGGGGGGAGAGGTCAATAATAGGAGCTGGTTATGCAGGGAGATCAGACAAACATTTATCGGACCCTTTTCAATGGTTATAAACCCCCATGGTCAATTCCCTCGTCTCATTGAGACTCCTCAAAGTTTTATATCACTACATTCAATTCCATTGTCTCATTTAGACCGGTGGGATGTACTGAGTTGAACTGGAGCATCCAGTAGATTTCTCTCTTACATAATAGTGAAAATCTACCCCCCCTTCCCCCTTACAGTTGGGGCCACATGTTCCAGTGCCAGGACAGAGAGACAACCAGGATCTTTTTGATGTGTGGAATAAAAATGACGGGACACGCTATGTTGTAGGAAGCCTTTAACAATATTTCTTTTGTGTTCCATGAACCTAGTGCGTAATTTTCTAGTGGTTCGACCCACGTAGTATAAATGGCAACTACACCAAAGGAGGTAAATGACATATGAGGAATCGCAATTCATGAATGATTTAATAGAATGAACATCTAATTTATTTGGTAACACTATCGACACTGTTTTCCTAGGTGTATGTAGACAAACTTGGCATTTATTCTTGCCACAGTGAAAGAAGCCTAGTGGCTTATTTGTCAGCCACTCGGATCCTAATTTTTGTTGTTTACTGTTAGTATCTTCATTCTCTACTTTTTTCAAAAGGCTGGGAGCTAAAAGAGTTTTTAAAGACTTATTTTTTCTATAGATTATTTGTGGAGCCTGGGGGAGTGTTTCCACCAGGATTCGATCCTGTTTCAGAATTTTGAAATTTCTATTTATTATGCTACGGATCTGACCCGCACAACTATTGAATTTACATATAAAAGCAAAACTCTTATCCTTATTAGCAACATGTTCATCTTTCTTGGAGTGATATTGTAGAAGGCTATCTCTATCTAACTCAGAAACCTCCATAAGGGCTTTTTGTAAAACATTTTCCGGGTACCCACATTCCCTGAAAGAAGTAAGAAGGGTGTCTGCCTGTTCCGTGAAAGTGATAAAGCTGGAGCAGTTTCTCCTGAGACGAATAAGTTGTCCCTTGGGGATATTTTGCTTCCAGGGTTTAAAGTGTGAACTAGTGAAGTGTAAATAAGAGTTAGTATTAGTCTCTTTGCTAAATGTAGACGTGACTATTTTATTATTAACAATCTCTAGATTAACATCCAGAAAATTAATTTTGGTGGTGTGAAAAGTTGAAGTGAAAGTCAGGTTAAATTTATTGCAGGCCAGTGATTGAATAAACTGTGTAGCAGAGTGCAGGTCCCTGTCCCAAATAATAAAAAGGTCATCGATGTAGCGGCCATAGAGGACCAGATTCGACGCCTAGCCACTGCCCCACACATGGGTTTGTTCAAACTCCCCCATGTAGAGGTTGGCATAGCTGGGCGCGAATCTGGTCCCCATGGCCGTGCCCATTACCTGTAAATAAAAACACAGAGAAACATGAAATAATTATGTGACAAAATAAAAGAAATCGAAGTGGTGAGAAAATATTTTTGTTCCTCACTGAGGTCATTATCCATATCAAGTCTCCTTTTAATCACTTCGCAGCCCAGTAAATGTGGAATGTGTGTATATAAGGCAGAGAAGTCTAAAGTAAGAAATGCATACGTTTCTTTCCACGTGACAGTGTTAATTAAATTGAGGAAGTGCGTGGTATCCTTGATATGAGACCTCAGTTTGCACTACAGGACTGTCACTATCCGTTCCAGACGTTACCATGTGGCCTCTCCACAGCACCACGGGTGTTCACCAAGGTTATGGCGGAGATGATGTTCCCTCTCTGCAAGCAGGGAGTGAACATAATTCCACATCTGGATGATCTACTGATAAAGGCATCTTCCAGGGAGAGACTATTGCAGAGTAATGCTCTCTCAACTCAACTACTTCGGGATCACAGGTGGATTCTGAACCTTCGTAAGTCACATTTGGAGCCAACAAAGAGACTGCCCTTCCTGGGGATGATTCTCGACACGGAAATGCAGAGGGTGTTTCTATTGGTGGAGAAAGCGTTGGTGATCCAATCAATGGTCCGGGATGTCCTGAGGGCAGCACGGGTATCGGTTCATCAGTGCATTCGCCTTCTGGGGAAGATGGTAGCCTCCTACGAGGCTCTACAGTATGGAAGATTTCATGCACTGTTCTTCCAGCTGGATCTCCTGGACAAGTGGTCGGGATCACATCTCCACATGCACCAGCGTTTACGCCTGTCGCCAAAAGCCAAAATTTCACTCCTCTGGTGGCTCCAAACTTCTCACCTGCTAAAGGGACGCAGGTTCAGGATTCAGAATTGGATTCTTCTAACCTTGGATGAGACTCTCAGAGGTTGGGGAGCAGTCACCCAAGAGGGAAAACTTCCAAGGAAGGTGGTCAAGTCAGGAAACTCTCCTTCCAATAAACATTCTGGAATTGAAGGCCATATACAACAGCCTTCTACAAGCGGCACATCTTCTGCAAGATCAAGCCATTCAGGTTCAGTCGGACAACTTCACATCGGTGTCCTACATAAACAGGCAGGGCAGAACTAAGAGCAGAGCTGCAATATCAGAGGTAACAAGAATCCTCCTCTGGGCAGAAAAACACGCGGTGGCGTCGGTGATCTTCATTCTGGGAGTGGACAACTGGGAAGCGGACTTCCTCAGCAGACACGATCTCCATCCAGGAGAATGGGGCCTCCACCCGGAGGTATTTGCAGAGGTAACAAGCTGATGGGGCATGCCTCAGATAGACGTAATGGCCTCTCACCTCAACAAGAAGCTTCGGAGTTACTTTTCCAGGTCACAAGACCCACAAGCAGTGGCGGTGGACACACTGGTAACTCTGGGGGTGTTCCAGTCAGTGTATGTGTTCCCTCCTCTTCCTCTCATCGCAAGGATTCTCAAACTTGTAAAAAGAACAAGAGTTCAGGCGATCCTCATTGCTCCGGACTGGCCAAGATGGGCTTGGTACGCGGATCTTCTGGACTTACTGCTAGAGGACCTTCTACAACAGGGGCCATTTGCCTATCAAGACTTACCGCAGCTACGTTTGACGGCATCGAGGTTGAACGCCAGATCTTAGCTCGGAAGGGCATTCCAAACAAGGTCATTCCTACTCTGATCCAGGCTAGGAAGGGAGTAATGTCTAAGCAGTACCATCGGATTTGGAAGAAGTATGTGTCTTGGTGTGAATCCAAGAAGTTTCCAATGGTGGATTTTCAACTAGGACGCTTTCTCCTCTTTCTGCAAGCGGGTGTGGATGTGGGCCTATGCTTGGGCTCCATAAAGGTCCAGATTTTGGCCCTGTCCATTTTCTTCCAGAAACAATTGGCTGCTCTCCCTGAGGTTCAGACATTCTTGAAAGGAGTTCTGCACATCCAACCCCCCTTTGTGCCTCCTACAGCACCTTGGGATCTTAATGTGGTGCTGCAGTTCCTGCAATCGGATTGGTTTGAACCTTTACAGGAGGTGGACGTAAAGTTTTACTTGGAAGGTGGTCACACTGTTGGCATTGGCATCTGCAAGACATGTGTCAGAATTGGAGGCATTGTCGCACAAGAGCCCCTACTTGATCTTTCATGAGGATAGAGCTGAGCTCAGAACGTGCCCGCAATTTCTTCCAAAGGTTGCGTCGGCTTTTCATATCAACCAGCCTATTGTGGTTCCTGGGCGGCTTCCCGGGGTGTCTCGGCTCTTCAGCTTTGCCGAGCAACTACTTGGTCAGGGTCGAACACGTTTGCTAAGTTCTACCAGTTCGATACTTTGGCCTCGGAGGATTTAAAGTTTGGTCAATCTGTTCTGCAGGAACCTCAGCACTCTCCCTCTCATACTGGGAGCTTTGGTACATTCCCATGGTACTAAATGGACCCCAGGATCCTCTAGGACGTAAGAGAAAATAGGATTTTATGTACCTACCGGTAAATCCTTTTCTCGTAGTCCGTAGAGGATGCTGGGTGCCCGCCCAGTGCTTCGAATTCCTGCATTGTTGGTTAAGTATTGTTGGTTCAGCC
This sequence comes from Pseudophryne corroboree, assembly GCF_028390025.1. Lineage (NCBI taxonomy): Eukaryota > Metazoa > Chordata > Amphibia > Anura > Myobatrachidae > Pseudophryne > Pseudophryne corroboree. Next base: position 759,780 of record NW_026967481.1, on the reverse strand, counting down.
GTTGCTGAGTAGTTCAAGCTAGTTAGCTTGATGTGCCTTGTATGTGTGAGCTGGTGTGAATCTCACCACTATCTGTGTATTTCCTTCTCTCGAAGTATGTCCGTCTCCTCGGGCACAGTTTCTAGACTGAGTCTGGTAGGAGGGGCATAGAGGGAGGGGCCAGCCCACACTATTAAACTCTTAACGTGCCAGTGGCTCCTAGTGGACCCGTCTATACCCCATGGTACTAAATGAACCCCAGCATCCTCTACAGACTACAAGAAAAGGATTTACAGGTAGGTATATAAAATCCTATTTTATGCATGCTAATACCTTATTAGCCTTCTTTGCCTTCTTTACTGCATTCTTACTTTAGGTACTACTGCTCAGTTTGTTATCTATGTGAACACTTAAGTCTTTTTCCAGTACAGAGTCCCCTAGTTTTTCCCCATTTAGTATGTAGGTGTTATTTTTGTTCTTGCTACCACAGTGCATTACCTTACACTTGTCTGTATTGAACCTCATTCTCCATTTTGCCGCCCATGTTTCCAGTTTAAATAAGTTATTCTGAAGAGACTCGGCATCCCCCTCGGTATTTATAACCTTACACAATTTGGTATCATCTGAAAAATTGACACCATGCTCTCTAGACCTACTTCTAGATCATGTATGAAAATGTTGAACAATAGTGGTCCAAGTACAAACCGTTGTGGCACACCACTTAGTACTTCTGTCCATTTCGAAAAAGTTCCATTTACCACAACTCGATGATCCCTTTTATCCAACCAATTTCTAACCCACGTGCATATTGTGCTTCCTGGCCCCAGTTCTCTTCATTTATAGATTAGTCTCATGTGAGGTACTGTGTCGAAAGCTTTAGCAAAGTATAAAAAGATTACATCCACCTCTTTACCCTGATCTAGGTTCACACTAACTGTTTCATAAAAGCCTAGTAAGTTGGTTTTACATGATCTGTCCTTCACAAATCTGTGTTGGTTCCTATTAATAACCTTATTGGCTTGAATACTATCCCTTAGAATACCTTCCAGTACTTTCCCCACTATAGATGTAAGACTTACCGGTCTATAATTACCCAGTTCAGCTTTACTTCTCTTTTTAAGTATCAGCACTACTTCCGCTATACGCCAGTCTTTGGGAACCATGTCTAATGTAAGTAAATCATTGAAGATCAAATAAAGGGGTCTTGCTAGTTCGGAGTGTAGCTCTGTGAGAACCCTTGGGTGAATTCTGTCAGGACCAGGTGACTTATTAATCATATTTTTTTAAATCGTCACAGACTACTTCCTCACTTAATGAGCATTTAGCGGTGGGACATTATCATTGCTGAGATTATGCGTTAATCCCGCCATCTGGTCCTTTCTTGTGAATACAGATGAGAAGAATTTGTTCAATTTTTCCGCTATGTCATTGTCGTCTTTGATTATGATGTCCATATTGCCTTTTAAAGGGCCTATAATCTTTCTATAATCTTTTGCTGTTAATGTATTTAAAAAAAAACTTTTTGGGTTTGATTTACTTTCCTTTGCTATCAGCTTTTCAGTTTCTGTTTTAGACGCTCTGATTTATTGTTTTCCATATTTTTGTTACAATCCTTATAGTATCCTTATATGTTCGCCACTCTTTGGAATGAATTTATGAGAGTATAACTAGCGAGCAATGTTTTTAGTACATCCATTTTTCTGTAGTAGTCTTGCCTAGAAACAAAGGGCCTAATTCAGACCTGACTGTAGCAACAAATTTGTTAGCAGATGGGCAAAACCATGTGCACTGCAGGGGGAGGGGGGGGGGGCAGATATAACATGTGCAGAGAGAGTTAAATTTGGGTGGGTGATATTGTTTCTGTGCAGGGTAAATATTGGCTGCTTTATTTTTACACTGCAATTTAGATTTGTTTGAACACACCACACCCAAATCTAACTCTCTCTGCACATGTTACATCTGCCCCCCCTTCCTGCAGTGCACATGGTTTTGCTCATCTGCTAACAAAGTTCCTGCTACGATCAGGTCTAAATTCGGCCCTTTGTTTCTAGGCAAATCTACTCTATATATAGGACTGCTTGTGAAAACTGATATTGAATGTGACCATATTGTGGTCGCTGTTTCCCATGGGCTTCCCTACTATAATACCTGATACCAAATCCCTATTGTTTTGTTAATATCTGGTCTAAGATTGAATTGTACCTAGTTGGTTTCTTGATTAGGGTATCTGACCATATACTCCTCTACAGGGCCGGTTCTACCCCTTGTGGCGCCCAGTGCGAGAGTTTCCACTGGCGCCCCCCCCCCCCCCCTCTCCGTGGCAAAACAGTGTGCGGGGGGCGTGGCTTCATAGGGGAGGGGCGTGGCCAGTTATGCACACAGTAGCTGTGCCCCCCAGTTGATTTGCCCCTTCTTTATTTGCTCCCAGTATTTGTGCCCCCTCTTTATTTGCTCCCAGTAGTTGTGCCCCTTCTTTATTTGCCCCCAGTAGTTGTGCCCCTTCTTTATTTGCCCCCAGTAGTTGTGCCCTCTCTTTATTTGCCCCCAGTATTTGTGCCTCCTCTTTATTTGCCCCCTGTCGCTGTGCCCCCCGCTTACAAACACACACACAAAATAATAAAAACAATACTTACCACTGCCCCGCTCCTGCTTCTTCTGCTGCTGCTGCTCCGTCAGTCTGGCCGCCCGCTCCTCTCTATGGGAGAGATGTCAATGACGTCTCTCCCATAGCGCCGCACAGACACTAGAGGTCAATAACGACCTCTAGTGTCTGTGCCTGGAGCCGGCTGCAGCGGACGCCCACACAGCCCACGGCGTCTGCTGCAGCCTTGGACCGGGGAGCGGAGTGCGGGCAGGCGACGGTGCCTCCGGGGTGACTGTGGCCGCGCCCCCAGGCCGCAGCGCCCCGGGCAAAGGCACTGCTTGCCCGCACCAAGGACCGCTCCTGCTCCTCTAGTACCACTATAATATCTGACCATATACTCCTCTAGTACCACATAATATCTGACCATGTACTCCTCTAGTGCCACATAATATCTGACCATGTACTCCTCTAGTACCACATAATATCTGACCATATACTCCTCTAGTACCACATAATATTCAACCATATACTCCTCTAGTGCCACTATAATATTCAACCATATACTCCTCTAGTACCACATAATATCTGACCATGTACTCCTCTAGTGCCACATAATATCTGACCATGTACTCCTCTAGTACCACATAATATTCAACCATATACTCCTCTAGTGCCACTATAATATTCAACCATATACTCCTCTAGTACCACATAATATCTGACCATGTACTCCTCTAGTGCCACATAATATCTGACCATGTACTCCTCTAGTACCACATAATATTCAACCATATACTTCTTTAGTACCACTATAATATCTGACCATATACTCCTCTAGTACCACATAATATCTGACCATGTACTCCTCTAGTACCACATAATATTCAACCATATACTCCTCTAGTGCCACTATAATATTCAACCATATACTCCTCTAGTACCACATAATATCTGACCATGTACTCCTCTAGTACCACATAATATTCAACCATATACTCCTCTAGTGCCACTATAATATTCAACCATATACTCCTCTAGTACCACATAATATCTGACCATGTACTCCTCTAGTGCCACATAATATCTGACCATGTACTCCTCTAGTACCACATAATATTCAACCATATACTTCTTTAGTACCACTATAATATCTGACCATATACTCCTCTAGTACCACATAATATCTGACCATGTACTCCTCTAGTACCACATAATATTCAACCATATACTTCTTTAGTACCACTATAATATCTGACCATATACTCCTCTAGTACCACATAATATCTGACCATGTACTCCTCTAGTACCACATAATATTCAACCATATACTCCTCTAGTGCCACTATAATATTCAACCATATACTCCTCTAGTACCACATAATATCTGACCATGTACTCCTCTAGTGCCACATAATATCTGACCATGTACTCCTCTAGTACCACATAATATTCAACCATATACTTCTTTAGTACCACTATAATATCTGACCATATACTCCTCTAGTACCACATAATATCTGACCATGTACTCCTCTAGTACCACATAATATTCAACCCTATACTTCTTTAGTACCACTATAATATCTGACCATATACTCCTCTAGTACCACATAATATCTGACCATGTACTCCTCTAGTACCACATAATATCTGACCATGTACTCCTCTAGTACCACATAATATTCAACCATATACTTCTTTAGTATCACTATAATATCTGACCATATACTCCTCTAGTACCACATAATATCTGACCATGTACTCCTCTAGTACCACATAATATTCAACCATATACTTCTTTAGTACCACTATAATATCTGACCATATACTCCTCTAGTACCACATAATATCTGACCATGTACTCCTCTAGTACCACATAATATTCAACCATATACTCCTCTAGTGCCACTATAATATTCAACCATATACTCCTCTAGTACCACATAATATCTGACCATGTACTCCTCTAGTACCACATAATATTCAACCCTATACTTCTTTAGTACCACTATAATATCTGACCATATACTCCTCTAGTACCACATAATATCTGACCATGTACTCCTCTAGTACCACATAATATCTGACCATGTACTCCTCTAGTACCACATAATATTCAACCATATACTTCTTTAGTACCACTATAATATCTGACCATATACTCCTCTAGTACCACATAATATCTGACCATGTACTCCTCTAGTACCACATAATATTCAACCATATACTTCTTTAGTACCACTATAATATCTGACCATATACTCCTCTAGTACCACATAATATCTGACCATGTACTCCTCTAGTACCACATAATATTCAACCATATACTCCTCTAGTGCCACTATAATATTCAACCATATACTCCTCTAGTACCACATAATATCTGACCATGTACTCCTCTAGTACCACATAATATTCAACCCTATACTTCTTTAGTACCACTATAATATCTGACCATATACTCCTCTAGTACCACATAATATCTGACCATGTACTCCTCTAGTACCACATAATATTCAACCATATACTTCTTTAGTACCACTATAATATCTGACCATATACTCCTCTAGTACCACTATAATATCTGACCATATACTCCTCTAGTACCACATAATATCTGACCATGTACTCCTCTAGTACCACATAATATTCAACGATATACTCCTCTAGTACCACATAATATCTGACCATGTACTCCTCTAGTACCACATAATATCTGACCATATACTCCTCTAGTACCACATAATATTCAACCATATACTTCTTTAGTACCACTATAATATCTGACCATGTACTCCTCTAGTACCACATAATATTCAACCATATACTTCTTTAGTACCACTATAATATCTGACCATATACTCCTCTAGTACCACATAATATCTGACCATGTACTCCTCTAGTACCACATAATATTCAACCATATACTTCTTTAGTACCACTATAATATCTGACCATATACTCCTCTAGTACCACATAATATCTGACCATGTACTCCTCTAGTACCACATAATATTCAACCCTATACTTCTTTAGTGCCACTATAATATCTGACCATATACTCCTCTAGTACCACATAATATCTGACCATGTACTCCTCTAGTACCACATAATATTCAACCATATACTTCTTTAGTACCACTATAATATCTGACCATATACTCCTCTAGTACCACATAATATCTGACCATGTACTCCTCTAGTACCACATAATATTCAACCCTATACTTCTTTAGTACCACTATAATATCTGACCATATACTCCTCTAGTACCACATAATATCTGACCATGTACTCCTCTAGTACCACATAATATTCAACCCTATACTTCTTTAGTACCACTATAATATCTGACCATATACTCCTCTAGTACCACATAATATCTGACCATGTACTCCTCTAGTACCACATAATATTCAACCCTATACTTCTTTAGTACCACTATAATATCTGACCATATACTCCTCTAGTACCACATAATATCTGACCATGTACTCCTCTAGTACCACATAATATTCAACCATATACTTCTTTAGTACCACTATAATATCTGACCATATACTCCTCTAGTACCACTATAATATCTGACCATATACTTCTCTAGTACCACATAATATCTGACCATGTACTCCTCTAGTACCACATAATATTCAACCATATACTCCTCTAGTACCACATAATATCTGACCATGTACTCCTCTAGTACCACATAATATCTGACCATATACTCCTCTAGTACCACATAATATTCAACCATATACTTCTTTAGTACCACTATAATATCTGACCATATACTCCTCTAGTACCACATAATATCTGACCATGTACTCCTCTAGTACCACATAATATTCAACCATATACTTCTTTAGTACCACTATAATATCTGACCATATACTCCTCTAGTACCACATAATATCTGACCATGTACTCCTCTAGTACCACATAATATTCAACCCTATACTTCTTTAGTACCACTGTAATATCTGACCATATACTCCTCTAGTACCACATAATATCTGACCATGTACTCCTCTAGTACCACATAATATTCAACCATATACTTCTTTAGTACCACTATAATATCTGACCATATACTCCTCTAGTACCACATAATATCTGACCATGTACTCCTCTAGTACCACATAATATTCAACCATATACTCCTCTAGTGCCACTATAATATTCAACCATATACTCCTCTAGTACCACATAATATCTGACCATGTACTCCTCTAGTACCACATAATATCTGACCATGTACTCCTCTAGTACCACATAATATCTGACCATGTACTCCTCTAGTACCACATAATATCTGACCATGTACTCCTCTAGTACCACATAATATCTGACCATGTACTCCTCTAGTACCACATAATATCTGACCATGTACTCCTCTAGTACCACATAATATCTGACCATGTACTCCTCTAGTACCACATAATATCTGACCATGTACTCCTCTAGTACCACATAATATTCAACCATATACTTCTTTAGTACCACTATAATATCTGACCATATACTCCTCTAGTACCACATAATATCTGACCATGTACTCCTCTAGTACCACATATATTCAACCATATACTCCTCTAGTGCCACTATAATATTCAACCATATACTCCTCTAGTGCCACTATAATATCTGACCATATACTCCTCTAGTGCCACTATAATATCTGACCATATACTCCTCTAGTACCACATAATATTCAACCATATACTCCTCTAGTGCCACTATAATATCTGATGACCATATACTCCTTTAGTGCCTGTCACGGACCCCGGCCGCCCCACTCTCCAGATACACCAATTCGAGAGTTGCGCCAGCGCCGTGCGAATCTCCACTGCCACCAGCAAAGACTTTTCAACGTATTATGGATGTTGCAGGCGTCTTTAGCTTCACCTGTAATCACCAATCTCAATATCTCATGAAAACAATAGGTAACGTACTTCACTTGGCTTGACTTAGGTTCAAGAACACAGCAGTCTGATCTAATTATATGTTTATTATAATCAAGAAATATCTTCAGGTTTACAATGGTAAAAAGATTACAAAGAATATAAGGAGTTTAGAAAAGATATACAGGTTACTAGCAGTCTCAATAAACAAAAAGAGAATAATTTCAGAAGCCTAACTTACTCCGCCTCAGCCTTCTGTGTGAAGGGATCTCACAATGTAAGATATATATGGTGCATTCCCAGCTCCTGGCTGCTTCCCTCAGAGAATGAACACAACAGAGTGTGTGTGTGTGTGTGTGTGTGTGTGTGTGTGTGTGTGTGTGTGTGTGTGTGTGTGTGTGTGTGTGTGTGTGTGTGTGTGTGTATAGCCCCCTCATAGCTGCAGGCCCCCCGCCCTTTCCTTAACTCTCTCAATGCTGGGTACCTGGGCAGTAACAACCAGGCTTCATTTGGTTTCACTTTCAACAACTGGTCTTTCTTTTAAGTTTCAAGAGGTCAGGTTTCTTGGCCTGGCCTGGCTTGTGGTAATGTCATTTATAGCTTCTTAGATAAGGTAAGAGCCCTAAACTAACCTCTGACTCTCCCACTATACATCAGTGTCCTCTACTCCCATATCTATGTAGTTATGGGTTCATTTAAAGGACAGGTTGGAAACCATTTTGTGTCGCAGACTCCATTACAATATACACGTAGACATTACATACAATTCTTATATCGCTGGATACAAATTAATGTCCCATTTGCCACAGTGCCACTATAATATCTGACCATATACTCTAGTGCCACTATAATATCTGACCATATACTCTAGTGCCACTATAATATCTGACCATATACTCCTCTAGTGCCACTATAATATCTGACCATATACTCCTCTAGTGCCACTATAATATCTGACCGTATACTCCTCTAGTACCACTATAATATCTGACCATATACTCCTCTAGTGCCACTATATCTGACCATATACTCCTCTAGTACCACGTAATATCTGACCGTATACTCCTCTAGTACCACTATATCTGACCGTATACTCCTCTAGTACCACATAATATCTGACCATATACTCCTCTAGTACCACATAATATCTGACCATATACTCCTCTAGTACCACTATAATATCTGACCATATACTCCTCTAGTACCGCGTAATATCTGACCGTATACTCCTCTAGTACCACTATAACATCTGACCGTATACTCCTCTAGTACCACATACACAGATGTATTACGCCTGGAGAGGGATAAAGCAGTGATAAGTGCAAGGTGATAACGCACCAGCCAATCAGCTCCTGTCATTTTTCAATCCGTAATGATTGGCTGGTGGGTTTTCACTGCTTTATGCCTTGTCTAGGCTTAGTACATCTGCCCCATTGCTCTGATACAGCCACTGATCCAATTACTGAAGAGTCTGAGACTTGGCCAGTCATCAGCTCAGGCAACGCGAGGGTTGTGCAGACCAGGACACATATGGTTAATGCCATTTCCAATCAATGAAATTCCACTTTTTGCACACTGATTGATTGAATGTATTTTTACATTGCACATATCCATCCCATATACTTCATACTGTCCGCTATACGGGTGCTGCAGCGCTGGCCGGCCAACCACACCCCAACTGCACCCATTATTGGTATATAGGACATATACATATATCCAGTGCACACTGAGCCTAATTCAGATGCGGTCGCTATGCTGCTGTTGTACGCAAATCGCCCGATGGTTTTTCACTGCGCATGTGTCTGAGCCACAGTGCGCATGTGCAGCGAGGGAATTGATTGCTGTCGCATTGAGGAATCGGTCACAAAGTGAGTAACAGGAGACAGCGTTTGTGTGTGATAATGGGGCGTGGTGGGTAACGCGGGCGTGTCATGGCATTTTCAGGTTAGCTTCTGCACATATAAGCACGTAGTCGTACAGTAAAAGATGGCAATGGCAGCAGCACCCGCACCTGTATTAGGCCCATTGGCAGGAAGGTGATGGTAGAAGCGTCCACCCATCTCCTGGAAGTAATGCTCTTGTTGTCACCCCTGCAGCTACACGCAGCCAATATGGAGCCCGCCAAAAATATTGTCAAGATTGCCATTCAGATGATGGGCGCCTACCCGCAACTTATTGATCTCAACCAGGTAATCTTATTACAGAGTTAGATGTAGATTATTATGTATATATCTCTGCTGGTTTAAGAATGTTAAATTTTTTTATAGCAAAACTGTTGAAGAAATATGTAAGTGGCCCAGAGCAGACGGTAGCACTGTGCTAGATCCTGCGCTGGCGGCATATTGCTGGGACACTTGTCGGATGCAGTCAGAGGACTCAGTAGCACAGAGCAGACGGTAGCACTGTGCTAGATCCTGCGCTGGCGGCATATTGCTGGGACATTTGTCGGATGCCGTCAGAGGACTCAGTAGCACAGAGCAGACGGTAGCACTGTGCTAGATCCTGCGCTGGCGGCATATTGCTGGGGCACTTGTCGGATGCAGTCAGAGGACTCAGTAGCACAGAGCAGACGGTAGCACTGTGCTAGATCCTGCGCTGGCGGCATATTGCTGGGACACTTGTCGGATGCAGTCAGAGGACTCAGTAGCACAGAGCAGACGGTAGCACTGTGCTAGATCCTGCGCTGGCGGCATATTGCTGGGGCACTTGTCGGATGCAGTCAGAGGACTCAGTAGCACAGAGCAGATGGTAGCACTGTGCTAGATCCTGTGCTGGCGGCATATTGCTGGGGCACTTGACGGATGCAGTCAGAGGACTCAGTAGCACAGAGCAGACGGTAGCACTGTGCTAGATCCTGCGCTGGTGGCATATTGCTGGGACACTTGTCGGATGCAGTCAGAGGACTCAGTGGCCCAGAGCAGACGGTAGCACTGTGCTAGATCCTGTGCTGGTGGCATATTGCTGGGGCACTTGTCGGATGCAGTCAGAGGACTCAGTGGCCCAGAGCAGACGATAGCACTGTGCTAGATCCTGCGCTGGCGGCATATTGCTGGAACACTTGTCGGATGCAGTCAGAGGACTCAGTGGCCCAGAGCAGACGGTAGCACTGTGCTAGATCCTGTGCTGGCGGCATATTGCTGGGGCACTTGTCGGATGCAGTCAGAGGACTCAGTGGCCCAGAGCAGACGGTAGCACTGTGCTAGATCCTGCGCTGGCGGCATATTGCTGGGACACTTGTCGGATGCAGTCAGAGGACTCAGTAGCACAGAGCAGACGGTAGCACTGTGCTAGATCCTGCGCTGGCGGCATATTGCTGGAACACTTGTCGGATGCAGTCAGAGGACTCAGTGGCCCAGAGCAGACGGTAGCACTGTGCTAGATCCTGCGCTGGCGGCATATTGCTGGGGCACTTGTCAGATGCAGTCAGAGGACTCAGTGGCCCAGAGCAGACGGTAGCACTGTGCTAGATCCTGCGCTGGCGGCATATTGCTGGGACACTTGTCGGATGCAGTCAGAGGACTCAGTAGCACAGAGCAGACGGTAGCACTGTGCTAGATCCTGCACTGGTGGCATATTGCTGGGACACTTGTCGGATGCAGTCAGAGGACTCAGTGGCACAGAGCAGACGGTAGCACTGTGCTAGATCCTGCGCTGGCGGCATATTGCTGGGACACTTGTCGGATGCAGTCAGAGGACTCAGTAGCACAGAGCAGACGGTAGCACTGTGCTAGATCCTGCGCTGGCGGCATATTGCTGGGACACTTGTCGGATGCAGTCAGAGGACTCAGTAGCACAGAGCAGACGGTAGCACTGTGCTAGATCCTGCGCTGGCGGCATATTGCTGGGACACTTGTCGGATGCAGTCAGAGGACTCAGTGGCACAGAGCAGACGGTAGCACTATGCTAGATCCTGCGCTGGTGGCATATTGCTGGGACATTTGTCGGATGCAGTCATAGGACTCAGTAGCACAGAGCAGACGGTAGCACTGTGCTAGATCCTGCGCTGGCGGCATATTGCTGGGACACTTGTCGGATGCAGTCAGAGGACTCAGTAGCACAGAGCAGACGGTAGCACTGTGCTAGATCCTGCGCTGGTGGCATATTGCTGGGACACTTATCGGATGCAGTCAGAGGACTTAGTGGCACAGAGCAGACGGTAGCACTGTGCTAGATCCTGCGCTGGTGGCATATTGCTGGGACACTTATCGGATGCAGTCAGAGGACTCAGTAGCACAGAGCAGACGGTAGCACTGTGCTAGATCCTGCGCTGGCGGCATATTGCTGGGACATTTGTCGGATGCAGTCAGAGGACTCAGTAGCACAGAGCAGACGGTAGCACTGTGCTAGATCCTGCACTGGTGGCATATTGCTGGGACACTTGTCGGATGCAGTCAGAGGACTCAGTGGCACAGAGCAGACGGTAGCACTGTGCTAGATCCTGCGCTGGCGGCATATTGCTGGGACACTTGTCGGATGCAGTCAGAGGACTCAGTGGCACAGAGCAGACGGTAGCACTGTGCTAGATCCTGCGCTGGCGGCATATTGCTGGGACACTTGTCGGATGCAGTCACAGGACTCAGTGGCACAGAGCAGACGGTAGCACTGTGCTAGATCCTGCACTGGTGGCATATTGCTGGGACACTCAGTAGCTGCACTTGCGTAATAAAATATAGAACAGTCCCCAGTGCCGTCCTCTGGTGCCTCTTGCAAAGGGTCTTCGTATATATGCTGTATTCAGGTAATAATAAAGGCAAAGTATATTTCATCCTGTTTTATTACCTGAGTGCCGGTGCCATTTGGGATATAAATACAATGTGTGTGTGTGTGTGTCTCTCTCTCTCTCTCTCTCTTTATATATATATATATATATATATATATATATATATATATATGTGGGGGGGGTTTTGCGTAGAGGCAAAAAATGGGACTGTTTTGGTGTCTCTCTGGGGCACACTTTTGATAAATTAACTTGTAAATGAAGATAGAATGGTGTGAAGTATAATCATAGAGAGAAAACGTAACTTTTATTTCATATCAGACGATAAAAAAAGGGGGGAGATGAACAAAATAGACAAATAATGCTGTATATATCAGCAAGGTGAATAAAAAAGTATTAAATCACAATGTGACGATATGTGACTCTCTTAATGTAAAGTAGGTGGCAGATGGTTTGTCCGCACACCCACTGGAAATAAGCGAGTATTGATGTTTGTATTTAATCAGAGCGAAAATTTGGTAAATCCTGTATTCTCTATAGATTTATTAATTTTTATACCTAAGTATATTCATGTGAGAGAAACAGGAAAAAAAGGCTTTGACGACTCCGAACTCCTTCTAGTAAGTAACACAGATAATAGGGGTTCACTACGGCTGGCCGGCGGTCGGGCTCCCGGCGACCAGCATACCGGCGCCGGGAGGCCGACCGCCAGCTTACCGACAGTGTGGCGAGCGCAAATGAGCCCCTTGCGGGCTCGCTGTGCTCGCCACGCTACGGGCACGGTGGCGCGCTACGCGCGCCACACTATTTTATTCTCCCTCTATGGGGGTCGTGGACCCCCACGAGGGAAAATAAGTGTCGGTATGCCGGCTGTCGGGCTCCCGGCGCCGGTATACTGAGCGCCGGGAGCCCGACCGCCGGCATACAGAAGACCACCCGATAATAGTGCTGCAAAGACTCATAGCGGTAAGATTACTGGTGAGTGAAGGATATATACACGGAAGGTGTATTCCTTGATACTACAGTACCCAGTATTCCCAGAGGGTCACCCTTTCTGGTACTGACCAGGCCCAATGCTGCTTGGCTTCCAAGATCAGACGAGATCGGGCATGTCCAGCATGGTATGACTGTAGATAGTCAAGTACATACCTATCTGCGTATGGAGAAACCAATTGCTTAATAGGTTTGGGCTGGTCTGGAAAAGTATGGGGGAAATTTAACCCAGTTACTTCAAAGTATCTGGGTACTGCGTCCCAGTGATTTGGGTGAAAAAATGATGAAGCCGGGTGCAAAGGGATTTATTCACATATATACAATATCGAAATTATGCATAGGGCAGCCCGTATTCTGATATTAACACTGGTGCCGAGTGTGTTATCGTTGTCAGATACCCAATTGTTTGCCCAAAGTGTAGCGTTCAAATACAGCTATATTAGTAATGTGAGTTTTATAAGGAACCATGAGAAAAACATGAAAAAAGAATCCTCAAGAAAGGCAAAACAATTTATACATACTCACTGTCTCTCACAACTTAGTTGTGGTGATATCTGTGAATATGTGACAGTTTCCCTACTGGCAGAGTGAAGTGTGCCAATAGAGCAAAAAGGTATACATATGTATATATGCACATCCAGGTAATTCAAACAATATATCAGTCTGCATTAGACAATTACAAGGTAGATATAAATATCTGCATAATCCAAGACCAAGACAGAGAAACTATCAATCAGATGGCAATTTGTGCACCATTCTTATAACCCTCTGATCAAATAGCCAAGTCAGGACATTGTTCAGGAGAATCTGAACAAATTTACAGAGGATCTATACATATAGTCTGTTGTGAACAAATTATGACAAATAAGGTCTTATATGTGTAAAATAATTTTTCTTTGCAACAGATAGACCAATGATCACACTGTGGTTTTGTGCTTTTGTGCTGGATTTTATGTTAAACATTATGCTTTTCATGTGACAACATATGGTATTCCTGCAAAGTATTTAGTAATTCATTTATCTATCTAAACCTTGGATTTATCTAAATTCAGACTGACCTATTATTTCAATTACCTGAATATTATTCCACCAAGAATTTTGCTTGGATTATGCAGATATTTATATCTACCTTGTAATTGTCTAATGCAGACTGATATATTGTTTGAATTACCTGGATGTGCATATATACATATGTATACCTTTTTGCTCTATTGGCACACTTCACTCTGCCAGTAGGGAAACTGTCACATATTCACAGATATCACCACAACTAAGTTGTGAGAGACAGTGAGTATGTATAAATTGTTTTGCCTTTCTTGAGGATTCTTTTTTCATGTTTTTCTCATGGTTCCTTATAAAACTCACATTACTAATATAGCTGTATTTGAACGCTACACTTTGGGCAAACAATTGGGTATCTGACAACGATAACACACTCGGCACCAGTGTTAATATCAGAATACGGGCTGCCCTATGCATAATTTCGATATTGTATATATGTGAATAAATCCCTTTGCACCCGGCTTCATCATTTTTTCACCCAAATCACTGGGACGCAGTACCCAGATACTTTGAAGTAACTGGGTTAAATTTCCCCCATACTTTTCCAGACCAGCCCAAACCTATTAAGCAATTGGTTTCTCCATACGCAGATAGGTATGTACTTGACTATCTACAGTCATACCATGCTGGACATGCCCGATCTCGTCTGATCTTGGAAGCCAAGCAGCATTGGGCCTGGTCAGTACCAGAAAGGGTGACCCTCTGGGAATACTGGGTACTGTAGTATCAAGGAATACACCTTCCGTGTATATATCCTTCACTCACCAGTAATCTTACCGCTATGAGTCTTTGCAGCACTATTATCTGTGTTACTTACTAGAAGGAGTTCGGAGTCGTCAAAGCCGGTTTTTCCTGTTTCTCTCACATGAATATACTTAGGTATAAAAATTAATAAATCTATAGAGAATACAGGATTTACCAAATTTTCGCTCTGATTAAATTCAAACATCAATACTCGCTTATTTCCAGTGGGTGTGCGGACAAACCATCTGCCACCTACTTTACACTAAGAGAGTCACATATCGTCACATTGTGATTTAATTCTTTTTTATTCACCTTGCTGATATATACAGCATTATTTGTCTATTTTGTTTGTCTCCCCCCTTTTTTTATCGTCTGATATGAAATAACAGTTACGTTTTATCTCTATGATTATACTTCACACCATTCTATCTTCATTTACAAGTTAATTTATCAAAAGTGTGCCCCAGAGAGACACCAAAACAGTCCCTTTTTTTGCCTCTACGCAAAAACCCCCCCACAAGTTTGTTCTGAACTTATGTCCGGGAGCACCGCCAACCCTACACTACCCACAAAAGCCAGTCAGGTGAAGTGGTAGTTTTATGTTGGTTACTATTATGATCTCTGCCTTTTACGGCATATAAAAATTGTGTAAAAATTGCTATCACTCATTTACAATCTGATCCAGTGCGGATTCCAAAACCCCAACCCAATACTATATATATACAGGCCCGGCGACAGGGGGGGTCAAAGGGGACAACCCTCCCGGGCCCCGAGCTTCAGGGGGGCCCCATCCAGGCCCGGCGCTACCTGCTCAGCGAAGGGATGCAGTGCAGGGAGGCGCTGGGACGGAGAGGCGCTCCCCCTGCTCTGCATTCCTTCCCTGCTGCGCCGTCCTGTCCCCACTGCTGCTGCTGTGCCTGTATGACAGGCACTGGCAGCGGCGCTTGTAGCATTAAAATCCTCCTCCCTCCGCTCCCCTCCCCTCACCTGTGTGACAGGACAGCGCTGTGTATGGGACAAAAGGGGGCGGAGCTTCACGGTACGGAAGGGGCGGGGCTAAACGGCACCAAAGGGGGCGGAGCTACACCGACCAGGCTGCTACTATAGTGTACAGACTCAGAGGGAGACTGGCTTAGGTAAGTGAAGGGTGAGAGGGAAGTGTGTGTAGAGTGTGTGTGTGTGTGTGTGTGTGTGTGTGTGTGTGTGTGTGTGGTATGTCTGTGTGCGTTTATGTGTGCTTTAAGGACACTACTACTACAGGGGGGGCCATTACGTGTAACAACGCTACTAATGGGGGGGTCATTACGTATGAGGACGATACTACTACTTGGGGGGGGCATTATGTATAGGATGCTACTATTACTTGGGGGGCATTACATATAGCAATACTACTACTACTTGGGGGGCCTTACGTATAAGGACGCTCCTACTACTGGGGGTGCACTATGTATAAGGATGCTACTACTACTGGGGGCATTATGCATAGGGATGCTACTACTACTGGGGTGCATTACATATAAGGACGCTACTACTACGGGTGGGGCATTACGTATAAGATGAATAAGATTGTGCTACATTGTGGCGTAATTTTGAATGGGGGTACTATTGTGTGGCCATGCCCCTTACTTGTGAGACCACACCCCTTTTCCCGGTGCGCGCCAAAGGAATATGGGAGGGCGCAAATTTATAGTTTGCAGGGGGGCGCCGAACACCCTAGCACCGGCCCTGGCCCCATCACTTGCTTGGTCTGGTTGGTCTTCGCTTTGTTGCCTTCATTATGCTTGCGGCATGCCTCTCTGCCGCCCCGTCCCTGTCTGACGATCTGCTGCCGCTGCCGCTGAAGAGCCGGGCAGCAGAGCAGCAAACACAGGCTACACTGACTGTGTGAGTCAGGGCTCCTTATAGCAGCTGCCCGCAGCACTACCTCTGTCTGGATGGCACCCTCACAGCCCGTCATACTGTATACTATGTCAAGGTACTGCCTTATTATTCTATATAAATGTGTGTATGGTGAGTTCTATGTGTGTATATATATATATATATATATATATATATATATATATATACAAAAAATGTCCCTGGCACTCCGGACTTCCGTTCACCTTGCTCCGGTGCCCTCCCCTCAGATCTGCATCTGTGTATATGGTCCTTGTATGCCGCCCATACAAGGACCATATATATATATATATATATATATATATATATATATATATGTGTGTGTGTATATATATGTATAAATTATAATATATATACTGTATATTTTATATATATATATATATATATACAGTATATGTGTGTGTGTGTGTATATATATATATATATATATATATATATATATATATATATATATATATTTTTTACAGCGACTTTGTGCTTTGTAAGGGGGGGGAGGAGTCAAGGCATGGTGGGGGGCCCCGTAGAAATTGGTGTACCGGGCCCCAAGATTTCTCTTGCCGGCCCTGTATATATATATATATATATATAGGGTGGTAGTCATGTGACCGCCGGTCTGCTGACCGACAGTCACATGACCTCCTCCGTGAGCCCGACGGCTCACTATCCCGATGGTCGGCATGCCGACCAATAGGGACTATTTCCACTCGTGGGTGTCCACGACACCCATAGAGTGGGAATAGAACCCGTGGCGACCGCAGGTCGCCACCGAGCCCGCAAGGGGCTTGCTGCACTCGCCCCTCCCCGCCGGGATCCCGGCGTCGGTATGCTGCCGGGATCCCGGCGTCGGTAAGGTGACCGGCGGTCAGTAGACCGCCGGTCACCCGTACTACACCCATATATATATATATATATATATATATATAAAATCACCACCAAATGAATCAGAGGGCGCTTAATTGCTTTATAATAGACCAGCAATCCATACAGCTAGTCAATATGTCTCAGTAGAAAAACATTTTTTTACGTAAAATATGCTCAATTCAATATTGATTGTTTAGCAAACCCTTTTCCACATGCACATAATATTGAACATAATTATATGTCAGCAGATTGTAACACCCTTAAGGGTTGTGAAGAGCAATACCCCACTGTTACAATCACTTCTGAATCCTCCCGCACCTACCCCACCAGCCACTATCAAGGCACAGGATCTTGCTTCCTACTTCAAGGAGAGTGATAAGATCCGAGATGAAATGGTATGCTCTTCGGCAGCCAGTGACCTGCTCTGTTCTTTACCTGAACCCTCTGGCACTCTCTCTTCATTTGATCCCACACATGAAGATGAAGTATCATCACTCTTCTCATCCTGCTTCTCTACTACCTCTCCTCTTGATCCTTTACCCTCACAAATAAGTAAAGCTCTGTCTCTGGTGCTCATCCCAACCTTAACTAACATCTGTAATCTCTCTCTCTCTACTGGTATTTTTCCTTCACTCTTCAAGCATGCAGTGATTACTCCCATTTAAAAAAAACAAAATTCTGACCCTAATGCTCTCTCAAACTACCGCCCTATCTCTCAGCTCCCTTGTCTCTCTAAGCTACTTGAGAGACTTGCCTACACTCGACTCACACACTTTCTTAACTCATACACTTTGTTGGACCCACTTCAGTCAGGCTTCCGTTCCCAACATTCCACAGAGACGGCACTGACTAAAGTGGTTAATGATTTGGTCACTATGAAGTCTAAAGGCCACTACTCACTACTTATTCTTCTAGATCTATCTGCTGCATTTGACACTGTAGACCACTCTCTTCTCATACAGACACTACAATCCCTAGGTCTTCAAGACACAGCCCTTTCTTGGTTCCTATCCTACCTATCTAATCGCTCCTTCAGTGTTCGCTTCTCTGAATCTACCTCCTCTTCGCTACCTCTTTCAGTTGGAGTACCGCAAGGCTCAGTCTTGGGTCCTCTGCTTTTCTCTATCTATACCTCATCTCTTGGTAAACTAATCAGCTCTTTTGGTTTTCAGTATCATCTGTACGCAGATGATACTCAAATCTACCTATCCTCCCCTGACTTGTCCCTATCTGTACTGGACCGTGTCACTGAATGTCTTTCTGCCATCTCATCCTGGATGACATCTCGCCACCTCAAACTTAATATTTCAAAGACAGAGTTAATTAAATTTCCACCGGCCAATAGTAGGTACCAACCTGATATCTCTATCACTGTTGAAAACTCGACTATCTACCCTACCCCACAAGCTCGCTGCCTAGGTGTCATCCTTGACTCTGATCTGTCCTTTATCCCCACATTCACTCTGTCTCAAAATCATGTTACATGCATCTAAAAAACATATCCAAAATACGACCATACCTTACACAAGACAGTGCTAACACTCTAATCCACGCTCTCATTATCTCCCGCATTGATTATTGGAATAGTCTCCTGACTGGTCTTCCCAAAACGAGACTCTCACCACTACAATCCATTCTGAATGCAGCGGCGAGGCTTATCTTCCTCGCTAGACGTTCATCGTCTGCAGATCCACTCTGTCAGTCCCTCCATTGGTTACCTGTATTCTACCGCATTCAATATAAAATACTTTTACTCACACACAAGGCCATTAACCAAACTACACCAACGTACATCACTTTGCTTATCTTAAAATATCTCCCAACCCGACCTCTTCGCTCTTCACAAGATCTACGTCTCTCATCCACACTCATTACTCGCTCCCACTCACGATTGCAGGACTTTCATCAGGCTGCACCCACTCTGTGGAATGCTCTACCACGCACAATAAGACTCTCCGCTAGTCTCCAAACCTTCAAGCGCTCCCTGAAAACTCACCTCTTTAGGTAAGATTATCAAATTCCAGAACCGCCCACATAACCATCATAAACCTTCCTATCAAATTGCATCCACTCTGCACAGTCCACCCTCATCCTCACATGTCTTCACATTCTTCACTTTCCCTTCCTCTCAACCCCGGTTCATCATTGCTGTGTGACCATATCATACAGCCCTCCAAGAACCTTTCCAATCTGGCAGACAGCTATGCAATAGATAGCACCTTTCCTTGTGTACATATGCCTATTTCCCTATAGATTGTAAGCTTGCGAGCAGGGCCTTCCTACCTCTATGACTGTTTATCACCCAGTTTGTTATTGTTATTTCCAATTGTAAAGCGCAACGGAATTTGCTGCGCTATATAAGAAACTGTTAATAAAATAATAAATAAATAAATCTGCTGACATATAATTATGTTCAATATTATGTGTATGTGAAAAAGGGTTTGCTGATCTATCAATGTTGAATTGAGCCTATTTTATAAAAAAAATTTTTTTTCTACTGATCCATATTGATTGTATGGATTGCTGGTCTACTAGAAAGCACTTAAGCGCCCTCTGATTCATTTGGTGGTGATACGTGGTTTGGATCCACACTAACAGGGGGATTGTTTTGGCGGCATCCGGACTCCAGGTCGACAGCACAAAGGTCGACACACCTTAGGTCGACGCCAATTTGTCGACACATCTTAGGTCGACATGGACAAAAGGTCGACAGGAACAAGGTCGACATGGAAAAAGGTCGACATGAGTTTTTCATTATTTTTTTCTTTTTTGAACCTTTTCATACTTAACGATCCACGTGGACTACGATTGGAACGGTAAAGTGTGCCGAGCGAAGCGGTAGCGGAGCGAAGGCACCATGCCCGAAGCATGTCGAGCGAAGCGAGCCATGCGAGGGGACGCGGTGCACTAATTGGGGTTCCCGGTCACTCTACGAAGAAAACGACACCAAAAAAACATAAAAAACTCATGTCGACCTTTTTCCATGTCGACCTTGTTCCTGCCAACCTTTTGTCCATGTCCCGCCTCTGATGCTGCCCTGCTCAGTGCTGTACATGCTGGTGCTGAGGAGAATAATCCTCCTCCTTGTCTGCCCCGTCCTGCCTCTGATGCTGCCCTGCTCAGTGCTGTACATGCTGGTGCTGAGGAGAATAATCCACCTCCTTCTCTGCCCCGTCCCACCTCTGATGCTGCCCTGATCAGTGCTGTACATGCTGGTGCTGAGGAGAATAATCCTCCTCCTTCTCTGCCCCGTCCTGCCTCTGATGCTGCCCTGCTCAGTGCTGTACATGCTGGTGCTGAGGAGAATAATCTGCGTCCTTCTCTGTCCTGTCCTGCCTCTGATGCTGCCCTGCTCAGTGCTGTAACTGCTGGTGCTGAGGAGAATAATCCGCCTCCTTCTCTGCCCCGTCCTGCCTCTGATGCTGCCCTGCTCAGTGCTGTACATGCTGGTGCTGAGGAGAATAATCTGCGTCCTTCTCTGTCCTGTCCTGCCTCTGATGCTGCCCTGATCAGTGCTGTACATGCTGGTGCTGAGGAGAATAATCTGCCTCCTTCTCTGCCCAGTCACGCCTCTGATGCTGCCCTGCTCAGTGCTGTACATGCTGGTGCTGAGGAGAATAATCCACCTCCTTCTCTGCCCCGTCCCACCTCTGATGCTGCCCTGATCAGTGCTGAACATGCTGGTGCTGAGGAGAATAATCCTCCTCCTTCTCTGCCCCGTCCTGCCTCTGATGCTGCCCTGCTCAGTGCTGTACATGCTGGTGCTGAGGAGAATAATCCGCCTCCTCCTCTGCTACGTCCCGCCTCTGATGCTGCCCTGCTCAGTGCTGTAACTGCTGGTGCTGAGGAGAATAATCCGCCTCCTTCTCTGTCCCGTCCCGCCTCTGATGCTGCCCTGATCAGTGCTGTACATGCTGGTGCTGAGGAGAATAATCTGCCTCCTTCTCTGCCCCGTCACGCCTCTGATGCTGCCCTGCTCAGTGCTGTACATGCTGGTGCTGAGGAGAATAATCCACCTCCTTCTCTGCCCCGTCCCACCTCTGATGCTGCCCTGATCAGTGCTGTACATGCTGGTGCTGAGGAGAATAATCCTCCTCCTTCTCTGCCCCGTCCTGCCTCTGATGCTGCCCTGCTCAGTGCTGTACATGCTGGTGCTGAGGAGAATAATCCGCCTCCTTCTCTGCCCCGTCACGCCTCTGATGCTGCCCTGCTCAGTGCTGTACATGCTGGTGCTGAGGAGAATAATCCGCCTCCTTCTCTGCCCCGTCACGCCTCTGATGCTGCCCTGATCAGTGCTGTACATGCTGGTGCTGAGGAGAATAATCTGACTCCTTCTCTGCCCCGTCACGCCTCAGATGCTGCCCTGCTCAGTGCTGTACATGCTGGTGCTGAGGAGAATAATCCACCTCCTTTTCTGCCCCGTCCCACCTCTGATGCTGCCCTGATCAGTGCTGTACATGCTGGTGCTGAGGAGAATAATCTGCCTCCTTCTCTGCCCCGTCACGCCTCTGATGCTGCCCTGCTCAGTGCTGTACATGCTGGTGCTGAGGAGAATAATCCGCCTCCTTCTCTGCCCCGTCCTGCCTCTGATGCTGCCCTGCTCAGTGCTGTACATGCTGGTGCTGAGGAGAATAATCCGCCTCCTTCTCTGTCCCGTCCCGCCTCTGATGCTGCCCTGCTCAGTGCTGTACATGCTGGTGCTGAGGAGAATAATCCGCCTCCTTCTCTGCCCCGTCCCACCTCTGATGCTGCCCTGATCAGTGCTGTACATGCTGGTGCTGAGGAGAATAATCTGCCTCCTTCTCTGCCCCGTCACGCCTCTGATGCTGCCCTGCTCAGTGCTGTACATGCTGGTGCTGAGGAGAATAATCCGGCTCCTTCTCTGCCCCGTCCCACCTCTGATGCTGCCCTGATCAGTGCTGTACATGCTGGTGCTGAGGAGAATAATCTGCCTCCTTCTCTGCCCCGTCACGCCTCTGATGCTGCCCTGCTCAGTGCTGTACATGCTGGTGCTGAGGAGAATAATCCACCTCCTTCTCTGCCCCGTCCCACCTCTGATGCTGCCCTGATCAGTGCTGTACATGCTGGTGCTGAGGAGAATAATCCTCCTCCTTCTCTGCCCCGTCCTGCCTCTGATGCTGCCCTGCTCAGTGCTGTACATGCTGGTGCTGAG
This sequence comes from Pseudophryne corroboree, assembly GCF_028390025.1. Lineage (NCBI taxonomy): Eukaryota > Metazoa > Chordata > Amphibia > Anura > Myobatrachidae > Pseudophryne > Pseudophryne corroboree. The sequence continues at coordinate 736,867 of NW_026967481.1, read as the reverse complement.
GAGAATAATCCGCCTCCTTCTCTGCCCCGTCCCACCTCTGATGCTGCCCTGATCAGTGCTGTACATGCTGGTGCTGAGGAGAATAATCTGCCTCCTTCTCTGCCCCGTCACGCCTCTGATGCTGCCCTGCTCAGTGCTGTACATGCTGGTGCTGAGGAGAATAATCCACCTCCTTCTCTGCCCCGTCCCACCTCTGATGCTGCCCTGATCAGTGCTGTACATGCTGGTGGTGAGGAGAATAATCCTCCTCCTTCTCTGCCCCGTCCTGCCTCTGATGCTGCCCTGCTCAGTGCTGTACATGCTGGTGCTGAGGAGAATAATCCACCTCCTTCTCTGCCCCGTCCCACCTCTGATGCTGCCCTGATCAGTGCTGTACATGCTGGTGCTGAGGAGAATAATCTGCCTCCTTCTCTGCCCCGTCACGCCTCTGATGCTGCCCTGCTCAGTGCTGTACATGCTGGTGCTGAGGAGAATAATCCGCCTCCTTCTCTGCCCCGTCCTGCCTCTGATGCTGCCCTGCTCAGTGCTGTACATGCTGGTGCTGAGGAGAATAATCCACCTCCTTCTCTGCCCCGTCCCGCCTCTGATGCTGCCCTGCTCAGTGCTGTACATGCTGGTGCTGAGGAGAATAATCTGCTGCCCTGCTCAGTGCTGTACATGCTGGTGCTGAGGAGAATAATCCTCCTCCTTCTCTGCCCCGTCCCACCTCTGATGCTGCCCTGCTCAGTGCTGTACATGCTGGTGCTGAGGAGAATAATCCTCCTCCTTCTCTGCCCCGTCCCACCTCTGATGCTGCCCTGATCAGTGCTGTACATGCTGGTGCTGAGGAGAATAATCTGCCTCCTTCTCTGCCCCGTCACGCCTCTGATGCTGCCCTGCTCAGTGCTGTACATGCTGGTGCTGAGGAGAATAATCCGCCTCCTTCTCTGCCCCGTCCTGCCTCTGATGCTGCCCTGCTCAGTGCTGTACATGCTGGTGCTGAGGAGAATAATCCACCTCCTTCTCTGCCCCGTCCCGCCTCTGATGCTGCCCTGCTCAGTGCTGTACATGCTGGTGCTGAGGAGAATAATCCGCTGCCCTGCTCAGTGCTGTACATGCTGGTGCTGCGGAAAATAATCCGCCTCCTTCTCTGCCCCGTCCCGCCTCTGATGCTGCCCTGCTCAGTGCTGTAACTGCTGGTGCTGAGGAAAATAATCCGCCTCCTTCTCTGACCCGTCCCGCCTCTGATGCTGCCCTGCTCAGTGCTGTAACTGCTGGTGCTGAGGAGAATAATCCTCCTTCTTCTCTGCCCCGTACCACCTCTGATGCTGCCCTGCTCAGTGCTGTAACTGCTGGTGCTGAGGAGAATAATCCGCCTCCTTCTCTGCAGTGTCCCGCCTCTGATGCTGCCCTGCTCAGTGCTGTAACTGCTGGTGCTGAGGAGAATAATCTGCGTCCTTCTCTGTCCCGTCCCGCCTCTGATGCTGCCCTGCTCAGTGCTGTAACTGCTGGTGCTGAGGAGAATAATCCTCCTCCTTCTCTGCCCGGTCCCGCCTCTGATGCTGCCCTGCTCAGTGCTGTAACTGCTGGTGCTACAGAGAATTATCTGCCTCCTTCTCTGCCCCGTCCTGCCTCTGATCTGCCCTGGTCAGTGCTGTAACTGCTGGTGCTGAGGAGAATATTCCGCCTCCTTCTCTGCCCCGTCCCGCCTCTGATGCTGCCCTGCTCAGTGCTGTACATGCTGGTGCTGAGGAGAATAATCCACCTCCTTCTCTGCCCCGTCCCGCCTCTGATGCTGCCCTGGTCAGTGCTGTAACTGCTGGTGCTGAGGAGAATAATCCGCCTCCTTCTCTGCAGTGTCCCGCCTCTGATGCTGCCCTGCTCAGTGCTGTAACTGCTGGTGCTGAGGAGAATAATCTGCGTCCTTCTCTGTCCCGTCCCGCCTCTGATGCTGCCCTGCTCAGTGCTGTAACTGCTGGTGCTGAGGAGAATAATCCGCCTCCTTCTCTGCCCCGTCCCGCCTCTGATGCTGCCCTGATCAGTGCTGTACATGCTGGTGCTGAGGAGAATAATCCGCCTCCTTCTCTGCCCCGTCCCGCCTCTGATGCTGCCCTGCTCAGTGCTGTACATGCTGGTGCTGAGGAGAATAATCCGCCTCCTTCTCTGCCCCGTCCCGCCTCTGATGCTGCCCTGCTCAGTGCTGTAACTGCTGGTGCTGAGGAGAATAACCCTCCTCCTTCTCTGCCCGGTCCCGCCTCTGATGCTGCCCTGCTCAGTGCTGTAACTGCTGGTGCTGAGGAGAATAATCCGCCTCCTCCTCTGCTACGTCCCGTCTCTGATGCTGCCCTGCTCAGTGCTGTAACTGCTGGTGCTGAGGAGAATAATCCTCCTTCTTCTCTGCCCCGTCCCACCTCTGATGCTGCCCTGCTCAGTGCTGTAACTGCTGGTGCTGAGGAGAATAATCCACCTCCTTCTCTGCCCCGTCCCGCCTCTGATGCTGCCCTGGTCAGTGCTGTAACTGCTGGTGCTGAGGAGAATAATCCGCCTCCTTCTCTGCAGTGTCCCGCCTCTGATGCTGCCCTGCTCAGTGCTGTAACTGCTGGTGCTACAGAGAATTATCCGCCTCCTTCTCTGCCCCGTCCCGCCTCTGATGCTGCCCTGCTCAGTGCTGTAACTGCTGGTGCTGAGGAGAATAATCCGCCTCCTTCTCTGCAGTGTCCCGCCTCTGATGCTGCCCTGCTCAGTGCTGTAACTGCTGGTGCTACAGAGAATTATCCGCCTCCTTCTCTGCCCCGTCCCGCCTCTGATGCTGCCCTGCTCAGTGCTGTAACTGCTGGTGCTGAGGAGAATAATCCGCCTCCTTCTCTGCTCCGTCCTGCCTCTGATGCTGCCCTTGTCAGTGCTGTAACTGCTGGTGCTGAGGAGAATATTCCGCCTCCTTCTCTGCCCCGTCCCGCCTCTGATGCTGCCCTGCTCAGTGCTGTACATGCTGGTGCTGAGGAGAATAATCCACCTCCTTCTCTGCCCCGTCCCGCCTCTGATGCTGCCCTGCTCAGTGCTGTAACTGCTGGTGCTGAGGAGAATAATCCGCCTCCTTCTCTGCAGTGTCCCGCCTCTGATGCTGCCCTGCTCAGTGCTGTAACTGCTGGTGCTGAGGAGAATAATCTGCGTCCTTCTCTGTCCTGTCCTGCCTCTGATGCTGCCCTGCTCAGTGCTGTAACTGCTGGTGCTGAGGAAAATAATCCGCCTCCTTCTCTGCACCGTCCCGCCTCTGATGCTGCCCTGCTCAGTGCTGTACATGCTGGTGCTGAGGAGAATAATCCGCCTCCTTCTCTGCCCCGTCCCGCCTCTGATGCTTTCCTGCTCAGTGCTGTAACTGCTGGTGCTGAGGAGAATAATCCGCCTCCTTCTCTGCAGTGTCCCGCCTCTGATGCTGCCCTGCTCAGTGCTGTAAATGCTGGGGCGACAGGCAAGCTCCGCCTGCTGTATTTTACATATGTTTGGTTTGCAGGGGTAGGCTGACTCTATAACAAAGGGCCCTAGGTCTCATTGCTGAGCTTCTCGCTCTCCTTAGGGCTCCTGCTTTGAGGTAAAAAGGTAAAGATTTTCTCACAGCACTGAAGGTCACTGGGAGAGCTGTCGTTCCCTTTTACACAGCAGATAAGCAGCTGCTGACTATCAAGCTCTCCTTTAATGCATTTAAGAGTCAAATGCCGTTATTTATCAATGAGTGATACATTTCACTGTGAGTGATAAATTGCACCAGCCAACCAGCTCCTAACTACCATGTCACAGGCTGTGTTTGAAAAATGACAGTTAGGAGCTGGTTGGCTGGTGCAGTAAATAACTCACAGTGAAATGTATCACTCATTGATAAATAAGGGCAACAATATCTATGTCTCCTTTCCTCCTATTGCACTAAACATTGCCGAAACTCTCAGAGAGCAAGTGACAGGTTACCCTCTGATAACTGAGGGGCAGATGTATTAAGCCTGGAGAAGTGATAAAGCAGTGATAAGTGGAAGGTGATAAGGCACCAACCAATCAGCTGCTGTCAATTTACATATTGGAGTTGAGTGGCTGGTGCGTTATCACCTTCCACTTATCACTGCTCTATCACTTCTCCAGGCTTAATACATCTGCCCCTTAGACACTATCCTCTCCTGACTGGAAATAGGTTGATTAAGTACTTATCTGAAATAAATATATATATACAGTGTATATATATATATATATATATATATATATATCTATCAAAAAAGTATCTCTGTGGAGTGCACTTATTAAAGTATGATTTGATATAATTATATCTGATTACTAATAAAGAGAGGATGACCTTACAAAAACACCATTTTTTTTAAAACACTTCTTTTTATTGCTAAAAACAATTCAAATAAAAAAGAATTGGTAAACATTTTTACAATGTATTATTGCTCATTAGAAATACAATATTGAGTTTCAACTTTTCCAAACAAAATATTGATATGCTTTCACCCTGATACTTGACTGAGGAAGCTGCCGAATGTCTATAGTGGGAGAAACGCGTCTCATTTGATCCTATTTACCAGTAAATCAGCACGCCACGAGTCTGCCTCATTACGCTGGGATAAAATGTTGAAGTTCTCCTGATAAGGCTAATATGAAAGGTATCTGAGCACCAGAGCCGGGAGTATACAGTAACGGAACCCAGGAGGGACTGTGGTAATAATATCCATAGAACATGGCCATGTTTAAATTATACTGCTGAGATTCATGAATAATCTTGCTGCTTTGAGAAAGACATCTATATCTCTGCATACTGAATCAGATAATTAACAACTAGATGATTGCTGCTCTGCATTAAATTATCGATACTCTCAAAGGGAGAGAAAAATCATTAAGACTGTGCATTTCAATATAATTAGTCTGGAAGCAAGGTTTAGTGTGTTTCAAGCAATATAGATATTTGAATATTAGTCCGCACTCTGAGTAAGAGACTTTGGTACAACTGCTCTGCTATGGAATGCTAACAAATTATCACCTGTTTGGGCTTTGAGCTGACAGAGCAATTAAGTATCTGAACGGAGATTTGGACACTTTTGTAACACTGCAGTTTAATAGTGTGAGCTAATTGTATCTAGCTGAATTACTCCACAGAGTAGGAGCACAAAGCTGTGTGTGTTACTATTGTTGTTTTATGTATAATATTGCCATGTTTTTTAGATATGAATATCTTAAAAAAAAAGTGTAGTAGGGGTAAGAAAAGGAAATTCTTTTTACTATATATTTTTTTATATAAAAGTTGATAAAAAATAAAAAATGAAATATTCTTAATAAGGAATCTGCTAGCGCTGTCTGTATTTTTCTTTTAGTTTAGTTTGAAGGGGCAATAGAAGGTCCCATTCTACAGTGAGTTGCATGTGGATCCTTTTTTAAAGATTTCTTTGAAAATTTATATGACATATACACCTTCTGAGTCATTGTATTAGCGCCAGGGGGTCACTTTGTTGTGTATTCTGTGTTTGGTTGAATTATATTACGGATTTACATAAAATCCAATATATAAAGAAACGGGTTTATACTGTAGGCATAAAAAATGAAGGCAAATGTCTCCTCTATGTAATACACAATGTACAGCAGCGCACACTCATAATATTGTCATCTTTTCTTTCAGAGTAAACCCCTAGCAGCGGTCTTGAAGGACGTCTGTGATGCGTAAGTTCCACCAGCAGAAAATAGAGGAAAACTGTAAAAATATTGTAACATATCTAACCCTTTATGCACTAATGTGCGCCTGACTCTGACTTCCCCTTGTGCACTAGTGTGCGCCTGACTCTGACTTCCCCTAATGCAGTAGAGTGCGTCTGACTCTGACTTCCCCTAATGCAGTAGAGTGCGTCTGACTCTGACTTCCCCTTGTGCACTAGTGTGCGCCTGACTCTGACTTCCCCTTGGACATTAGTGTGCACCTGGCTCTAACTTCCCCTTGAGCACAAATTGTGCGCCTGGCTCTAACTTCCCCTTGTGCACTAGCGTGCGCCTGACTTTGACTTCCCCTTGTGCACTAGGGTGTGTCTGACTATAACTTCCCCTTGTGCACTAGCGTGCCCTTGACTGTGCCTCCCCCTTCTTCACTAGTGCATCTGCCTGACTGTGCCTCTCCCTTATCATGTGTGATACAGGACCCCAGCTGCACAGCTCCATATAGCGTATTCCTGCCCCTGTGTGATACAGGACCCCAGCTGCACAGCTCCATATAGCATGTTCCTGCCCCTGTGTGATACAGGACCCAGCTGCACAGCTCCATATAGCGTGTTCCTGCCCCTCTGTGTTACAGGATCCCAGCTGCACAGCTCCATATAGCGTGTTCCTGCCCCTGTGTGATACAGGATCCCAGCTGCACAGCTCCATATAGCATGTTCCTGCCCCTGTGTGATACAGGACCCAGCTGCACAGCTCCATATAGCGTGTTCCTGCCCCTGTGTGTTACAGGACCCAGCTGCACAGCTCCATATAGCGTGTTCCTGCCCCTGTGTGATACAGGACCCAGCTGCACAGCTCCATATAGCGTGTTCCCACCCTTGTGTGATATAGGACCCAGCTGCACAGCTCCATATAGCGTGTTCCCACCCTTGTGTGATACAGGACCCAGCTGCACAGCTCCATATAGCATGTTCCTGCCCCTGTGTGATACAGGATCCCAGCTGCACAGCTCCATATAGCATGTTCCTGCCCCTGTGTGATACAGGACCCAGCTGCACAGCTCCATATAGCATGTTCCTGCCCCTGTGTGATACAGGACCCAGCTGCACAGCTCCATATAGCGTGTTCCTGCCCCTGTGTGTTACAGGACCCAGCTGCACAGCTCCATATAGCATGTTCCTGCCCCTGTGTGTTACAGGACCCAGCTGCACAGCTCCATATAGCGTGTTCCTTCCCCTGTGTGATACAGGACCCAGCTGCACAGCTCCATATAGCGTGTTCCCACCCTTGTGTGATATAGGACCCAGCTGCACAGCTCCATATAGCGTGTTCCCACCCTTGTGTGATACAGGACCCAGCTGCACAGCTCCATATAGCGTGTTCCTGCCCCTGTGTGATACAGGACCCAGCTGCACAGCTCCATATAGCGTGTTCCTGCCCCTGTGTGTTACAGGACTTTGCTGCACAGCTCCATATAGCATGTTCCTGCCCCTGAGTGTTACAGGACCCAGCTGCACAGCTCCATATAGCGTGTTCCTGCCCCTGTGTGTTACAGGACCCAGCTGCACAGCTCCATATAGCATGTTCCTGCCCCTGTGTGTTACAGGACCCAGCTGCACAGCTCCATATAGCGTGTTCCTGCCCCTGTGTGATACAGGACCCAGCTGCACAGCTCCATATAGCGTGTTCCCACCCTTGTGTGATATAGGACCCAGCTGCACAGCTCCATATAGCGTGTTCCCACCCTTGTGTGATACAGGACCCAGCTGCACAGCTCCATATAGCGTGTTCCTGCCCCTGTCTGATACAGGACTCCAGCTGCACAGCTCCATATAGCGTGTTCCCACCCTTGTGTGATACAGGACCCAGCTGCACAGCTCCATATAGCGTGTTCCTGCCCCTGTGTGATACAGGACCCAGCTGCACAGCTCCATATAGCGTGTTCCTGCCCCTGTGTGATACAGGACCCAGCTGCACAGCTCCATATAGCGTGTTCCCACCCTTGTGTGATACAGGACCCCAGCTGCACAGCTCCATATAGCGTGTTCCTGCCCCTGTGTGATACAGGACCCAGCTGCACAGCTCCATATAGCGTGTTCCTGCCCCTGTGTGATACAGGATCCCAGCTGCACAGCTCCATATAGCGTGTTCCTGCCCCTGTGTTATACAGGACCCAAGCTGCACAGCTCCATATAGCATGTTCCTGCCCCTGTGTGATACAGGACCCAGCTGCACAGCTCCATATAGCATGTTCCTGCCCCTGTGTTATACAGGACCCCAGCTGCACAGCTCCATATAGCGTGTTCCTGCCCCTGTGTTATACAGGACCCCAGCTGCACAGCTCCATATAGCATGTTCCTGCCCCTGTGTTACACAGGACCCAGCTGCACAGCTCCATATAGCGTGTTCCTGCCCCTGTGTGAAACAGGACCCCAGCTGCACAGCTCCATATAGCGTGTTCCCACCCCTGTGTGATACAGGACCCCAGCTGCACAGCTCCATATAGCGTGTTCCTGCCCCTGTGTTATACAGGACCCCAGCTGCACAGCTCCATATAGCATGTTCCTGCCCCTGTGTGATACAGGACCCAGCTGCACAGCTCCATATAGCATGTTCCTGCCCCTGTGTTATACAGGACCCCAGCTGCACAGCTCCATATAGCGTGTTCCTGCCCCTGTGTTATACAGGACCCCAGCTGCACAGCTCCATATAGCATGTTCCTGCCCCTGTGTGATACAGGACCCAGCTGCACAGCTCCATATAGCATGTTCCTGCCCCTGTGTTATACAGGACCCCAGCTGCACAGCTCCATATAGCGTGTTCCCACCCTTGTGTGATACAGGACCCAGCTGCACAGCTCCATATAGCATGTTCCTGCCCCTGTGTGTTACAGGACCCAGCTGCACAGCTCCATATAGCGTGTTCCTTCCCCTGTGTGATACAGGACCCAGCTGCACAGCTCCATATAGCGTGTTCCCACCCTTGTGTGATATAGGACCCAGCTGCACAGCTCCATATAGCGTGTTCCCACCCTTGTGTGATACAGGACCCAGCTGCACAGCTCCATATAGCGTGTTCCTGCCCCTGTGTGATACAGGACCCAGCTGCACAGCTCCATATAGCGTGTTCCTGCCCCTGTGTGTTACAGGACTTTGCTGCACAGCTCCATATAGCATGTTCCTGCCCCTGTGTGTTACAGGACCCAGCTGCACAGCTCCATATAGCGTGTTCCTGCCCCTGTGTGTTACAGGACCCAGCTGCACAGCTCCATATAGCATGTTCCTGCCCCTGTGTGTTACAGGACCCAGCTGCACAGCTCCATATAGCGTGTTCCTGCCCCTGTGTGATACAGGACCCAGCTGCACAGCTCCATATAGCGTGTTCCCACCCTTGTGTGATATAGGACCCAGCTGCACAGCTCCATATAGCGTGTTCCCACCCTTGTGTGATACAGGACCCAGCTGCACAGCTCCATATAGCGTGTTCCTGCCCCTGTCTGATACAGGACTCCAGCTGCACAGCTCCATATAGCGTGTTCCCACCCTTGTGTGATACAGGACCCAGCTGCACAGCTCCATATAGCGTGTTCCTGCCCCTGTGTGATACAGGACCCAGCTGCACAGCTCCATATAGCGTGTTCCTGCCCCTGTGTGATACAGGACCCAGCTGCACAGCTCCATATAGCGTGTTCCCGCCCTTGTGTGATACAGGACCCCAGCTGCACAGCTCCATATAGCGTGTTCCTGCCCCTGTGTGATACAGGACCCAGCTGCACAGCTCCATATAGCGTGTTCCTGCCCCTGTGTGATACAGGATCCCAGCTGCACAGCTCCATATAGCGTGTTCCTGCCCCTGTGTTATACAGGACCCAAGCTGCACAGCTCCATATAGCATGTTCCTGCCCCTGTGTGATACAGGACCCAGCTGCACAGCTCCATATAGCATGTTCCTGCCCCTGTGTTATACAGGACCCCAGCTGCACAGCTCCATATAGCGTGTTCCTGCCCCTGTGTTATACAGGACCCCAGCTGCACAGCTCCATATAGCATGTTCCTGCCCCTGTGTTACACAGGACCCAGCTGCACAGCTCCATATAGCGTGTTCCTGCCCCTGTGTGAAACAGGACCCCAGCTGCACAGCTCCATATAGCGTGTTCCTGCCCCTGTGTGAAACAGGACCCCAGCTGCACAGCTCCATATAGCGTGTTCCCACCCCTGTGTGATACAGGACCCCAGCTGCACAGCTCCATATAGCGTGTTCCTGCCCCTGTGTTATACAGGACCCCAGCTGCACAGCTCCATATAGCATGTTCCTGCCCCTGTGTGATACAGGACCCAGCTGCACAGCTCCATATAGCATGTTCCTGCCCCTGTGTTATACAGGACCCCAGCTGCACAGCTCCATATAGCGTGTTCCTGCCCCTGTGTTATACAGGACCCCAGCTGCACAGCTCCATATAGCATGTTCCTGCCCCTGTGTGATACAGGACCCAGCTGCACAGCTCCATATAGCATGTTCCTGCCCCTGTGTTATACAGGACCCCAGCTACACAGCTCCATATAGCGTGTTCCTGCCCCTGTGTTATACAGGACCCCAGCTGCACAGCTCCATATAGCGTGTTCCTGCCCCTGTGTGAAACAGGACCCCAGCTGCACAGCTCCATATAGCGTGTTCCCACCCCTGTGTGATACAGGACCCCAGCTGCACAGCTCCATATAGCGTGTTCCCACCCCTGTGTGATACAGGACCCCAGCTGCACAGCTCCATATAGCGTGTTCCTGCCCCTGTGTTATACAGGACCCCAGCTGCACAGCTCCATATAGCATGTTCCTGCCCCTGTGTGATACAGGACCCCAGCTGCACAGCTCCATATAGCGTGTTCCTGCCCCTGTGTGATACAGGACCCCAGCTGCACAGCTCCATATAGCGTGTTCCTGCCCCTGTGTTATACAGGACCCCAGCTGCACAGCTCCATATAGCATGTTCCTGCCCCTGTGTGATACAGGACCCCAGCTGCACAGCTCCATATAGCATGCTCCTGCCCCTGTGTGTTACAGGACCCAGCTGCACAGCTCCATATAGCGTGTTCCTGCCCCTGTGTGTTACAGGACCCAGCTGCACAGCTCCATATAGCGTGTTCCTGCCCCTGTGTGTTACAGGACCCAGCTGCACAGCTCCATATAGCGTGTTCCCACCCTTGTGTGATATAGGACCCAGCTGCACAGCTCCATATAGTGTGTTCCCACCCTTGTGTGATACAGGACCCAGCTGCACAGCTCCATATAGCGTGTTCCTGCCCCTGTCTGATACAGGACTCCAGCTGCACAGCTCCATATAGCGTGTTCCCACCCTTGTGTGATACAGGACCCCAGCTGCACAGCTCCATATAGCGTGTTCCCACCCTTGTGTGATATAGGACCCAGCTGCACAGCTCCATATAGCGTGTTCCCACCCTTGTGTGATACAGGACCCAGCTGCACAGCTCCATATAGCATGTTCCTGCCCCTGTGTGATACAGGATCCCAGCTGCACAGCTCCATATAGCATGTTCCTGCCCCTGTGTGATACAGGACCCAGCTGCACAGCTCCATATAGCATGTTCCTGCCCCTGTGTGATACAGGACCCAGCTGCACTGCTCCATATAGCGTGTTCCTGCCCCTGTGTGATACAGGACCCCAGCTGCACAGCTCCATATAGCATGTTCCTGCCCCTGTGTGTTACAGGACCCAGCTGCACAGCTCCATATAGCGTGTTCCTGCCCCTGTGTGTTACAGGACCCAGCTGCACAGCTCCATATAGCGTGTTCCCGCCCTTGTGTGATATAGGACCCAGCTGCACAGCTCCATATAGCGTGTTCCTGCCCCTGTGTGATACAGGACCCCAGCTGCACAGCTCCATATAGCATGTTCCTGCCCCTGTGTGTTACAGGACCCAGCTGCACAGCTCCATATAGCGTGTTCCTGCCCCTGTGTGTTACAGGACCCAGCTGCACAGCTCCATATAGCGTGTTCCCGCCCTTGTGTGATATAGGACCCAGCTGCACAGCTCCATATAGCGTGTTCCCACCCTTGTGTGATACAGGACCCAGCTGCACAGCTCCATATAGCATGTTCCTGCCCCTGTGTGATACAGGATCCCAGCTGCACAGCTCCATATAGCATGTTCCTGCCCCTGTGTGATACAGGACCCAGCTGCACAGCTCCATATAGCATGTTCCTGCCCCTGTGTGATACAGGACCCAGCTGCACAGCTCCATATAGCGTGTTCCTGCCCCTGTGTGTTACAGGACCCAGCTGCACAGCTCCATATAGCATGTTCCTGCCCCTGTGTGTTACAGGACCCAGCTGCACAGCTCCATATAGCGTGTTCCTTCCCCTGTGTGATACAGGACCCAGCTGCACAGCTCCATATAGCGTGTTCCCACCCTTGTGTGATATAGGACCCAGCTGCACAGCTCCATATAGCGTGTTCCCACCCTTGTGTGATACAGGACCCAGCTGCACAGCTCCATATAGCGTGTTCCTGCCCCTGTGTGATACAGGACCCAGCTGCACAGCTCCATATAGCGTGTTCCTGCCCCTGTGTGTTACAGGACTTTGCTGCACAGCTCCATATAGCATGTTCCTGCCCCTGTGTGTTACAGGACCCAGCTGCACAGCTCCATATAGCGTGTTCCTGCCCCTGTGTGTTACAGGACCCAGCTGCACAGCTCCATATAGCATGTTCCTGCCCCTGTGTGTTACAGGACCCAGCTGCACAGCTCCATATAGCGTGTTCCTGCCCCTGTGTGATACAGGACCCAGCTGCACAGCTCCATATAGCGTGTTCCCACCCTTGTGTGATATAGGACCCAGCTGCACAGCTCCATATAGCGTGTTCCCACCCTTGTGTGATACAGGACCCAGCTGCACAGCTCCATATAGCGTGTTCCTGCCCCTGTCTGATACAGGACTCCAGCTGCACAGCTCCATATAGCGTGTTCCCACCCTTGTGTGATACAGGACCCAGCTGCACAGCTCCATATAGCGTGTTCCTGCCCCTGTGTGATACAGGACCCAGCTGCACAGCTCCATATAGCGTGTTCCTGCCCCTGTGTGATACAGGACCCAGCTGCACAGCTCCATATAGCATGTTCCTGCCCCTGTGTGATACAGGACCCAGCTGCACAGCTCCATATAGCGTGTTCCTGCCCCTGTGTGAAACAGGACCCCAGCTGCACAGCTCCATATAGCGTGTTCCTGCCCCTGTGTGATACAGGACCCAGCTGCACAGCTCCATATAGCGTGTTCCTGCCCCTGTGTGATACAGGATCCCAGCTGCACAGCTCCATATAGCGTGTTCCTGCCCCTGTGTTATACAGGACCCAAGCTGCACAGCTCCATATAGCATGTTCCTGCCCCTGTGTGATACAGGACCCAGCTGCACAGCTCCATATAGCATGTTCCTGCCCCTGTGTTATACAGGACCCCAGCTACACAGCTCCATATAGCGTGTTCCTGCCCCTGTGTTATACAGGACCCCAGCTGCACAGCTCCATATAGCGTGTTCCTGCCCCTGTGTTATACAGGACCCCAGCTGCACAGCTCCATATAGCATGTTCCTGCCCCTGTGTGAAACAGGACCCAGCTGCACAGCTCCATATAGCGTGTTCCTGCCCCTGTGTGATACAGGACCCAGCTGCACAGCTCCATATAGCGTGTTCCCACCCTTGTGTGATACAGGATCCCAGCTGCACAGCTCCATATAGCGTGTTCCTGCCCCTGTGTTATACAGGACCCAAGCTGCACAGCTCCATATAGCATGTTCCTGCCCCTGTGTGATACAGGACCCAGCTGCACAGCTCCATATAGCATGTTCCTGCCCCTGTGTTATACAGGACCCCAGCTGCACAGCTCCATATAGCGTGTTCCTGCCCCTGTGTTATACAGGACCCCAGCTGCACAGCTCCATATAGCATGTTCCTGCCCCTGTGTTACACAGGACCCAGCTGCACAGCTCCATATAGCGTGTTCCTGCCCCTGTGTGAAACAGGACCCCAGCTGCACAGCTCCATATAGCGTGTTCCCACCCCTGTGTGATACAGGACCCCAGCTGCACAGCTCCATATAGCGTGTTCCTGCCCCTGTGTTATACAGGACCCCAGCTGCACAGCTCCATATAGCATGTTCCTGCCCCTGTGTGATACAGGACCCAGCTGCACAGCTCCATATAGCATGTTCCTGCCCCTGTGTTATACAGGACCCCAGCTGCACAGCTCCATATAGCGTGTTCCTGCCCCTGTGTTATACAGGACCCCAGCTGCACAGCTCCATATAGCATGTTCCTGCCCCTGTGTGATACAGGACCCAGCTGCACAGCTCCATATAGCATGTTCCTGCCCCTGTGTTATACAGGACCCCAGCTACACAGCTCCATATAGCGTGTTCCCACCCTTGTGTGATACAGGACCCAGCTGCACAGCTCCATATAGCGTGTTCCTGCCCCTGTCTGATACAGGACTCCAGCTGCACAGCTCCATATAGCGTGTTCCCACCCTTGTGTGATACAGGACCCCAGCTGCACAGCTCCATATAGCGTGTTCCTGCCCCTGTGTTATACAGGACCCCAGCTGCACAGCTCCATATAGCGTGTTCCCACCCCTGTGTGATACAGGACCCCAGCTGCACAGCTCCATATAGCGTGTTCCTGCCCCTGTGTTATACAGGACCCCAGCTGCACAGCTCCATATAGCATGTTCCTGCCCCTGTGTGATACAGGACCCCAGCTGCACAGCTCCATATAGCATGTTCCTGCCCCTGTGTGTTACAGGACCCAGCTGCACAGCTCCATATAGCGTGTTCCTGCCCCTGTGTGTTACAGGACCCAGCTGCACAGCTCCATATAGCATGTTCCTGCCCCTGTGTGTTACAGGACCCAGCTGCACAGCTCCATATAGCGTGTTCCTGCCCCTGTGTGATACAGGACCCAGCTGCACAGCTCCGTATAGCGTGTTCCCACCCTTGTGTGATATAGGACCCAGCTGCACAGCTCCATATAGCGTGTTCCCACCCTTGTGTGATACAGGACCAAGCTGCACAGCTCCATATAGCGTGTTCCCGCCCCTGTCTGATACAGGACTCCAGCTGCACAGCTCCATATAGCGTGTTCCCACCCTTGTGTGATACAGGACCCCAGCTGCACAGCTCCATATAGCGTGTTCCTGCCCCTGTGTTATACAGGACCCCAGCTGCACAGCTCCATATAGCGTGTTCCTGCCCCTGTGTGATACAGGACCCAGCTGCACAGCTCCATATAGCATGTTCCTGCCCCTGTGTTATACAGGACCCCAGCTGCACAGCTCCATATAGCGTGTTCCTGCCCCTGTGTTATACAGGACCCCAGCTGCACAGCTCCATATAGCATGTTCCTGCCCCTGTGTGATACAGGACCCAGCTGCACAGCTCCATATAGCGTGTTCCTGCCCCTGTGTTATACAGGACCCCAGCTGCACAGCTCCATATAGCGTGTTCCTGCCCCTGTGTTATACAGGACCCCAGCTGCACAGCTCCATATAGCATGTTCCTGCCCCTGTGTGAAACAGGACCCCTGCTGCACAGCTCCATATAGCGTGTTCCCACCCCTGTGTGATACAGGACCCCAGCTGCACAGCTCCATATAGCGTGTTCCTGCCCCTGTGTTATACAGGACCCCAGCTGCACAGCTCCATATAGCATGTTCCTGCCCCTGTGTGATACAGGACCCCAGCTGCACAGCTCCATATAGCGTGTTCCTGCCCCTGTGTGATACAGGACCCAGCTGCACAGCTCCATATAGCATGTTCCTGCCCCTGTGTGATACAGGACCCCAGCTGCACAGCTCCATATAGTGTTTTCCTGCCCCTGTGTGATACAGGACCCCTGCTGCACAGCTCCATATAGTGTGTTCCTGCCCCTGTGTGAAACAGGACCCAGCTGCACAGCTCCATATAGCGTGTTCCTTCCTGCCCCTGTGTGATACAGGACCCCAGCTGCACAGCTCCATATAGCATGTTCCTGCCCCTGTGTTATACAGGACCCAGCTGCACAGCTCCATATAGCGTGTTCCTGCCCCTGTGTGAAACAGGACCCCAGCTGCACAGCTCCATATAGCATGTTCCTGCCCCTGTGTGATACAGGACCCCAGCTGCACAGCTCGATATAGCATGTTCCTGCCCGTGTGTGATACAGGACCCAGCTGCACAGCTCCATATAGCGTGTTCCTGCCCCTGTGTTATACAGGACCCCAGCAGCACAGCTCCATATAGCGTGTTCCTGCCCCTGTGTTATACAGGACCCCAGCTGCACAGCTCCATATAGCATGTTCCTGCCCCTGTCTGATACAGGACCCAGCTGCACAGCTCCATATAGTGTTTTCTTGCCCCAGTGTGTTACAGGACCCAGCTGCACAGCTCCATATAGCGTGTTCCTGCCCCTGTGTGATACAGGACCCAGCTGCACAGCTCCATATAGCGTGTTCCCACCCTTGTGTGATATAGGACCCAGCTGCACAGCTCCATATAGCGTGTTCCCACCCTTGTGTGATACAGGACCCAGCTGCACAGCTCCATATAGCATGTTCCTGCCCCTGTGTTATACAGGACCCCAGCTGCACAGCTCCATATAGCATGTTCTTGCCCCTGTCTGATACAGGACCCAGCTGCACAGCTCCATATAGTGTTTTCCTGCCCCTGTGTGTTACAGGACCCAGCTGCACAGCTCCATATAGCATGTTCCTGCCCCTGTGTGATACAGGACCCAGCTGCACAGCTCCATATAGCATGTTCCTGCCCCTGTGTGATACAGGACCCAGCTGCACAGCTCCATATAACGTGTTCCCGCCCTTGTGTGATATAGGACCCAGCTGCACAGCTCCATATAGCGTGTTCCCACCCTTGTGTGATACAGGACCCCAGCTGCACAGCTCCATATAGCGTGTTCCTGCCCCTGTGTTATACAGGACCCCAGCTGCACAGCTCCATATAGCATGTTCCTGCCCCTGTGTGATACAGGACCCAGCTGCACAGCTCCATATAGCATGTTCCTGCCCCTGTGTTATACAGGACCCCAGCTGCACAGCTCCATATAGCGTGTTCCTGCCCCTGTGTTATACAGGACCCCAGCTGCACAGCTCCATATAGCGTGTTCCTGCCCCTGTGTTACACAGGACCCAGCTGCACAGCTCCATATAGCGTGTTCCTGCCCCTGTGTGAAACAGGACCCCAGCTGCACAGCTCCATATAGCGTGTTCCCACCCCTGTGTGATACAGGACCCCAGCTGCACAGCTCCATATAGCGTGTTCCTGCCCCTGTGTTATACAGGACCCCAGCTGCACAGCTCCATATAGCATGTTCCTGCCCCTGTGTGATACAGGACCCCAGCTGCACAGCTCCATATAGCGTGTTCCTGCCCCTGTGTGATACAGGACCCAGCTGCACAGCTCCATATAGCATGTTCCTGCCCCTGTGTGATACAAGACCCCAGCTGCACAGCTCCATATAGTGTTTTCCTGCCCCTGTGTGATACAGGACCCCTGCTGCACAGCTCCATATAGCGTGTTCCTGCCCCTGTGTGAAACAGGACCCAGCTGCACAGCTCCATATAGCGTGTTCCTGCCCCTGTATGATACAGGACCCCAGCTGCACAGCTCCATATAGCGTGTTCCTGCCCCTGTGTGAAACAGGACCACAGCTGCACAGCTCCATATAGCATGTTCCTGCCCCTGTGTGATACAGGACCCCAGCTGCACAGCTCCATATAGCATGTTCCTGCCCGTGTGTGATACAGGACCCAGCTGCACAGCTCCATATAGCGTGTTCCTGCCCCTGTGTGATACAGGACCCCAGCTGCACAGCTCCATATAGCGTGTTCCTGCCCCTGTGTGATACAGGACCCAGCTGCACAGCTCCATATAGCGTGTTCCTGCCCCTGTCTGATACAGGACCCAGCTGCACAGCTCCATATAGTGTTTTCCTGCCCCTGTGTGTTACAGGACCCAGCTGCACAGCTCCATATAGCGTGTTCCTGCCCCTGTGTGATACAGGACCCAGCTGCACAGCTCCATATAGCGTGTTCCCACCCTTGTGTGATATAGGACCCAGCTGCACAGCTCCATATAGCGTGTTCCCACCCTTGTGTGATACAGGACCCAGCTGCACAGCTCCATATAGCATGTTCCTGCCCCTGTGTGATACAGGATCCCAGCTGCACAACTCCATATAGCATGTTCCTGCCCCTGTGTGATACAGGACCCAGCTGCACAGCTCCATATAGCATGTTCCTGCCCCTGTGTGATACAGGACCCAGCTGCACAGCTCCATATAGCGTGTTCCTGCCCCTGTGTGTTACAGGACCCAGCTGCACTGCTCCATATAGCGTGTTCCTGCCCCTGTGTGTTACAGGACCCAGCTGCACAACTCCATATAGCGTGTTCCTGCCCCTGTGTGATACAGGACCCAGCTGCACAGCTCCATATAGCGTGTTCCCACCCTTGTGCGATACAGGACCCAGCTGCACAGCTCCATATAGCGTGTTCCTGCCCCTGTGTGATACAGGACCCAGCTGCACAGCTCCATATAGCGTGTTCCTGCCCCTGTGTGATACAGGACCCAGCTGCACAGCTCCATATAGCGTGTTCCCACCCTTGTGTGATATAGGACCCAGCTGCACAGCTCCATATAGCATGTTCCTGCCCCTGTGTGATACAGGACCCAGCTGCACAGCTCCATATAGCATGTTCCTGCCCCTGTGTGATACAGGACCCAGCTGCACAGCTCCATATAGCGTGTTCCTGCCCCTGTGTGATACAGGACCCAGCTGCACAGCTCCATATAGCGTGTTCCTGCCCCTGTGTGATACAGGACCCCAGCTGCACAGCTCTATATAGCGTGTTCCTGCCCCTCTGTTATACAGGACCCCAGCTGCACAGCTCCATATAGCGTGTTCCCACCCTTGTGTGATATAGGACCCAGCTGCACAGCTCCATATAGCGTGTTCCCGCCCTTGTGTGATACAGGACCCAGCTGCACAGCTCCATATAGCATGTTCCTGCCCCTGTGTGATACAGGATCCCAGCTGCACAGCTCCATATAGCATGTTCCTGCCCCTGTGTAATACAGGACCCAGCTGCACAGCTCCATATAGCATGTTCCTGCCCCTGTGTGATAAAGGACCCAGCTGCACAGCTACATATAGCATGTTCCTGCCCCTGTGTGATACAGGACCCAGCTGCACAGCTCCATATAGCGTGTTCCTGCCCCTGTGTGTTACAGGACCCAGCTGCACAGCTCCATATAGCATGTTCCTGCCCCTGTGTGATACAGGACCCCAGCTGCACAGCTCCATATAGCGTGTTCCTGCCCTTGTGTGATACAGGACCCAGCTGCACAGCTCCATATAGCGTGTTCCCACCCTTGTGTGATACAGGACCCAGCTGCACAGCTCCATATAGCGTGTTCCCACCCTTGTGTGATACAGGACCCCAGCTGCACAGCTCCATATAGCGTGTTCCTGCCCCTGTGTTATACAGGACCCCAGCTGCACAGCTCGATATAGCATGTTCCTGCCCCTGTGTGATACAGGACCCAGCTGCACAGCTCCATATAGCATGTTCCTGCCCCTGTGTTATACAGGACCCCAGCTGCACAGCTCCATATAGCGTGTTCCTGCCCCTGTGTTATACAGGACCCCAGCTGCACAGCTCCATATAGCATGTTCCTGCCCCTGTGTGATACAGGACCCAGCTGCACAGCTCCATATAGCGTGTTCCTGCCCCTGTGTTATACAGGACCCCAGCTGCACAGCTCCATATAGCGTGTTCCTGCCCCTGTGTTATACAGGACCCCAGCTGCACAGCTCCATATAGCATGTTCCTGCCCCTGTGTGAAACAGGACCCCTGCTGCACAGCTCCTTATAGCGTGTTCCCACCCCTGTGTGATACAGGACCCCAGCTGCACAGCTCCATATAGCGTGTTCCTGCCCCTGTGTTATACAGGACACCAGCTGCACAGCTCCATATAGCATGTTCCTGCCCCTGTGTGATACAGGACCCCAGCTGCACAGCTCCATATAGCGTGTTCCTGCCCCGGTGTGATACAGGACCCAGCTGCACAGCTCCATATAGCATGTTCCTGCCCCTGTGTGATACAGGACCCCAGCTGCACAGCTCCATATAGTGTTTTCCTGCCCCTGTGTGATACAGGACCCCTGCTGCACAGCTCCATATAGTGTGTTCCTGCCCCTGTGTGAAACAGGACCCAGCTGCACAGCTCCATATAGCGTGTTCCTTCCTGCCCCTGTGTGATACAGGACCCCAGCTGCACAGCTCCATATAGCATGTTCCTGCCCCTGTGTGATACAGGACCCAGCTGCACAGCTCCATATAGCGTGTTCCTGCCCCTGTGTGAAACAGGACCCCAGCTGCACAGCTCCATATAGCATGTTCCTGCCCCTGTGTGATACAGGACCCCAGCTGCACAGCTCGATATAGCATGTTCCTGCCCGTGTGTGATACAGGACCCAGCTGCACAGCTCCATATAGCGTGTTCCTGCCCCTGTGTTATACAGGACCCCAGCAGCACAGCTCCATATAGCGTGTTCCTGCCCCTGTGTTATACAGGACCCCAGCTGCACAGCTCCATATAGCATGTTCCTGCCCCTGTCTGATACAGGACCCAGCTGCACAGCTCCGTATAGTGTTTTCTTGCCCCAGTGTGTTACAGGACCCAGCTGCACAGCTCCATATAGCGTGTTCCTGCCCCTGTGTGATACAGGACCCAGCTGCACAGCTCCATATAGCGTGTTCCCACCCTTTTGTGATATAGGACCCAGCTGCACAGCTCCATATAGCGTGTTCCCACCCTTGTGTGATACAGGGCCCAGCTGCACAGCTCCATATAGCATGTTCCTGCCCCTGTGTTATACAGGACCCCAGCTGCACAGCTCCATATAGCATGTTCTTGCCCCTGTCTGATACAGGACCCAGCTGCACAGCTCCATATAGTGTTTTCCTGCCCCTGTGTGTTACAGGACCCAGCTGCACAGCTCCATATAGCGTGTTCCTGCCCCTGTGTAATACAGGACCCAGCTGCACAGCTCCATATAGCGTGTTCCCACCCTTGTGTGATATAGGACCCAGCTGCACAGCTCCATATAGCGTGTTCCCACCCTTGTGTGATACAGGACCCAGCTGCACAGCTCCATATAGCATGTTCCTGCCCCTGTGTGATACAGGATCCCAGCTGCACAGCTCCATATAGCATGTTCCTGCCCCTGTGTGATACAGGACCCAGCTGCACAGCTCCATATAGCATGTTCCTGCCCCTGTGTTATACAGGACCCCAGCTGCACAGCTCCATATAGCATGTTCCTGCCCCTGTGTTATACAGGACCCCAGCTGCACAGCTCCATATAGCGTGTTCCTGCCCCTGTGTTATACAGGACCCCAGCTGCACAGCTCCATATAGCATGTTCCTGCCCCTGTGTGATACAGGACCCAGCTGCACAGCTCCATATAGCATGTTCCTGCCCCTGTGTTATACAGGACCCCAGCTGCACAGCTCCATATAGCGTGTTCCTGCCCCTGTGTTATACAGGACCCCAGCTGCACAGCTCCATATAGCATGTTCCTGCCCCTGTGTTACACAGGACCCAGCTGCACAGCTCCATATAGCGTGTTCCTGCCCCTGTGTGAAACAGGACCCCAGCTGCACAGCTCCATATAGCGTGTTCCCACCCCTGTGTGATACAGGACCCCAGCTGCACAGCTCCATATAGCGTGTTCCTGCCCCTGTGTGATACAGGACCCCAGCTGCACAGCTCCATATAGCGTGTTCCTGCCCCTGTGTGAAACAGGACCACAGCTGCACAGCTCCATATAGCATGTTCCTGCCCCTGTGTGATACAGGACCCCAGCTGCACAGCTCCATATAGCATGTTCCTGCCCGTGTGTGATACAGGACCCAGCTGCACAGCTCCATATAGCGTGTTCCTGCCCCTGTGTGATACAGGACCCCAGCTGCACAGCTCCATATAGCGTGTTCCTGCCCCTGTGTGTTACAGGACCCAGCTGCACAGCTCCATATAGCGTGTTCCTGCCCCTGTGTGTTACAGGACCCAGCTGCACAACTCCATATAGCGTGTTCCTGCCCCTGTGTGATACAGGACCCAGCTGCACAGCTCCATATAGCGTGTTCCTGCCCCTGTGTGATACAGGACCCAGCTGCACAGCTCCATATAGCGTGTTCCTGCCCCTGTGTGATACAGGACCCAGCTGCACAGCTCAATATAGCGTGTTCCCACCCTTGTGTGATATAGGACCCAGCTGCACAGCTCCATATAGCGTGTTCCCGCCCTTGTGTGATACAGGACCCAGCTGCACAGCTCCATATAGCATGTTCCTGCCCCTGTGTGATACAGGATCCCAGCTGCACAGCTCCATATAGCATGTTCCTGCCCCTGTGTGATACAGGACCCCAGCTGCACAGCTCCATATAGCATGTTCCTGCCCCTGTGTGATACAGGACCCAGCTGCACAGCTACATATAGCATGTTCCTGCCCCTGTGTGATACAGGACCCAGCTGCACAGCTCCATATAGCGTGTTCCTGCCCCTGTGTGTTACAGGACCCAGCTGCACAGCTCCATATAGCATGTTCCTGCCCCTGTGTGATACAGGACCCCAGCTGCACAGCTCCATATAGCGTGTTCCTGCCCCTGTGTGATACAGGACCCAGCTGCACAGCTCCATATAGCGTGTTCCCACCCTTGTGTGATACAGGACCCAGCTGCACAGCTCCATATAGCGTGTTCCCACCCTTGTGTGATATAGGACCCAGCTGCACAGCTCCATATAGCGTGTTCCCGCCCTTGTGTGATACAGGACCCAGCTGCACAGCTCCATATAGCATGTTCCTGCCCCTGTGTGATACAGGACCCAGCTGCACAGCTCCATATAGCGTGTTCCTGCCCCTGTGTGATACAGGACCCAGCTGCACAGCTCCATATAGCGTGTTCCTGCCCCTGTGTGACACAGGACCCCAGCTGCACAGCTCTATATAGCGTGTTCCTGCCCCTCTGTTATACAGGACCCCAGCTGCACAGCTCCATATAGCGTGTTCCCACCCTTGTGTGATATAGGACCCAGCTGCACAGCTCCATATAGCGTGTTCCCGCCCTTGTGTGATACAGGACCCAGCTGCACAGCTCCATATAGCATGTTCCTGCCCCTGTGTGATACAGGATCCCAGCTGCACAGCTCCATATAGCATGTTCCTGCCCCTGTGTGATACAGGACCCCAGCTGCACAGCTCCATATAGCGTGTTCCTGCCCCTGTGTGATACAGGACCCAGCTGCACAGCTCCATATAGCGTGTTCCCACCCTTGTGTGATACAGGACCCAGCTGCACAGCTCCATATAGCGTGTTCCCACCCTTGTGTGATATAGGACCCAGCTGCACAGCTCCATATAGCGTGTTCCTGCCCTTGTGTGATACAGGACCCAGCTGCACAGCTCCATATAGCATGTTCCTGCCCCTGTGTGATACAGGACCCAGCTGCACAGCTCCATATAGCGTGTTCCTGCCCCTGTGTGATACAGGACCCAGCTGCACAGCTCCATATAGCGTGTTCCTGCCCCTGTGTGATACAGGACCCCAGCTGCACAGCTCTATATAGCGTGTTCCTGCCCCTCTGTTATACAAGACCCCAGCTGCACAGCTCCATATAGCGTGTTCCCACCCTTGTGTGATATAGGACCCAGCTGCACAGCTCCATATAGCGTGTTCCCGCCCTTGTGTGATACAGGACCCAGCTGCACAGCTCCATATAGCATGTTCCTGCCCCTGTGTGATACAGGATCCCAGCTGCACAGCTCCATATAGCATGTTCCTGCCCCTGTGTAATACAGGACCCAGCTGCACAGCTCCATATAGCATGTTCCTGCCCCTGTGTGATACAGGACCCAGCTGCACAGCTACATATAGCATGTTCCTGCCCCTGTGTGATACAGGACCCAGCTGCACAGCTCCATATAGCGTGTTCCTGCCCCTGTGTGTTACAGGACCCAGCTGCACAGCTCCATATAGCATGTTCCTGCCCCTGTGTGATACAGGACCCCAGCTGCACAGCTCCATATAGCGTGTTCCTGCCCCTGTGTGATACAGGACCCAGCTGCACAGCTCCATATAGCGTGTTCCCACCCTTGTGTGATACAGGACCCAGCTGCACAGCTCCATATAGCGTGTTCCCACCCTTGTGTGATATAGGACCCAGCTGCACAGCTCCATATAGCGTGTTCCTGCCCTTGTGTGATACAGGACCCAGCTGCACAGCTCCATATAGCATGTTCCTGCCCCTGTGTGATACAGGACCCAGCTGCACAGCTCCATATAGCGTGTTCCTGCCCCTGTGTGATACAGGACCCAGCTGCACAGCTCCATATAGCGTGTTCCTGCCCCTGTGTGATACAGGACCCCAGCTGCACAGCTCTATATAGCGTGTTCCTGCCCCTCTGTTATACAGGACCCCAGCTGCACAGCTCCATATAGCGTGTTCCCACCCTTGTGTGATATAGGACCCAGCTGCACAGCTCCATATAGCGTGTTCCCGCCCTTGTGTGATACAGGACCCAGCTGCACAGCTCCATATAGCATGTTCCTGCCCCTGTGTGATACAGGATCCCAGCTGCACAGCTCCATATAGCATGTTCCTGCCCCTGTGTGATACAGGACCCCAGCTGCACAGCTCCATATAGCGTGTTCCTGCCCCTGTGTGATACAGGACCCAGCTGCACAGCTCCATATAGCGTGTTCCCACCCTTGTGTGATACAGGACCCAGCTGCACAGCTCCATATAGCGTGTTCCCACCCTTGTGTGATATAGGACCCAGCTGCACAGCTCCATATAGCGTGTTCCTGCCCTTGTGTGATACAGGATCCAGCTGCACAGCTCCATATAGCATGTTCCTGCCCCTGTGTGATACAGGACCCAGCTGCACAGCTCCATATAGCGTGTTCCTGCCCCTGTGTGATACAGGACCCAGCTGCACAGCTCCATATAGCGTGTTCCTGCCCCTGTGTGATACAGGACCCCAGCTGCACAGCTCTATATAGCGTGTTCCTGCCCCTCTGTTATACAGGACCCCAGCTGCACAGCTCCATATAGCGTGTTCCCACCCTTGTGTGATATAGGACCCAGCTGCACAGCTCCATATAGCGTGTTCCCGCCCTTGTGTGATACAGGACCCAGCTGCACAGCTCCATATAGCATGTTCCTGCCCCTGTGTGATACAGGATCCCAGCTGCACAGCTCCATATAGCATGTTCCTGCCCCTGTGTAATACATGACCAAGCTGCACAGCTCCATATAGCGTGTTCCTGCCCCTGTGTGATACAGGACCCAGCTGCACAGGTCCATATAGCGTGTTCCTGCCCCTGTGTGTTACAGGACCCAGCTGCACAGCTCCATATAGCGTGTTCCTGCCCCTGTGTGATACAGGACCCAGCTGCACAGCTCCATATAGCGTGTTCCTGCCCCTGTGTGATACAGGACCCAGCTGCACAGCTCCATATAGCGTGTTCCTGCCCTTGTGTGTTACAGGACCCAGCTGCACAGCTCCATATAGCATGTTCCTGCCCCTGTGTGATACAGGACCCAGCTGCACAGCTCCATATAGCGTGTTCCTGCCCCTGTGTGTTACAGGACCCAGCTGCACAGCTCCATATAGCGTGTTCCTGCCCCTGTGTGTTACAGGACCCAGCTGCACAGCTCCATATAGCATGTTCCTGCCCCTGTGTGATACAGGATCCCAGCTGCACAGCTCCATATAGCATGTTCCTGCCCCTGTGTAATACAGGACCCAGCTGCACAGCTCCATATAGCATGTTCCTGCCCCTGTGTGATACAGGACCCAGCTGCACAGCTCCATATAGCGTGTTCCTGCCCCTGTGTGTTACAGGACCCAGCTGCACAGCTCCATATAGCGTGTTCCTGCCCCTGTGTGATACAGGACCCCAGCTGCACAGCTCCATATAGCGTGTTCCTGCCCCTGTGTGATACAGGACCCAGCTGCACAGCTCCATATAGCGTGTTCCCACCCTTGTGTGATACAGGACCCAGCTGCACAGCTCCATATAGCGTGTTCCTGCCCCTGTGTGTTACAGGACCCAGCTGCACAGCTCCATATAGCGTGTTCCTGCCCCTGTGTGTTACAGGACCCAGCTGCACAGCTCCATATAGCGTGTTCCTGCCCCTGTGTGTTACAGGACCCCAGCTGCACAGCTCCATATAGCATGATCCTGCCCCTGTGTGATACAGGACCCCAGCTGCACAGCTCCATATAGCGTGTTCCTGCCCCTGTGTTATACAGGACCCCAGCTGCACAGCTCCATTTAGCATGTTCCTGCCCCTGTGTGTTACAGGACCCCAGCTGCACAGCTCCATATAGCATGTTCCTGCCCCTGTGTTATACAGAACCCAGCTGCACAGCTCCATATAGCATGTTCCTGCCCCTGTTTTATACAGGACCCCAGCTGCACAGCTCCATATAGCGTGTTCCCGCCCCTGTGTGATACAGGACTCCAGCTGCACAGCTCCATATAGCGTGTTCCTGCCCCTGTGTTATACAGAACCCAGCTGCACAGCTCCATATAGCGTGTTCCTGCCCCTGTGTTATACAGAACCCAGCTGCACAGCTCCATATAGCATGTTCCTGCCCCTGTCTGATACAGGACCCAGCTGCACAGCTCCATATAGCGTGTTCCTGCCCCTGTGTGATACAGGACCCAGCTGCACAGCTCCATATAGCATGTTCCTGCCACTGTGTGTTACAGGACCCAGCTGCACAGCTCCATATAGCGTGTTCCTGCCCCTGTGTGATACAGGACCCCAGCTGCACAGCTCCATATAGCATGTTCCTGCCCCTGTGTGATACAGGACCCCAGCTACACAGCTCCATATAGCATGTTCCTGCCCCTGTCTGATACAGGACCCAGCTGCACAGCTCCATATAGCGTGTTCCTGCCCCTGTGTGATACAGGACCCCAGCTGCACAGCTCCATATAGCGTGTTCCTGCCCCTGTGTGATACAGGACCCAGCTGCACAGCTCCATATAGCGTGTTCCCACCCTTGTGTGATACAGGACCCAGCTGCACAGCTCCATATAGCGTGTTCCTGCCCCTGTGTGTTACAGGACCCAGCTGCACAGCTCCATATAGCATGTTCCTGCCCCTGTGTGTTACAGGACCCAGCTGCACAGCTCCATATAGCGTGTTCCTGCCCCTGTGTGTTACAGGACCCAGCTGCACAGCTCCATATAGCGTGTTCCTGCCCCTGTGTGTTACAGGACCCCAGCTGCACAGCTCCATATAGCATGTTCCTGCCCCTGTGTGATACAGGACCCCAGCTGCACAGCTCCATATAGCGTGTTCCTGCCCCTGTGTTATACAGGACCCCAGCTGCACAGCTCCATTTAGCATGTTCCTGCCCCTGTGTGTTACAGGACCCCAGCTGCACAGCTCCATATAGCATGTTCCTGCCCCTGTGTTATACAGAACCCAGCTGCACAGCTCCATATAGCATGTTCCTGCCCCTGTTTTATACAGGACCCCAGCTGCACAGCTCCATATAGCGTGTTCCCGCCCCTGTGTGATACAGGACTCCAGCTGCACAGCTCCATATAGCGTGTTCCTGCCCCTGTGTTATACAGAACCCAGCTGCACAGCTCCATATAGCATGTTCCTGCCCCTGTCTGATACAGGACCCAGCTGCACAGCTCCATATAGCGTGTTCCTGCCCCTTTGTGATACAGGACCCAGCTGCACAGCTCCATATAGCATGTTCCTGCCACTGTGTGTTACAGGACCCAGCTGCACAGCTCCATATAGCGTGTTCCTGCCCCTGTGTGATACAGGACCCCAGCTGCACAGCTCCATATAGCATGTTCCTGCCCCTGTGTGATACAGGACCCCAGCTACACAGCTCCATATAGCATGTTCCTGCCCCTGCGTTTTACAGGACCCCAGCTGCACAGCTCCATATAGCATGTTCCTGCCCCTGTGTGTTACAGGACCCCAGCTACACAGCTCCATATAGCATGTTCCTGCCCCTGTGTGATACAGGATCCCAGCTGCACAGCTCCATATAGCATGTTCCTGCCCCTGTGTGATACAGGACCCCAGCTGCACAGCTCCATATAGCGTGTTCCTGCCCCTGTGTGAAACAGGACCCCAGCTGCACAGCTCCATATAGCATGTTCCTGCCCCTGTGTGATACAGGACCCAGCTGCACAGCTCCATATAGCGTGTTCCTGCCCCTGTGTGATACAGGACCCCAGCTGCACAGCTCCATATAGCATGTTCCTGCCCCTGTGTGATACAGGACCCCAGCTGCACAGCTCCATATAGCATGTTCCTGCCCCTGTGTGATACAGGACCCCAGCTGCACAGCTCCATATAGCATGTTCCTGCCCCTGTCTGATACAGGACCCAGCTGCACAGCTCCATATAGCGTGTTCCTGCCCCTGTGTGATACAGGACCCCAACTGCACAGCTCCATATAGCATGTTCCTGCCCCTGTGTGATACAGGACCCCAGCTGCACAGCTCCATATAGCATGTTCCTGCCCCTGTGTGATACAGGACCCCAGCTGCACAGCTCCATGTAGCATGTTCCTGCCCCTGTGTGATACAGGACCCCAGCTGCACAGCTCCATATAGCGTGTTCCTGCCCCTGTGTGAAACAGGACCCAGCTGCACAGCTCCATATCGCGTGTTCCTGCCCCTGTGTTATACAGAACCCAGCTGCACAGCTCCATATAGCATGTTCCTGCCCCTGTCTGATACAGGACCCAGCTGCACAGCTCCATATAGCGTGTTCCTGCCCCTTTGTGATACAGGACCCAGCTGCACAGCTCCATATAGCATGTTCCTGCCACTGTGTGTTACAGGACCCAGCTGCACAGCTCCATATAGCGTGTTCCTGCCCCTGTGTGATACAGGACCCCAGCTGCACAGCTCCATATAGCATGTTCCTGCCCCTGTGTGATACAGGACCCCAGCTACACAGCTCCATATAGCATGTTCCTGCCCCTGCGTTTTACAGGACCCCAGCTGCACAGCTCCATATAGCATGTTCCTGCCCCTGTGTGTTACAGGACCCCAGCTACACAGCTCCATATAGCATGTTCCTGCCCCTGTGTGATACAGGATCCCAGCTGCACAGCTCCATATAGCATGTTCCTGCCCCTGTGTGATACAGGACCCCAGCTGCACAGCTCCATATAGCGTGTTCCTGCCCCTGTGTGAAACAGGACCCCAGCTGCACAGCTCCATATAGCATGTTCCTGCCCCTGTGTGATACAGGACCCAGCTGCACAGCTCCATATAGCGTGTTCCTGCCCCTGTGTGATACAGGACCCCAGCTGCACAGCTCCATATAGCATGTTCCTGCCCCTGTGTGATACAGGACCCCAGCTGCACAGCTCCATATAGCATGTTCCTGCCCCTGTGTGATACAGGACCCCAGCTGCACAGCTCCATATAGCATGTTCCTGCCCCTGTCTGATACAGGACCCAGCTGCACAGCTCCATATAGCGTGTTCCTGCCCCTGTGTGATACAGGACCCCAACTGCACAGCTCCATATAGCATGTTCCTGCCCCTGTGTGATACAGGACCCCAGCTGCACAGCTCCATATAGCATGTTCCTGCCCCTGTGTGATACAGGACCCCAGCTGCACAGCTCCATGTAGCATGTTCCTGCCCCTGTGTGATACAGGACCCCAGCTGCACAGCTCCATATAGCGTGTTCCTGCCCCTGTGTGAAACAGGACCCAGCTGCACAGCTCCATATCGCGTGTTCCTGCCCCTGTGTGATACAGGACCCAGCTGCACAGCTCCATATAGCGTATTCCTGCCCCTGTCTGATACAGGAACCCAGCTGCACAGCTCCATATAGCATGTTCCTGCCCCTGTGTGATACAGGACCCCAGCTGCACTGCTCCATATAGCATGTTCCTGCCCATGTGTGATACAGGACCCAGCTGCACAGCTCCATATAGCGTGTTCCTGCCCCTGTGTGTTACAGGACCACAGCTGCACAGCTCCATATAGCGTGTTCCTGCCCCTGTGTGAAACAGGACCCAGCTGCACAGCTCCATATAGCGTGTTACTGCCCCTGTGTGATACAGGACCCCAGCTGCACAGCTCCATATAGCATGTTCCTGCCCCTGTTTTATACAGGACCCCAGCTGCACAGCTCCATATAGCATGTTCCTGCCCCTGTGTTATACAGGACCCCAGCTGCACAGCTCCATATAGCATGTTCCTGCCCCTGTGTTATACAGGACCCCAGCTGCACAGCTCCGTATTGCGTGTTCCCGCCCCTGTGTGATACAGGACCCCAGCTGCACAGCTCCATATAGCGTGTTCCTGCCACTGTGTGTTACAGGACCCAGCTGCACAGCTCCATATAGCGTGTTCCTGCCCCTGTGTGATACAGGACCCCAGCTGCACAGCTCCATATAGCATGTTCCTGCCCCTGTGTGTTACAGGACCCCAGCTGCACAGCTCCATATAGCATGTTCCTGCCCCTATGTTATACAGGACCCCAGCTGCACAACTCCATATAGCATGTTCCTGCCCCTGTGTGATACAGGACCCCAGCTGCACAGCTCCATATAGCATGTTCCTGCCCCTGTGTGATACAGGACCCCAGCTGCACAGCTCCATATAGAATGTTCCTGCCCCTGTCTGATACAGGACCCAGCTGCACAGCTCCATATAGCGTGTTCCTGCCCCTGTGTTATACAGGATCCCAGCTGCACAGCTCCATATAGCGTGTTCCTGCCCCTGTGTGATACAGGACCCCAACTGCACAGCTCCATATAGCATGTTCCTGCCCCTGTGTGAAACAGGACCCAGCTGCACAGCTCCATATAGCGTGTTCCTGCCCCTGTGTGATACAGGACCCCAGCTGCACAGCTCCATATAGCATGTTCCTGCCCCTGTGTTATACAGGACCCCAGCTGCACAGCTCCATATAGCATGTTCCTGCCCCTGTGTGATACAGGACCCCAGCTGCACAGCTCCATATAGCATGTTCCTGCCCCTGTGTGATACAGGACCCCAGCTGCACAGCTCCATATAGCGTGTTCCTGCCCCTGTGTGATACAGGACCCAGCTGCACAGCTCCGTATAGCATGTTCCTGCCCCTGTGTGATACAGGACCCCAGCTGCACAGCTCCATATAGCATGTTCCTGCCCCTGTGTGATACAGGACCCCAGCTGCACAGCTCCATATAGCATGTTCCTGCCCCTGTGTGATACAGGACCCCAGCTGCACAGCTCCATATAGCGTGTTCCTGCCCCTGTGTGATACAGGACCCCAGCTGCACAGCTCCATATAGTGTGTTCCTGCCCCTGTGTTATACAGGACCCCAGCTGCACAGCTCCATATAGCATGTTCCTGCCCCTGTGTGAAACAGGACCCAGCTGCACAGCTCCATATAGTGTGTTCCTGCCCCTGTTTGATACAAGACCCAGCTGCACAGCTCCATATAGCGTGTTCCTGCCCCTGTGTGATACAGGACCTGACAATGCTAAATTCCTTTGTCGTATAACAACCCTTTTTGAAGCTAAGAACACTGTACGCTGTTTGCTTAAGAAGTACCGTAATGGTACGCTATTGGCGTAGCGATCGCTCAGCCGTAGGCGAGACGCTCAAGCGTCACGTTCGCTCACGGCCCAGGGATCACAGGACACGTTATTGGTTATGTCTAGGGTAATGATTCGCTATGGCGTAGCTTACGCTCGAGACCACGAGGAGGTCACCAGCGATGCAGACGCTCACAACACTATACCTTTATGATAAAACCTTATACCAATGAAATACACTGAATACCTTAATGTGAGTACAGGGTGTAAGTGCAACCTTGTGTAACCTGACTAACTACAAAGCTGCTTGAGCGTCACCGACGCTCAAGTGAACACTTAACACTATAGGAAATACACAGATGCTGGTTTAGGTTCCAAAGCCTATTAACTGTATTATATCTAATATACTTGTAAAAAGGGGATAACAGTACAAATGATACACTACAATATAACAGAGACTTCCTAACCACAGAACTAAACAATAAATACAAAAGGACAATACTACTCTGACCTAAATGAAATACAATACAATACTATCTAATACAATACAATACTAGCCTAGTCTAGGGGAGATATGAGAGAACAGAACAGAGAGAGAGAGAGAGAGAGAGAGAGAGAGAGAGAGAGAGAGAGAGATATTGGCTCACAGAAAGACAATGATTACGGAGAGAAACTTACGCACAAAGGGTATGATCGCCTGCGCCTCGATATCCAGCTCCCGGCTATCAGCAGATAACCGTTGATGAGAGAGTGAGAGCTGGATGTGGTCGGCCTGCCTATTTATGCCCCACACACAATGCAATCTCCTGGTCCTACAATCCTATTGTCCATTGGCCGAAGGAATTCGGCCCTGTATCATAACAAAAGGTCATAGGGTGATTCATACAGGTGGGCTGTGACGATTTCCAACAGCTCAGGTGGGTGGGAAACTGGGTTTCCCGCCGCATACCTGAGTATGTGTAATTAATAGAAATGGACATAAACTTCTTATATCCATAACTATTCGCACGAGCGATTAATACGCTCCAAACCAACACCGGAATATTGCTAATTAAATACTCTTCCGATGGGTACCAAACACTGCTGTATGATTCCTGTTAGACCCTTCGTACGATATAAAGAGGGATTCCTCAGCTCTGGGACATTGTATTTTAACCAAACTTTCAGAATCTATCAAAGGGACCATGATCTATAAACTACATTAATTGTGAACATTTGTAACGAATGAGTCGCACGCTACGACTACATAAACTCTACCGTAAATACGCATACCGCGCCTGCGAGTGCACGTTATTGCGGGTATGCGAATCCACGGGAGAGCGCATGCACGCGCAGCGCGGACCAGTGTGCGGTGCAAATATGGCAACGTGCATTGAGACATTTTTCTGACTTTGACAGTCCACCCTTTGGCAGTCAATAATAACTGCCACAAAACATTTAAGGAGAAAAATGTAAGTCAGGGGTTAATTGGTTTCCATGGTTGGGTAGGGGAGGAGAGAGGAGAAGGTGTGAAGAGGGTATGACCTAGTGAGAAAGCAGAAGCATGTGTGTATGAGTCCATGTTTGGAGGGTCATGTATCATCGTGCCGTACGTGTGGTAAATCAAGCTTCGAGGTATTGCGAAGTATACATTTGAATTCCTTCTTATCCTGTGGTACAGGTCTGTGGATGGGCTGTCAAACTTTACCGAGCTCATTTCGGCTGTGGTTGTAACAAAATGGGGATGCACATTTTGGTTGATGATACATGAATGGGGGAGGTATGTGGTTGCTGATATCTGTGCCTGAATTCCCTATCGTCTATGTGTGTCGCTACCTGAGGGTTGTAGAGATGAAGATAAAGAACACTTACGAAAAATGCAATGATATTCTATGTCAGGGAAATGTACATCTGTCGTCGAAGTTGTTTTCGGTATCTGTTGAGAGTCGTCTTCTTTGCGCTGTTTTGCTCCTTAGGCATGAGCAAATAGCTTTGTCTGAGCCATCAGATTTACAAAAATGTTGGGCTAGCGTGAGTTTAAAGATACTAGGGAAACTGGGGATCCATGGCAAAGTTCATCAAGTGTCCATATTTAAAGTTGTCAAATCTTCTTCTTTGGTCAATCCGTTGTCTGTATACATCTCGTCTCGTCAGCTTCCTCGTCCAAGGGGGTCTTTGTATCTTGGAGAAAAGCAGAAAAACAGGTGAAAGAAACGGACCGTATAATCGCATTTTCATCACATCCTGGTTTCTATCATTGGGTCATAAATCAAATCCAGGTTAATTACAGTTTCCTCACTCCTCAAGCTCATCACTTTTGTACTTTGTTTGCACCTCATTAAAGCCTGCCCGCATCTAAATATCAATCCAATCGATATAACGACACCCAAGATACATAGTAGAAACTTTCCAACATCCATTATGACTCCTTGAGCCCAGTCTCCTAAACCAGAGAACCAATTTCGCGGGTTCAACCATGACACCCAACCAGTCAGCTCATTACCTACAGCAGCAAGGGTGAGATTGTGTTTTCGACGAAATTCCCACTTCAATTGGAGAATATCGTCCATCTTTTGGTCTATGACCTCTACCGGATCCTCGGTGCTATTTGTGATATACGTGCAACACTTTATGCCGTACTGTGTTGCCAATGTAACACAATATCCGCCTGTTACTGCTGTAAGATAATTAAGAACCATCCTATGCTGAACTAGTTCTGTTTTATAAGCTTGAAGTTCTCTTCCAGTGTATCTAAACGTGTCATCATACATTTCAGTGATATTATCTAACAAATTGGCGAGTGCGGAAATGTATTTATAATTCATCACTCCCCGAGCGGTACGAGTGAAATCTAACGCTACCAGAACCTGAATCCCGGTGGATTCATGGATAAGATCAGAGGCCGGATGCTCTAACCTTTCTGACAGTTGTCTTTTAACCCGGTGCTCGTAGTGAGTGTGAGTATAAGGAGCTTGGGCACCACGGTGTATGTCCTTCATTTTGTCATGTGTAACAGTCATCACTTCAGGCAATACTTTTCCAATGTAACACAATCCTTCAGAGTTTGGGGCAAGCCACTTGTACGCCTTTCTCCCGCATATGAAATATGCATCATCGGGGAGAACATAAGGGACGGAGAAGGACATGACCATGTTACAAACCTTCCAGGTGAAATCTCCTGACCCTAATTCTTCCAACTGCTTAATGCACGTATCGGTTTGTACGATATGTGCACAGTATCCTGTGATACCTCTCCAACTCTAGTAATCCTATTTCCTAAGGTATATCGATACCGGAAAGATTTTCCTCTACTGGCTATGTGGCGTACGAGCTCTGTATCTGTAGGCATTCTATCTGCTCTGTGTGAAAAGGTCATGGTAAGGTTGCTCCATGACACTTCCCAATTTCCCGGTTTTCTGGGATTGGAGATGTTAAAACATAAGAGGGACCTATCCACATGGTATTGGTGGAGCTTCAAACTAGGAGGGCTGGAGATATTAAACCTCCGGTCCACCGGTCTCCCACCACTTAGCTCAAGTACCTCCCCTAACGTTAAAGGAAATGGTACTAGCCCTGATTTGCTGTGACCCTGAGGTACTTGAGAGCATACCCAACAATCTGTTTGGTTTAACACGTTACCCACTAAGGAGTGATAGTCACTCAATGGATGCCGGTCTATATGGATATTAAAACTAGATTGGCATTTCTTTATGCATCCATCTTCAACCAGATTATCACAGAGCCTACAGATACAATTTTCTTCAGCTAACAATCCATCACAATTTCTTCTATCGGATCGTTTTCTGATACTCGCCTTTGCTTGTTGGTTTGGTTGATCTTGGAAAACTACGCCTCCATCATCATAATCGGAACCCATTCCAGAACCTCTTTCGACCTCTATGGTACTCTCGCCGGAACAGACTGCTCTGGTCAACATCATGGTTAACATCAAAATCCGGATCACAGTCTCTTGGGGCAAGTCCATCTTTGAGGAGGAAATAGAGAAGAATGAGAAGGGGGAAAAAGAAATTTTAAGGGAGAGGGGCTGGGAAGTGGAGAAAAACAATAAAAGGGAGAGGGGAGTCGACAGCTGCTTTCGATTTTCAAGGCTCAGGTGCCGCCTCAATCCTCCTGGAACAGACACTCCAGTGATACAACCTCTACCGTCTGTTCCTTATCGCGGGACTTCTCTGGATCAGCAACCTTTTTGCAGTGGGATGAATGGACCCAAGTCTCTCTCTCAGCAACCTTCAATGCTGTGGTGCTAGTCAATAAGACCTGGTATGGTCCTTCCCATCTATCAATAAGACAACCTGAGCGTAGAAAATTTCGTATCATTACATAATCCCCAGGTTCAATGTCATGACAATTACTATCTGGTAAATCAGGAATCACCAACTTCAGATTATCATTTTGATTCCTCAACTGTTTACTCATGTTAATCAAGTACTTTACAGTTACTTCATTGTTACATTTCAAATCATCCTGAGGGTTAATCATGACATGCGGTTGTCGACCAAACAAGATTTCAAAAGGAGACAGATTAAGAGGGGACCTGGGAGTGGTTCTGATGCTATACAAAACAATGGGTAAAGCTTCTGGCCACGTCAATCCTGTCTCTGCCATTACTTTACTCAATTTATTTTTAATAGTGCTGTTCACTCTTTCGACCTTCGCACTCGCCTGTGGACGGTACGGAGTGTGCAGCTTGCTATCAATACCCATCAATTTACACATTCCTTGAAAGACATCACCTGTAAAATGGGTACCCCTATCACTTTCAATGATTCTAGGGATACCATATCTACATACAAATTCCTGCACAATTTTCTTAGCTGTAAACATAGCGGTATTTGTAGCTGCTGGAAAAGCCTCGACCCAATTCGAGAAAACATCTATACAGACAAGTACATATTTCAAATTTCGACATGGGGGTAATTGAATGAAGTCAATTTGTATTACCTGGAAAGGGCCGCCGGCAGGTGGGATATGGGATGGTTCTGTAGGTATTGCTTTTCCAACATTCTTTCTCAGACAGGTAAGGCATGACATTGCTCTTTTACTCGCATGAGAGGAGAATCCTGGGGCGCACCAGTATGCTCTTACCAATTTGCACATCCCCTCCTTGCCTAGATGAGTCAGCCCGTGAGCTGCTTCAGCCAGACATGGAAGGTATGCCCTGGGGGCCACTGGTTTACCATGTCCATCCGTCCAGAGCCCTGAGGACTCCTGGCCATATCCCTTTGCCTTCCAGACTGCTCTTTCCTGTGTGGAACACAGATTCTGCATCTCACACAACTTCTGTGTGTTGATGGTATTAAATACCATCAACTGTGTGGTGTCTGTCCGTGTGGGGGTAGCAGCTGCAAGCTTTGCGGCTTCGTCTGCTCGGCTGTTACCAAGGGATACTGGGTCTTGGCTATATGTATGTGCTTTACATTTGATAACAGCCACTCTGTCGGGTTCCTGTATCGCTGTTAGAAGCCTTTTTATGTGAGCTGCATGCGCTATCGGTGTACCAGCTGCCGTCATGAAATTTCTGAGACGCCATAGCGCTCCGAAATCATGGACTACCCCGAACGCGTATCTGGAATCGGTGTAGATATTGGCTGACTTACCCTTAGCCAATTCACATGCTCTGGTTAGGGCGACCAGTTCAGCAACCTGGGCTGAGTGAGGTGGGCCTAGCGGTTCCGCTTCTATGGTGTCTTGGTCATCTACGACTGCGTATCCAGTACACAAGTCTCCCGAGTCTGACTGTCTGTGACAACTACCATCCGTGTAGAACGTGAGTTCTGCATCTTCCAGTGGATTGTCACTGATGTCAGGCCTTGCGGTAAAATTTTGGGTCAAATATTCCATACAATCATGTGTATCTTCCTTTGCATTAAATCCTCCTTCCCCATCACTCTCACCTTCCACCCTTTGTGTCTGACCAGGCACACCTGGGAGAAATGTTGCAGGATTTAATGCGCTGCATCTCCTTATGGTGATGTTTACGGGGGCCATTAATGCCAATTCCCATCTTGTAAACCTTGCAGATGAGACGTGTCTGGTTTGGGCAGAATTCAATAAGGCAGATACCGCATGCGGTGTATGGATTGTGAGGTTGTGGCCTAGCACGACATCTTCGCTTTTTGTCACTAGCAATGCTATCGCCGCAACGCTACGCAAGCATGTGGGGAGGGATCGCGCTACCGTATCTAGCTGGGCGCTGTAGTATGCAATTGGCCTGCTGGCATCACCGTGTTTTTGTGTTAGTACACCTGCTGCGCACCCAGCACTTTCTGTTCCGTATAGTTCAAAGGGTTTCCCATAGTCTGGCATACCTAGTGCTGGTGCCTGCGTTAGGCACTGTTTGAGTCTCTCAAATGCTGTTTCAGATTCGTCTGTATGCGAAATCCGATCAGGTTTGTTTGAAGAGACCATTTCCTGCAAAGGTAGCGCCAATATGGAAAACCCTGGGATCCAATTACGGCAATACCCACACATTCCTAAAAACGTCCTGATCTGTTGCTGGGTTTGTGGCAGTGTCATGTCTCTAATGGCTTGGATTCTATCAGCGGTCAGGTGTCTCAGTCCTTGTGTTAGACAGTGTCCCAAATATTTTACCTTAGTTTGGCATAATTGTAACTTGTCTTTGGAAACCTTGTGACCTGTGTCTGAAAGATGAAACAGGAGCTGTTTCGTATCCTTCAGAGATGCTTCCAGTGAATCTGAACACAGTAATAAATCGTCCACATACTGTATCAATACTGATCCACTGTCTGGTTGGAAAGACTGTAAACAATCATGCAAAGCCTGAGAAAATATACTTGGACTATCTATGAAACCTTGGGGTAACCGAGTCCACGTGTATTGGACTCCTCTGTATGTGAATGCAAACAAATATTGGCTGTCAGGGTGCAGAGGTACCGAAAAGAAAGCGGAGCAGAGGTCAATAACAGTGAAAAATTTGGCAGTGGGAGGAATTTGCATTAGGATGACAGCTGGATTAGGCACTACGGGGAACTGACTCTCAACTATTTTGTTAATCCCCCTTAGATCCTGCACTAGCCTGTAACCCCTCCCCCCACTCTTTTTAACAGGGAAGATGGGACTATTTGCGGTGCTGGACGTTCTTACTAGAATGCCCTGTTGTAGCAAGCGCTCTATTACGGGAAAAACTCCTAGCTCCACCTCTGGCTTCAGAGGATACTGTGGGATTTTTGGAGCTATCCTACCATCTTTTACTTGCACAACTACTGGAGCTACGTTTGCCATTAATCCAGTGTCCTGTCCATCTTTTGTCCAAAGTGACTCTGGTATCTGAGATATCATCTCTTCTACTTGGGATGGATTCCTATTTGTCATAATGGAATGTGACATTAATTTTGATGGGGAGTCTAACATGTCTCGTACTTCCTGAGCGTGATTCTCAGGAATGTCCAAGAATACACCTTCAGGAGTACAATAAATGACGCAACCCATTTTACATAGTAAGTCTCTTCCCAGGAGATTGGTTGGTGCAGATGCAGCCAGCAAAAAGGAATGCTTGGTATGCAAAGGCCCTATTGTAATCTCGGCTGGTTTGCTAACAGGGTAGTGCTGGACTACTCCTGTTACTCCCATGGCTGGAATTGTCCTACCAGTGGTTCTCATGCCCACTGTCGAATTTATCACTGACTTGGCCGCCCCTGTGTCTACAAGAAAGTTTAAAGTTTTACCAGCTACATTGATTGCAATTTCTGGTTCGTTTCCAAGACTAGCAATCAACTTAACTGGCTGCAGATTACAGGTATGGCCACACCCCTATTGGGTATGCTGACCTCCCTGAATCCCGCTGGCAGCAACTACTTGTGAGGGAGTTAGCTGGGAACTACCAGAGGCATGCCAGTCTCTGTTTGGGGGATATCTTTTTGTTTCCCCTGTATGTGGCTCAAAACTCCGCCTCTGTGGACCCTGCTCCCAATGTCGTGTGTTGTGTTGTTGTCTAGGGGGTTGAAAAGATCTTTGTACATTCTTTGTTCTACATTCTCGTGCAAAGTGTCCCGGTCTGTTACAAGAAAAACATGTTATTACACTTGCCTTACCCACAGGATTCGGTGGTACATACGCAGGCTGCCTTGTGGTCAGCGCCTGTATACTTACGGACATCAACTTATCACTTTGCGATTCCCTGTGCCTAGTGATGTTTCTGTCGTGATCAATAGCAGCCTCTCTCAAGCCGGACACTGACAGACCTCGCCAGCACGGTTGCGTGGTCTGAACCCTAGTCTTTAATGTTTCCTTTAAACCATCCATCAGTACAGATACTGCTACTTCCCGATGGTTTGGGTTGGTCTTAATGTCTTCTATACCAGTGTACTTTGCCATTTCTAATAGTGCCCGGTGAAAATATTCTGTTGCCGTTTCGGACTCCTTTTGCTTAATGGAAAATATTTTATTCCATTTAACAACGGCTGGGAAATACTCTTTTAGCTGTAAATTTATCCTCTTTACATTATCCTTGTTGTACACGTCTGTAAGCGGTACATCTTTATCCAATGCACAATCAGCTAAAAACTGAGTTGCATCAACATTGGAAGGTAAACAAGCTCTTAGCAGTATCTGCCAATCCTTGTTGTTGGGTTCTACGGTGTTACCTAGATCCCTGATGTATTTTTGGCTAGCAACTAAATCCTTCCTGGGGTCAGGAAATTCGGACACTATTGTTCTTAATTCCATTCTGGAAAATGGAGTGTACATGGCAATGTTCCTTATGGGAGTGGCTCCAGACACATCTGTTTTTCCATTGGGAACTGCTATTACCCTTACAGGAGCAATTCTAACAGCCTCTTCCTGTGTAGATTCTACAGCTTGTTGTGGTACAATTGTTTCAGTGTAGTGCATGGTGCCGTACTTACCCGTTGACACGACCTCACCTATCCCTCCGCTAGGGGCTTTCACTAATCTCGTGGGTGTCGCTGTGCCTACTGTGGTCTCTGCTATGGTGGCTGCAAGAGAGAGAGCTGAAATTGTTGCTGAATCGTCTTCTTGATCACACTCCTGAGGAAGGTTCAAAACAGGGTACATCTTGCACGGGTTAATACTTGCATGAGTTATTTGGTTAACATCATTAACATTTACAGGGTTACTAAGAGTTTGTGTTTTACAACCCAGTGCGTTTCTCTCCGCAATCAACTTCTCTCCTGCAATGTATGGTGGAGGAGGAGCTGTGGCAATCAACTTCCTGACTGCCCCAGATCCTGCCGCCAGAGCCAAACCTCTCTGTATCTCACCTTCCTGGTGCTATAACTGTAAACAATCATGATGTTGAATTCGTCTCTTTGTTGATTTTACGAGACATATCCTCCTCCTTAAATTTTGTAACACTTCTGGACTAAAGCTACCTATTCTTGGGAATTTGTCCCTGTCTTGTACAGTCATTCTCTCCCATTCATCACATAAAGATTCGGTGTGAATTCCATATTTTTCACACATTACATATCGTGCCGACCCAACTGGTCGGTTCACAGAATCAACCTGAACCAGGGTTGATCGCCCCCTACCTGAACAAATGGCCCCCATAATCTGCAGGCGTTGCTTATTCCTCCTTGAATATCAAGGCTTTCAGCGAACCCTTACAAACAAACCAAGATGTCCTTGGGCAGGCCGGCGGTGGTGGTTTATCAAGTACCCCACTTACTTCTCGCCCACGTTGGCCTGTGCTGCAATCACTGTAGCCAGAGCTGCTGGACCCAACCTAGGGCCCCTGTGAACCTTTAGTTTACTGGAACATATGAGGGTTACCCGCAGGACACTTACTCTTTCCAGTAAAGTTGGGGTTGTTAGATAGTTCCTGAGTGACCAGCGAACTTCCCTTCCAAAAATAAAAAATTACACAAATCACGTCAGAATGTACAGATAGCGTTTGTGACCACTTTACTCTAATGGTATTAGGTCAGATTACTAACTACTGCACACAATAACGTGCGGTCCAATCGTTCAGTATACGAGCACTACTTGTCATGTACTGAAAGATCAATGGAATCTATGTTTCCGGCTGCGATTCCTTCAGCCAGAGCTTGTATGGCCTATATGGGTTCTGCACCAACACCCCAGGCGTTGTGCCACTGGACTTTTATAGCGGACCTTTTACCTTACGACCTCCTGGTCTTGTTACCTTATGACCTCCTGGTCTTGTTACCTTATGGTCCGCTATACTCTAATGCTCAAATATTATTTAACCAGGGATGCCTCCCTGGCCACCGTATATGTCACTTACACGTATGTCCCTTGACGAGTACCCGGCTTTCCTTTTGGTTCCACCTTAAAGTTATATAAACTTTTGTATACAAAACACACTCACTCAACACAAGTACACTTTTGTTTCTATATCTATTTCTGCGCAGAAATTGTCTTTAGGCCAAAAGTGTTACCAATTAGGAGCAGGATCTGTTAAACTAAATTTCAGATTTTCCAAAAATAGATTTGCGTTATTTACCGCGTCGCGTTATCTACCGCTGTGCGTTAATTATCGCCTTTGCGTTACTTCACTTTATCACAACTTGAGCTACGTGGGCGTAACCGGACGCTACGTTGCGTAATGTACGCTGCGTGCGTCTGCCTTTTGGATTGCGTACGCTAGTCTTTGTTAGCGACACGTGTATGCAATGCAAAGGATCCACCGTAACACAATATATTTTTATATCAATGTAAATGATCCCTGATCATCTACCGCAATCCACACTGACTGCCTTGTATCTCAGACAAACCGTGTGTTTGTTCTATACTTTAACTATCACCTCTACTATTAAATAACAGCAAATCTCTTTTTAGCACTTTCTATCAACTATAAAATTTGGCAAACAGGAATAGTGATATACGAAAAATGAAATACACAAGTGAAAAGAAATGCAGGTATGTATGCGTACGCAAGACAAAAGAAAAATAAACAGTTTTAAAAAGACACAAGCGTTTTGTTCTTACTTCCGGTTACCGGGTTCCTTCAGCACTCTTTATCTAAGCGAAGCAGACGCTTATCCCGTCAGCACTGTGAGACAACCTCCCACCCTTTGCTGGAGGGATAATGTCTGCTGATCTACCTAGTGCAGATATGAGAAGGATAGGACGAGCCCGCAATTGACAATGCTAAATTCCTTTGTCGTATAACAACCCTTTTTGAAGCTAAGAACACTGTACGCTGTTTGCTTAAGAAGTACCGTAATGGTACGCTATTGGCGTAGCGATCGCTCAGCCGTAGGCGAGACGCTCAAGCGTCACGTTCGCTCACGGCCCAGGGATCACAGGACACGTTATTGGTTATGTCTAGGGTAATGATTCGCTATGGCGTAGCTTACGCTCGAGACCACGAGGAGGTCACCAGCGATGCAGACGCTCACAACACTATACCTTTATGATAAAACCTTATACCAATGAAATACACTGAATACCTTAATGTGAGTACAGGGTGTAAGTGCAACCTTGTGTAACCTGACTAACTACAAAGCTGCTTGAGCGTCACCGACGCTCAAGTGAACACTTAACACTATAGGAAATACACAGATGCTGGTTTAGGTTCCAAAGCCTATTAACTGTATTATATCTAATATACTTGTAAAAAGGGGATAACAGTACAAATGATACACTACAATATAACAGAGACTTCCTAACCACAGAACTAAACAATAAATACAAAAGGACAATACTACTCTGACCTAAATGAAATACAATACAATACTATCTAATACAATACAATACTAGCCTAGTCTAGGGGAGATATGAGAGAACAGAACAGAGAGAGAGAGAGAGAGAGAGAGAGAGATATTGGCTCACAGAAAGACAATGATTACGGAGAGAAACTTACGCACAAAGGGTATGATCGCCTGCGCCTCGATATCCAGCTCCCGGCTATCAGCAGATAACCGTTGATGAGAGAGTGAGAGCTGGATGTGGTCGGCCTGCCTATTTATGCCCCACACACAATGCAATCTCCTGGTCCTACAATCCTATTGTCCATTGGCCGAAGGAATTCGGCCCTGTATCATAACAAAAGGTCATAGGGTGATTCATACAGGTGGGCTGTGACGATTTCCAACAGCTCAGGTGGGTGGGAAACTGGGTTTCCCGCCGCATACCTGAGTATGTGTAATTAATAGAAATGGACATAAACTTCTTATATCCATAACTATTCGCACGAGCGATTAATACGCTCCAAACCAACACCGGAATATTGCTAATTAAATACTCTTCCGATGGGTACCAAACACTGCTGTATGATTCCTGTTAGACCCTTCGTACGATATAAAGAGGGATTCCTCAGC
This sequence comes from Pseudophryne corroboree, assembly GCF_028390025.1. Classification (NCBI taxonomy): domain Eukaryota; kingdom Metazoa; phylum Chordata; class Amphibia; order Anura; family Myobatrachidae; genus Pseudophryne; species Pseudophryne corroboree. The sequence goes on along the minus strand of NW_026967481.1, from coordinate 693,278 downwards.
TCTGGGACATTGTATTTTAACCAAACTTTCAGAATCTATCAAAGGGACCATGATCTATAAACTACATTAATTGTGAACATTTGTAACGAATGAGTCGCACGCTACGACTACATAAACTCTACCGTAAATACGCATACCGCGCCTGCGAGTGCACGTTATTGCGGGTATGCGAATCCACGGGAGAGCGCATGCACGCGCAGCGCGGACCAGTGTGCGGTGCAAATATGGCAACGTGCATTGAGACATTTTTCTGACTTTGACAGACCCCAGCTGCACAGCTCCATATAGCATGTTCCTGCCCCTGTGTGATACAGGACCCCAGCTGCACAGCTCCATATAGCGTGTTCCTGCCCCTGTGTTATACAGGACCCAGCTGCACAGCTCCATATAGCGTGTTCCTGCCCCTGTGTGAAACAGGACCCAGCTGCACAGCTCCATATAGCGTGTTCCTGCCCCTTTGTGATACAAGACCCAGCTGCACAGCTCCATATAGCGTGTTCCTGCCCCTGTGTGATACAGGACCCCAGCTGCACAGCTCCATATAGCATGTTCCTGCCCCTGTGTTATACAGGACCCCAGCTGCACAGCTCCATATAGCATGTTCCTGCCCCTGTGTTATACAGGACCCCAGCTGCACAGCTCCATATAGCATGTTCCTGCCCCTGTGTTATACAGGACCCCAGCTGCACAGCTCCATATAGCGTGTTCCCGCCCCTGTGTGATACAGGACCCCAGCTGCACAGCTCCGTATTGCGCGTTCCCGCCCCTGTGTGATACAGGACCCCAGCTGCACAGCTCCATATAGCGTGTTCCTGCCACTGTGTGTTACAGGACCCAGCTGCACAGCTCCATATAGCGTGTTCCTGCCCCTGTGTGATACAGGACCCCAGCTGCACAGCTCTATATAGCGTGTTCCTGCCCCTCTGTTATACAGGACCCCAGCTGCACAGCTCCATATAGCATGTTCCTGCCCCTGTGTGTTACAGGACCCCAGCTGCACAGCTCCATATAGCATGTTCCTGCCCCTGTGTTATACAGGACCCCAGCTGCACAACTCCATATAGCATGTTCCTGCCCCTGTGTGATACAGGACCCCAGCTGCACAGCTCCATATAGCATGTTCCTGCCCCTGTGTGATACAGGAACCCAGCTGCACAGCTCCATATAGAATGTTCCTGCCCCTGTCTGATACAGGACCCAGCTGCACAGCTCCATATAGCGTGTTCCTGCCCCTGTGTTATACAGGACCCCAGCTGCACAGCTCCATATAGCATGTTCCTGCCCCTGTGTGATACATGACCCAGCTGCACAGCTCCATATAGCGTGTTCCTGCCCCTGTGTGATACAGGACCCCAGCTGCACAGCTCCATATAGCGTGTTCCTGCCCCTGTGTGATACAGGACCCCAGCTGCACAGCTCCATATAGCATGTTCCTGCCCCTGTGTGATACAGGACCCCAACTGCACAGCTCCATATAGCGTGTTCCTGCCCCTGTGTGAAACAGGACCCAGCTGCACAGCTCCATATAGCGTGTTCCTGCCCCTGTGTGATACAGGACCCCAGCTGCACAGCTCCATATAGCGTGTTCCTGCCCCTGTGTGAAACAGGACCCCAGCTGCACAGCTCCATGTAGCATGTTCCTGCCCCTGTGTGATACAGGACCCCAGCTGCACAGCTCCATATAGCATGTTCCTGCCCCTGTGTGATACAGGACCCCAGCTGCACTGCTCCGTATAGCGTGTTCCTGCCCCTGTGTGATACAGGACCCAGCTGCACAGCTCCGTATAGCGTGTTCCTGCCCCTGTGTGATACAGGACCCCAGCTGCACAGCTCCATATAGCATGTTCCTGCCCCTGTGTGATACAGGACCCCAGCTGCACAGCTCCATATAGCATGTTCCTGCCCCTGTGTGATACAGGACCCCAGCTGCACAGCTCCATATAGCGTGTTCCCACCCCTGTGTTATACAGGACCCCAGCTGCACAGCTCCATATAGCATGTTCCTGCCCCAGTGTGATACAGGACCCAGCTGCACAGCTCCATATAGCATGTTCTTGCCCCTGTGTGATACAGGACCCCAGCTGCACAGCTCCATATAGCGTGTTCCTGCCCCTGTGTGATACAGGACCCAGCTGCACAGCTCCGTATAGCGTGTTCCTGCCCCTGTGTGATACAGGACCCCAGCTGCACAGCTCCATATAGCATGTTCCTGCCCCTGTGTGATACAGGACCCCAGCTGCACAGCTCCATATAGCATGTTCCTGCCCCTGTGTGATACAGGACCCCAGCTGCACAGCTCCATATAGCGTGTTCCCGCCCCTGTGTTATACAGGACCCCAGCTGCACAGCTCCATATAGCATGTTCCTGCCCCAGTGTGATACAGGACCCAGCTGCACAGCTCCATATAGCATGTTCCTGCCCCTGTGTGATACAGGACCCCAGCTGCACAGCTCCATATAGCATGTTCCTGCCCCTGTGTGATACAGGACTCCAGCTGCACAGCTCCATATAGCATGTTCCTGCCCCTGTGTGAAACAGGACCCAGCTGCACAGCTCCCTATAGCGCAGGGGTGGGGAACCTCAGGCCCGCGGGCCATATAAGGCCCACAAAGCCACTTGATCCGGCCCTCCCAGGCTCACCTAACCAAGGGAGATGCCGAGCACCCACTGAGATTTTGTTACTAGTGGGCACCCGGCTTCTTCCCCCTCAGCAGCAGCCAGAGGTAGGAGCTCACTCCTGAGGTCTGGCATTGACAGTGTGCATGAGTGCCTGTGCGGTGCTATGGGAGAGATGTCATGACATCTCTCCCATAGTTCTGAGGAGTGGGCAGCCAGGCAAAGGGCAAGGGTCTGGAAGCAGGAGAGGGGCTGGTGAGTATTGTGTTTTTTCTCTAACGTCCTAGTGGATGCTGGGGACTCCGAAAGGACCATGGGGAATAGCGGCTCCGCAGGAGACTGGGCACAAAGTAAAAGCTTTAGGACTAGCTGGTGTGCACTGGCTCCTCCCCCTATGACCCTCCTCCAAGCCTCAGTTAGATTTTGTGCCCGAACGAGAAGGGTGCAATCTAGGTGGCTCTCCTGAGCTGCTTAGAGTAAAAGTTTAAATAGGTTTTTTATTTTCAGTGAGACCTGCTGGCAACAGGCTCACTGCACCGAGGGACTAAGGGGAGAAGAAGCGAACTCACCTGCGTGCAGAGTGGATTGGGCTTCTTAGTCTTAGGCTACTGGACATTAGCTCCAGAGGGACGATCACAGGCCCAGCCATGGATGGGTCCCGGAGCCGCGCCGCCGGCCCCCTTACAGATGCTGAAGCAAGAAGAGGTCCATAAATCGGCGGCAGAAGACTTTCCTGTCTTCATAAGGTAGCGCACAGCACTGCAGCTGTGCGCCATTGCTCTCAGCACACTTCACACTCCGGTCACTGAGGGTGCAGGACGCTGGGGGGGGGCGTCCTGGGAAGCAATGAATTTACCTTAGTTGGCGAAAAATACATCACATATAGCTCCTGGGCTATATGGATGTATTTAACCCCTGCCAGTTTTCCAGTAAAAAGCGGGAGAAGAGCCCGCCGTGAAGGGGGCGGGGCCTATCTCCTCAGCACACAGCGCCATTTTTCCCACACAGCTCCGCTGGTAGGAAGGCTCCCAGAATCTCCCCTGCATCCTGCAACTACAGAAACAGGGTAAAAAAGAGAGGGGGGCACTTATTTGGCAAAATAACAGATATAAGCAGCTATAAGGGATAGACACTTATTGTAAGGTTGTCCCTATACATATATAGCGCTCTGGTGTGTGCTGGCAAACTCTCCCTCTGTCTCCCCAAAGGGCTAAGTGGGTCCTGTCCTCTATCAGAGCATTCCCTGTGTGTGTGCTGGGTGTCGGTACGTGTGTGTCGACATGTATGAGGAGGAAAATGATGTGGAGGCGGAGCAGAGTGTCTGTAACAGTGATGTCACCCCCTAGGGGGTCGACACCTGAGTGGATGTACTGTTGAAAATTACGTGACAGTGTCAGCTCTATATAAAAAAACAGTGGTTGACATGAGACAGCCGGCTACTCAGCTTGTGCCTGTCCAGACGTCTCATAGGCCGTCAGGCAGATGGCAGATACAGACGCCGACACGGATACTGACTCCTGTGTCGACGGTGAAGAGACAACCGTGATTTCCAGTAGGGCCACACGTTACATGATTGAGACAATGGAAAATGTTTTATACATTTCTGATAATACGAGTACCACCAAAAAGGGTATTATGTTCGGTGAGGGAAAAACTACCTGTAGTTTTCCTGAATCTGAGAAATAAAATGTGTGATGATGCGTGGGTTTCCCCCCGATAACAATTAATAATTTCTTAAATTGGCTTTATTGGCTTTATTATTTTATTGGCAATTTCTTATTGGCTGCATACCCTTTCCCGCCAGAGGTTAGGATGCATTGGGAAACACCCCCTATGGGGGATAAGGCGCTCACACGCTTGTAAGAACAAGGGCTCTACCCTCTCATGAGATGGCCGCCCTTAAGGATCCTGCTGATAGAAAGCAGGAGGGTATCCAAAAAAAGGTATTTACACACATACTGGTGTTATACTGCGACCAGCTATCGCCTCAGCCTGGAGGTGCAGTGCTGGGTTGGCATGGTCGGATTCCCTGACTGGAAATATTGATATCCTAGATAAGGATAGTATATTATTGCCTATAGAGCATTTAAAAGATGCATTTCTATATATGCATGATGCACAGCGGAATAATTGCCGACTGGCATCAAGTATAAGTGCGTTGTCCAATTCTACCAGTAAAATGGTCAGGTGATGCGGATTCCAAACGTCATTTGGAAGTATTGCCTTTGAAAGGGGACATTTGGGGTCGGTCTTTTAGACCTGGTGGCCACGGCAACAGCTGGGAAATCCACGTTTGTACCCCAGGTCGCCTCTCAAAATAAGACGCCATATTATCAGGCGCAGTCCTTTGTTGGCAAGCGGACAAAAGGTTCCTCTTCTCTGCTCGTGACAGAGGGAGAGGAAAAAGGCTGCAGAGATCAGCCAGTTCCCAGGAACAGAAACCCTTTCCAGCCTCTGCCAAGCCCTCAGTATGACGCTAGGGCTTTACAAGCTCAGGCACGGTGGGGGCCCGTTCTCAATGAATTTCAGTGCGCAGTGGGCTCACTCGCAAGTAGACCCCTGGATCCTTCAGGTAATATCTCAGGGGTACATATTGGAATTCGAGACGTCTCCTCCTCGCCGTTTCCAAAAGTCGACTTTACCGACGTCTCCCTCTGACAGGGAGGCAGTTTTGGAAGCCATTCACAAGCTGTATTCCCAGCAGGTGATAATCAAGGTACCCCTCCTGCAACAGGGAACGGGGTATTATTCCACACTATTGTGGTACCGAAGCCAGGCGGCTCGGTGAGACCGATTCTAAAATCTAAAATCTTTGAACACTTACATACAGAGGTTCAAATTCAAGATTGAGTCACTCAGAGCAGTGATTGCGAACCTGGAAGAAGGGGACTACATGATGTCTCGGGACATCAAGGATGCTTACCTTCATGTCAAAATTTACCCTTCTCACCAAGGGTACCTCAGGTTTATGGTACAGAACTGTCACTATCAGTTCAGACGCTGCCGTAGGGATGGTCCACGGCACCCCGGGTCTTTACCAAGGTAATGGCCGAAATGATGATGTTCCTTCGAAGGAAGGGAATTTTAGTTATCCCTTACTTGGACGATTCCCTGATAAGGGTAAGATCCAGGGAACAGTTGGAGGTCGGTGTAGCACTATCTCAGATAGTGTTGCGGCAGCACGATTGGATTCTCAATATTCCAAAATCGCAGCTGGTTCCGTCGACGTGTCTTCTGTTCCTAGGGATGATCCTGGACACAGTCCAGAAAAAGGTGTTTCTCCCGGAGGAGAAAGCCAGGGAGTTATCCGAGCTAGTCAGGAACCTCCTCAAACCGAGCCAAGTCTCAGTGCATCAATGCACAAGGGTTCTGGGTAAAATGGGGGCTTCCTACGAAGCAATCCCATTCGGCAGATTCCACGCAAGAACTTTCCAGTGGGACCTGCTGGACAAATGGTCCGGGTCGCATCTTCAGATGCATCAGCGGATAACCCTGTCACCAAGGACAAGGGTGTCCCTCCTGTGGTGGTTGCCGAGTGCTCATCTTCTAGAGGGCCGCAGATTCGGCATTCGGGACTGGGTCCTGGTAACCACGGATGCCAGCCTGCGAGGCTGGGGAGCAGTCACACAGGGAAGGAATATCCAGGACTTATGGTCAAGCCTGGAGACATCACTTCACATAAATATCCTGAAGCTAAGGGACATTTACAATGCTCTAAGCTTAGCAAGACCTTTGCTTCAAGGACAGCCGGTGTTGATCCAGTCGGACAACATCACGGCAGTCACCCACGTAAACAGACAGGGTGGCACAAGAAGCAGAAGGGCAATGACAGAAGCTGCAAGGATTCTTCGCTGGGCGGAAAATCATGGGATAGCACTGTCAGCAGTATTCATTCCGGGAGTGGACAACTGGGAAGCAGACTTCCTCAGCACGACCTCCACCCGGGGAGAGTGGGGACTTCACCCAGAAGTCTTCCACAGGATTATAAACCGTTGGGAAAAACTCGACAGGTATTGCGCCAGGTCCAGGGACCCTCAGGCAATAGCTGTAGACGCTCTGGTAACACCGTGGGTGTACCAGTCAGGGTATGTGTTTCCTCCTCTGCCTCTCATACCCAAGGTACTGAGATTGATAAGATGGTGAGGAGTAAGCACTATATTCGTGGCTCCGGATTGGCCAAGAAGGACTTGGTAACCGGAACTTCAAGAGAGGCTCACGGAGGATCCGTGGCCTCTACCTCTAAGAAGGGACCTGCTCCAGCAAGGACCCTGTCTGTTCCAAGACTTACCGCGGCTGCGTTTGACGGCATGGCGGTTTGAACGCCGGATCCTGAAGGAAAAAGGGCATTCCGGATGAAGTCATCCCTATCCTGATCAAAGCCAGGAAGGATGTAACCGCAAAAACATTATCACCGCAATTGGCGAAAATATGTTGCGTGGTGCGAGGCCAGTAAGGCCCGACGGTGGAAATTCGACTGGGTCGATTCCTACATTTCCTGCAAACAGGAGTGTCTATGGGCCTGAAATTGGGGTCCATTAAGGTTCAAATTTCGGCCCTGTCAATTTTCTTCCAAAAAGAACTAGCTTCAGTCCCTTAAGTTCAGACGTTTGTAAAAGGGGTACTGCATATACAGCCTCCTTTTGTGCCTCCAGTGGCACTTTGGATCTCAATGTAGTTTTTTTTTGGATTCCAAAAGTCACATTGGTTTGAACCACTTAAATCTGTGGAGTTAAAATATCTCACATGGAAAGTGGTCATGCTGTTGGCCCTGGCCTGGGCCAGGCGCGTGTCAGAATTGGCGGCTTTATCCTGTAAAAGCCCTTATCTGATTTTCCATTCGGACAGGGCGGAATTGAGGACTCGTCCTCAATTTCTCCCTAAGGTGTTTTCAGCATTTCACTTAAACCAACCTATTGTGGTGCCTGCGGCTACTAGGGACTTGGAGGATTCCAAGTTGCTGGACGTAGTCAGGGCCCTGAAAATATATGTTTCCAGGACGGCTGGAGTCAGAAACTCTGACTCGCTGTTTATCCTGTATGCACGCAACAAGCTGGGTGCTCCTGCTTCTAAGCAGACGATTGCTCGTTGGATTTGCAGTACAATTCAGCTTGCACATTCTGTGGCAGGCCTGCCACAGCCAAAATCTGTAAAAGCCCATTCCACACGGAAAGTGGGCTCATCTTGGGCGGCTGCCCGAGGGGTCTCGGCTTTACAACTTTGCCGAGCAGCTGCTTGGTCAGGGGCAAACACGTTTGCTAAATTCTACAAATTTGATACCCTGGCTGAGGAGGACCTGGAGTTCTCTCATTCGGTGCTGCAGAGTCATCCGCACTCTCCCGCCCGTTTGGGAGCTTTGGTATAATCCCCATGGTCCTTTCGGAGTCCCCAGCATCCACTAGGACGTTAGAGAAAATAAGAATTTACTTACCGATAATTCTATTTCTCATAGTCCGTAGTGGATGCTGGGCGCCCATCCCAAGTGCGGATTGTCTGCATTACTTGTACATAGTTATTGTTACAAAAATCGGGTTATTGTTGTTGTGAGCCATCTTTTCAGAGGCTCCTCTGTTATCATGCTGTTAACTGGGTTCAGATCACAAGTTGTACGGTGTGATTGGTGTGGCTGGTAATGAGTCTTACCCGGGATTCAAAATCCTTCCTTATTGTGTACGCTCGTCCGGGCACAGTATCCTAACTGAGGCTTGGAGGAGGGTCATAGGGGGAGGAGCCAGTGCACACCAGCTAGTCCTAAAGCTTTTACTTTGTGCCCAGTCTCCTGCGGAGCCGCTATTCCCCATGGTCCTTTCGGAGTCCCCAGCATCCACTACGGACTATGAGAAATAGAATTATCGGTAAGTAAATTCTTATTTTTTCTATCTTTTAATGTGTGTGTGTGTAAGCGGTGCTACTAGGGGTCATATCTAATGGGGGCATATCTACTGGGGGCAGGCTAATTTTTAAGTTGATAATTTTTGTATGGCCCCAGAAGGATTTTATAAATATCCAAATGGCCCTTGGTAGAAAAAAGGTTCCCCACCCCTGATATAGCGTGTTCCTGCCCCTGTGTGATATTACAGGGAAACTAGCCAAACCCGTAATTATGATAACTGAGAGATGTTACTGGAGATAATAGGGAGGCATGAGGTGTTTATGTGAAGTGTGAGGTATTTCTGGGAGAATGGTGCACTGATTGTGATGGTCTATTTGGTCTATAGGTGGAATATTAGTAACTCGGAGCAGTATGCCCTACAATACGTGGACGAACACCAAGCATACATCACTGAGCTGGTGAGTACTACAGAGATCCACACGCGTTTCATACAGTGCACAGGCGTCACCACAATGTAGAGGACACAATTCCTATTATCTGATCTGAGGGTCTTGTAAGTAAATAGCTCCATCGGCCTGACAGCATTTAGCTATGACCAATTACATATTTTCCACATGTATAAAGCAAATTGTGTGGGTAAGAGATTAGGGAGGGTAATGTGTGGGTAAGAGACTAGGGAGGGTAATGTGTGGGTAAGAGATTAGGTAGGGTAATGTGTGGGTAAGAGATTAGGGAGGGTAATGTGTGGGTAAGAGATTAGGGAGGGTAATGTGTGGGTAAGAGATTAGGTAGGGTAATGCATGGGATATGAGATTAGGGAGGTTAAGGTGTGGGTAAGAGATTAGGATGGTAAATGCATGGTTAAGAGATTAGGGAGGGTAATGCGTTGTGATGTAGTGCAGCATATAGGGTATGTAATGTAGTAATATATTGCAGTATATAGGGACATGTAGTGCACTGATGTGGTGTAGCATATAAGGTAATGTAGTATAGGGATGTAGTGCAGTGGATAGGGGCATGTAGTGTAGTGATGTAGTACAGTGGATAGGGGCATGTAGTCTTGTGATGTAGTTCAGTGTGTAGGGGATGTAGTATAGTGCCCCTATCCACTGCACTACATCACTACACTACATCCCCTACACACTACACTACATGCCTACTACATCACTACACTACATCCCCTTATATGCTACACCACATCAGTGCACTACATGCCCCTATATACTGCAATACATTACTACACTACATACATCATTACACTACATCCCCATATAAGCTACACCAAATCCCCCCATCTGGGAGGTAATGCAGAGGTTGATACTGCTACCTGGGAGCACAGTGCCGATAATAAAGTCTGTCTTTAATCTCACCACAAAGCGGCTGTACTGATACTCGTGAGAGTTGGAGGTTGTCCAGGCTCTTAGGGCCTAATTTAGACTGGAGCGCTGCAGCGGCAGTCGGACCGTTGGGGGGAAATAGGTTTCTGGGTATACTAAAAGACCATTACATGACCCAATTAGTAGAGTAACCACCTAGAAGCTGGATTATACTGGACCTAGGTGTGGGTTATTAGATCTACAGTCCATAGGTAGACCACTAATGGTAGACATGCATTAGGTCAGCAGGGTCAAAAGGTCAATTTAGAATAGGTAGTAGGAATGGTCAATAGGGTCAAAAGGTCAACATGAAAATGGTCGACACAAAAAAAAGGTAGACACAATTTTTTAGTTTTATGTGGTGTTTTGTCACTTTTCTGCCACAAACAGTGGTGCAAGTAGAAAAAATGTCTTATAGGTACTGTGTGCGTACGCAAAAAAATGGGAGTGGCCAGTGCCAGATACACATGTCCCCCCAGATGCACAGATACACATGTCCCCCCAGTGCCAGATATGCCCCCAGTGCCAGATACATGTCCCCTCAGGGCCAGATATGCCCTCAGTGCCAGGTACTGTGTGCGTACGCAAAAAATGGGTGTGGCCAAATGCCACGTGGGGCGTGGCCAATGACAATGGGGGCGTGATACACATATGGGGGAAGGGCCAGATACATATATGACCCCAGTAGTGCCAAATACACGTTGCCCCACAGTGCCAGATATACATTGCCTCACAGTGCCAGATATACATTGCCCGACAGTGCCAGATACACATTGCCCCACAGTGCCAGATATACATTGCCTCAGTGCCGGATACACATTGCCCGACAGTGCCAGATACACAAATGCCCCCACTGTGTCAGATATACATTGCCCCCACAGTGCCAGATACAGAAATGCCCTCACAGTGCCAGATATGCCCCCAGTGCCAGATACAGAAATGCCCCCAGTGACAGATACACATGTCCCCCGCAGTGGCAGATATGCCCGCAGTGGCAGATATGCCCCCAGTGGCAGATACACATGTCCGCCCAGTGCCAGATATGCCTCCAGTGCCAGATACATGCCCCCCCAGGGCCAGATATGCCTCCAGTGCCAGATACATGTCCGCCCAGTGCCAGATATGCCCCCAGTGCCAGATACACATGTCCCCCCAGTGCCAGATACACATGTCCCCCCAGTGCCAGATACACATGTCCCCCCAGTGCCAGATATGCCCCCAGTGCCAGATACACATGTCACCCCAGTGCCAGATACACATGTCCCCACAGTGCCAGATACACATGTCCCCCCAGTGCCAGATATGCCCCCAGTGCAGATACACATGTCCCCCCAGTGCCAGATATGCTCCCAGTGCCAGATACACATGTCCCCCCAGTGCCAGATATGCCCCCAGTGCCAGATACACATGTCCCCCAGTGCCAGATATGCCCCCAGTGCCAGATACACATGTCCTCCCAGTGCCAGATACACATGTCCCCCCAGTGCCAGATATGCTCCCAGTGCCAGATACACATGTCCCCCAGTGCCAGATATGCTCCCAGTGCCAGATACACATGTCCCCCAGTGCCAGATACACATGTCCCCCCAGTGCCAGATATGCCCCCCCAGTGCCAGATATGCCCCCCAGTGCCAGATATACATGTCCTCCCAGTGTCAGATACACATGTCCTCCCAGTACCAGATATGCCCCTAGTGCAGATACACATGTCCCCCCAGTGCCAGATATGCCCCCAGTGCCAGAAACACATGTCCCCCCAGGGCCAGATATGCCCCCAGTGCCAGATACACATGTCCCCCCCAGGGCCAGATATGCCCCCAGTGCCAGATACACATGTCCCCCAGTGCCAGATACACATGTCCCCCATTGCCAGATACACATGTCCCCCAGTGCCAGATACACATGTCCCCCAGTGCCAGATATGCCTCCAGTGCCAGATACACATGTCCTCCCAGTGCCAGATATGCCCCCAGTGCAGATACACATGTCCCCCCAGTGCCAGATATGCCCCCAGTGCCAGAAACACATGTCCCCCCAGGGCCAGATACACATGTCCCCCCAGTGCCAGATATGCCCCCAGTGCCAGATACACATGTCCCCCCAGTGCCAGATACACATGTCCCCCCAGTGCCAGATACACATGTCCCCCCAGTGCCAGATATGCCCCCAGTGCAGATACACATGTCCCCCCAGTGCCAGATATGCTCCCAGTGCCAGATACACATGTCCCCCCAGTGCCAGATATGCCCCCAGTGCCAGATACACATGTCCCCCCAGGGCCAGATATGCCTCCAGTGCCAGATATGCCTCCAGTGCCAGATACATGTCCGCCCAGTGCCAGATATGCCCCCAGTGCCAGATACACATGTCCCCCCAGTGCCAGATACACATGTCCCCCCAGTGCCAGATATGCCCCCAGTGCCAGATACACATGTCCCCCCAGTGCCAGATACACATGTCCCCCCAGTGCCAGATACACATGTCCCCCCAGTGCCAGATATGCCCCCAGTGCCAGATACACATGTCCCCCCAGTGCCAGATATTCTCCCAGTGCCAGATACACATGTCCCCCCAGTGCCAGATATGCCCCCAGTGCCAGATACACATGTCCCCCAGTGCCAGATATGCCCCCAGTGCCAGATACACATGTCCTCCCAGTGCCAGATACACATGTCCCCCCAGTGCCAGATATGCTCCCAGTGCCAGATACACATGTCCCCCAGTGCCAGATATGCTCCCAGTGCCAGATACACATGTCCCCCAGTGCCAGATACACATGTCCCCCCAGTGCCAGATATGCCCCCCAGTGCCAGATATGCCCCCCAGTGCCAGATATACATGTCCTCCCAGTGTCAGATACACATGTCCTCCCAGTGCCAGATATGCCCCCAGTGCAGATACACATGTCCCCCCAGTGCCAGATATGCCCCCAGTGCCAGAAACACATGTCCCCCCCAGGGCCAGATATGCCCCCAGTGCCAGATACATATGTCCCACCAGTGCCAGATATGCCCCCAGTGCCAGATACACATGTCCCCCAGTGCCAGATATGCCTCCAGTGCCAGATACACATGTCCTCCCAGTACCAGATATGCCCCCAGTGCAGATACACATGTCCCCCCAGTGCCAGATATGCCCCCAGTGCCAGAAACACATGTCCCCCCAGGGCCAGATATGCCCCCAGTGCCAGATACACATGTCCCGCCAGTGCCAGATATGCCCCCAGTGCCAGATACACATGTCCCCCAGTGCCAGATATGCCCCCAGTGCCAGATACACGTGTCCCCCCAGTGCCAGATACACATGTCCCCCCAGTGCCAGATACACATGTCCCCCCAGTGCCAGATATGCCCCCAGTGCCAGATACATGTCCCCTCAGGGCCAGATATGCCCTCAGTGCCAGGTACTGTGTGCGTACGCAAAAAAATGGGTGTGGCCAAATGCCACGTGGGGCGTGGCCAATGACAATGGGGGCGTGATACACATATGGGGGAAAGGCCAGATACACATATGACCCCAGTAGTGCCAAATACACGTTGCCCCACAGTGCCAGATATACATTGCCTCACAGTGCCAGATACACATTGCCCGACAGTGCCAGATACACATTGCCCCACAGTGCCAGATACACATTGCCCGACAGTGTAAGATACACAAATGCCCGCACTGTGTCAGATATACATTGCCCCCACAGTGCCAGATACAGAAATGCCCTCACAGTGCCAGATATGCCCCCAGTGCCAGATACAGAAATGCCCCCAGTGACAGATACACATGTCCCCCGCAGTGGCAGATATGCCCGCAGTGGCAGATATGCCCCCAGTGGCAGATACACATGTCCCCCCAGTGCCAGATATGCCTCCAGTGCCAGATACATGTCCCCCCAGGGCCAGATATGCCTCCAGTGCCAGATACATGTCCGCCCAGTGCTAGATATGCCCCCAGTGCCAAATACACATGTCCCCCCAGTGCCAGATACACATGTTCCCCCAGTGCCAGATACACATGTCCCCCCAGTGCCAGATATGCCCCCAGTGCCAGATACACATGTCCCCCCAGTGCCAGATACACATGTCCCCCCAGTGCCAGATACACATGTCCCCCCAGTGCCAGATACACATGTCCCCCCAGTGCCAGATATGCCCCCAGTGCAGATACACATGTCCCCCCAGTGCCAGATATGCCCCCAGTGCCAGATACACATGTCCCCCCAGTGCCAGATACACATGTCCCCCAGTGCCAGATATGCCCCCAGTGCCAGATACACATGTCCTCCCAGTGCCAGATACACATGTCCCCCCAGTGCCAGATATGCTCCCAGTGCCAGATACACATGTCCCCCAGTGCCAGATATGCTCCCAGTGCCAGATACACATGTCCCCCAGTGCCAGATACACATGTCCCCCAGTGCCAGATACACATGTCCCCCCAGTGCCAGATATGCCCCCCAGTGCCCGATATACATGTCCTCCCAGTACCAGATACACATGTCCTCCCATTGCCAGATATGCCCCCAGTGCAGATACACATGTCCCCCCAGTGCCAGATATGCCCCCAGTGCCAGAAACACATGTCCCCCCAGGGCCAGATATGCCCCCAGTGCCAGATACACATGTCCCGCCAGTGCCAGATATGTCCCGCCAGTGCCAGATATGCCCCCAGTGCCAGATACACATGTGCCCCCAGTGCCAGATACACATGTCCTCCCAGTGCCAGATATGCTCCCAGTGCCAGATACACATGTCCCCACAGTGCCAGCTATGCCCCCAGTGCCAGATACCCATGTCCCCCCAGTGCCAGATACACATGTTCCCCAGTGCCAGATATGCTACCAGTGCCAGATACACATGTCCCCACAGTGCCAGCTATGCCCCCAGTGCCATATACACATATCCCCCCAGTGCCAGATACACATGTCCCCCCAGTGCCAGATATGCCCCCAGTGCCAGATACACATGTCCCCCCAGTGCCAGATACACATGTCCCCCCAGTGCCAGATATGCCCCCAGTGCCAGATACACACGTCCCCCCAGTGCCAGATATGCCCCCAGTGCCAGATACACATGTCCCCCCAGTGCCAGATACACATGTCCCCCCAGTGCCAGATACACATGTCCCCCCAGTGCCAGATACACATGTCCCCCCAGTGCCAGATACACATGTCCCCCCCAGTGCCAGATACACATGTCCCCCCCAGTGCCAGATACACATGTCCCCCCCAGTGCCAGATACACATGTCCCCCCCAGTGCCAGATACACATGTCCCCCCCAGTGCCAGATACACATGTCCCCCCAGTGCCATATACACATGTCCCCCCAGTGCCAGATATGCCCCCAGTGCAGATACACATGTCCCCCCAGTGCCAGATATGCCCCCAGTGCCAGATACACATGTCCCCCAGTGCCAGATATGCTCCCAGTGCCAGATACATATGCCCCCCCAGTGCCAGATACACATGTCCCCCCAGTGCCAGATACACATGTCCCCCCAGTGCCAGATATGCCCCCAGTGCCAGATACACATGTCCCCCAGTGCCAGATATGCTCCGAGTGCCAGATACATATGCCCCCACAGTACCAGATATACATGTCCCCCCAGTGCCAGATATGCCCCCAGTGCCAGATACACACGTCCCCCCAGTGCCAGATACACGTCCCCCCAGTGCCAGATACACATGTGCCCCCAGTGCCAGATACACATGTTCCCCCAGTGCCAGATACACATGTCCCCCAGTGCCAGATATGCCCCCAGTGCCAGATACATGTCCCCTCAGGGCCAGATATGCCCTCAGTGCCAGATACACATGTCCCCCCAGTGCCAGATATGCCCCCAGTGCCAGATACACATGTCCCCCAGTGCCAGATATGCCCCCAGTGCCAGATACACATGTCCCCCCAGTGCCAGTTATGCCCCCAGTGCCAGATACACATGTCCCCCCAGTGCCAGATACACATGTCCCCCCAGTGCCAGATACACATGTCCCCCCAGTGCCAGATATGCCCCCAGTGCCAGATACACATGTCCCCCAGTGCCAGATACACATGTCCCACCAGTGCCAGATATGCCCCCAGTGCCAGATAAACGTCCCCCCAGTGCCTGATATGCCCCCAGTGCCAGATACAAATGTCCCCCCAGTGCCAGATACACATGTCCCCCAGTGCCAGATATGCCTCCAGTGCCAGATACATGTCCCTCCAGGGCCAGATATGCCCCCAGTGCCAGATACACATGTCCCCCCAGTGCCAGATACACATGTCCCCCCAGTGCCAGATATGCCACCAGTGCCAGATACACATGTCCCCCCAGTGCCAGATATGCCCCCAGTGCCAGATACACATGTCCCCCCAGTGCCAGATACACATGTCCCCCCGGTGCCAGATACACATGTCCCCCCAGGGCCAGATACACATGTCCCCCCAGTGCCAGATATGCCCCCAGTGCCAGATACACATGTCCCCCCAGTGCCAGACACACATGTCCCCCCAGTGCCAGATACACATGTCCCCCCAGTGCCAGATACACATGTCCCCCCAGTGCCAGATATACCCCCAGTGCAGATACACATGTCCCCCCAGTGCCAGATATGCCCCCAGTGCCAGATACACATGTCCCCCAGTGCCAGATATGCTCCCAGTGCCAGATACACATGTCCCTACAGTGCCAGCTATGCCCCCAGTGCCAGATACACATGTTCCCCCATTGCCAGATACACATGTCCCCCAGTGCCAGATATGCTCCCAGTGCCAGATACACATGTCCCCACAGTGCCAGCTATGCCCCCAGTGCCAGATACACATGTCCCCCCAGTGCCAGATACACATGTCCACCCAGTGGCAGATATGCCCCCAGTGCCAGATACACATGTCCCCCCAGTGCCAGATACACATGTCCCCCCAGTGCCAGATACACATGTCCCCCCAGTGCAAGATATGCCCCCAGTGCCAGATACACATGTCCCCCCAGTGCCAGATACACATGTCCCCCCAGTGCCAGATACACATGTCCCCCCTGTGCCAGATATGCCCCCAGGGCCAGATACACATGTCCCCCCAGTGCCAGATATGCCCCCAGTGCCAGATAGACATGTCCCCCCAGTGCCAGATACACATGTCCCCGAGTGCCAGATATGCCTCCAGTGCCAGATACATGTCCCCCCAGGGCCAGATATGCCCCCAGTGCCAGATACACATGTCCCCCCAGTGCCAGATACACATGTCCCCCCAGTGCCAGATATGCCCCCAGTGCCAGATACACATGTCCCCTCATTGCCAGATATGCCCCCAGTGCCAGATACACATGTCCCCCCAGTGCCAGATATGCCCCCAGTGCCAGATACACATGTCCCCCCAGTGCCAGATACACATGTCCCCCCAGTGCCAGATATGCCCCCAGTGTCAGATACACATGTCCCCCCAGTGCCAGATACACATGTCCCCCCAGTGCCAGATACACATGTCCCCCCAGTGCCAGATATGCCCCCAGTGCAGATACACATGTCCCCCCAGTGCCAGATATGCCCCCAGTGCCAGATACACATGTCCCTATACCAATGACTTATACAGTGGCATTATTACTTCTTTCAGCAGCAGAAAGAAAGAAGTAATAATGCCACTGTATAGGTCATTGGTACGGCCTCATCTAGAATACTGTATTCAGTTCTGGACGCCATATCTTCAAAAGGATATTAATACATTAGAAACTGTACAAAGGAGGGCAACTAAAATGGTGCATGGCCTACCTCACAAAACATACCCAGAAAGACTGAAAAATCTCAATATGTATAGTTTGGAGCAGAGAAGGGAAAGCGGGGACATGATAGAAACTTTCAAATATATCATGGGTTTTTTTAACAAAGTCCAGGAGGGAAACATTCTCCAAATGAAGAGAAGCAATAGGACACGAGGACATGTACTGAGACTGGAGGGGGGGAGGTTCAGGGGAAATTTGTGGAAAAATTATTTCACAGAAAGGGTAGTAAACAAGTGGAATAGCCTCCCATCAGAGGTGGTAGAGGCTAAGACAGTAGAGCAATTTAAACATGCATGGGATAGACATAAGGATATCCTTACAAAGAAATAAGGATCAAATAAGGTTAGAGATAAAAATAATATAAAAAAAAAAAAAAGGGGCAGACTAGATGGGCCAAGTGGTTCTTATCTGCCGACAAATTCTATGTTTCCCCCAGTGCCAGATATGCTCCCAGTGCCAGATACATATGCCCCCACAGTGCCAGATATACATGTCCCCCCAGTGCCAGATATGCCCCCAGTGCCAGATACACATGTCCCCCCCAGTGCCAGATACACATGTCCCCCCAGTGCCAGATACACATGTCCCCCAGTGCCAGATATGCTCCCAGTGCCAGATACACATGTCCCCACAGTGCCAGCTATGCCCCCAGTGCCAGATACACATGTCCCCCCAGTGCCAGATACACATGTCCTCCCAGTGCCAGATATGCTCCCAGTGCCAGATACACATGTCCCCACAGTGCCAGCTATGCTCCCAGTGCCAGATATGCCCCCAGTGCCAGATACACATGTCCCTCCAGTGCCAGATACACATGTCCTCCCAGTGCCAGATATGCTCCCAGTGCCAGATACACATGTCCCCACAGTGCCAGCTATGCCCCCAGTGCCAGATACCCATGTCCCCCCAGTGCCAGATACACATGTTCCCCAGTGCCAGATATGCTACCAGTGCCAGATACACATGTCCCCACAGTGCCAGCTATGCCCCCAGTGCCATATACACATATCCCCCCAGTGCCAAATACACATGTCCCCCCAGTGCCAGATATGCCCCCAGTGCCAGATACACATGTCCCCCCAGTGCCAGATACACATGTCCCCCCAGTGCCAGATATGCCCCCAGTGCCAGATACACACGTCCCCCCAGTGCCAGATATGCCCCCAGTGCCAGATACACATGTCCCCCCAGTGCCAGATACACATGTCCCCCCAGTGCCAGATACACATGTCCCCCCAGTGCCAGATACACATGTCCCCCCAGTGCCAGATACACATGTCCCCCCAGTGCCAGATACACATGTCCCCCCCAGTGCCAGATACACATGTCCCCCCCAGTGCCAGATACACATGTCCCCCCCAGTGCCAGATACACATGTCCCCCCCAGTGCCAGATACACATGTCCCCCCCAGTGCCAGATACACATGTCCCCCCCAGTGCCAGATACACATGTCCCCCCAGTGCCATATACACATGTCCCCCCAGTGCCAGATATGCCCCCAGTGCAGATACACATGTCCCCCCAGTGCCAGATATGCCCCCAGTGCCAGATACACATGTCCCCCAGTGCCAGATATGCTCCCAGTGCCAGATACATATGCCCCCCCAGTGCCAGATACACATGTCCCCCCAGTGCCAGATACACATGTCCCCCCAGTGCCAGATATGCCCCCAGTGCCAGATACACATGTCCCCCAGTGCCAGATATGCTCCGAGTGCCAGATACATATGCCCCCACAGTACCAGATATACATGTCCCCCCAGTGCCAGATATGCCCCCAGTGCCAGATACACACGTCCCCCCAGTGCCAGATACACGTCCCCCCAGTGCCAGATACACATGTCCTCCCAGTGCCAGATATGCCCCCAGTGCCAGATACACATGTCCTCCCAGTGCCAGATATGCCCCCAGTGCCAGATGCACATGTCCTCCCAGTGCCAGATATGCCCCCAGTGCCAGATACACATGTCCCCCCCAGTGCCAGATACACATGTCCCCCAGTGCCAGATATGCCCCCAGTGCCAGATACACATGTCCCCCCAGTGCCAGATACACATGTCCCCCCAGTGCCAGATATGCCCCCAGTGCCAGATATGCCCCCAGTGCCAGATATGCCCCCAGTGCCAGATACACATGTCCCCCAGTGCCAGATACACATGTCCCCCCAGTGCCAGCTATGCCCCCAGTGCCAGATACACATGTTCCCCAGTGCCAGATACACATGTTCCCCAGTGCCAGATACACATGTCCCCCAGTGCCAGATACACATGTCCCCCCAGTGCCAGATACATGTCCCCCCAGGGCCAGATATGCCCCCAGTGCCAGATACACATGTCCCCCCAGTGCCAGATATGCCCCCAATGCCAGATACACATGTCCCCCCAGTGCCAGATATGCCCCCAGTGCCAGATACACATGTCCCCCCCCCAGTGCCAGATACACATTTCCCCCCAGTGCCAGATATACATGTCCCCCCAGTGCCAGATATGCCCCCAGTGCCAGATACACATGTTCCCCCAGTGCCAGATATGCCCCCAGTGCCAGATACACATGTTCCCCCAGTGCCAGATATGCCCCCAGTGCAGATACACATGTCCCCCCAGTGCCAGATATGCCCCCAGTGCAGATACACATGTCCCCCCAGTGCCAGATACACATGTCCCCCCAGTGCCACATATGCTCCCAGTGCCAGATACATGTCCCCCCAGTGCCACATATGCTCCCAGTGCCAGATACATGTCCCCCCAGTGCCAGATTATATCCCAGTGCCAGATACACGTCCCCCCAGTGCCAGATACACATGTTCCCCCAGTGCCAGATACACATGTCCCCCCAGTGCCAGATATGCCCCCAGTGCCAGATACACATGTCCCCCCAGTGCCAGATATGCCCCCAGTGCAGATACACATGTCCCCCCAGTGCCAGATACACATGTCCCCCAGTGCCAGATATGCTCCCAGTGCCAGATACATATGCCCCCACAGTGCCAGATATACTTGTTCCCCCAGTGCCAGATACACATGTCCCCCAGTGCCAGATACACATGTACCCCCAGTGCCAGATACACATGTCACCCCAGTGCCAGATACACATGTCACCCCAGTGCCAGATACACATGTCCCCCCAGTGCCAGATACACATGTCCCCCAGTGCCAGATATGCTCCCAGTGCCAAATACATATGCCCCTCCAGTGCCAGATATACATGTCCCCCCAGTGCCAGATACACATGTCCCCCCAGTGCCAGATACACATGTCCCCCCAGTGCCAGATATGCCCCCAGTGCCAGATACACATGTCCCCCAGTGCCAGATATGCTCCCAGTGCCAGATACATATGCCCCCACAGTACCAGATATACATGTCCCCCCAGTGCCAGATACACATGTCCCCCCAGTGCCAGATACACATGTCCCCCCAGTGCCAGATACACATGTCCCCCCAGTGCCAGATACACATGTCCCCCCAGTGCCAGATACACATGTCCCCCCAGTGCCAGATACACATGTCCTCCTAGTGCCAGATATGCCCCCAGTGCCAGATACACATGTCCCCCAGTGCCAGATATGCCCCCAGTGCCAGATACACATGTCCCCCAGTGCCAGATATGCTCCCAGTGCCAGATACATGTGCCCCCACAGTACCAGATATACATGTCCCCCCACAGTACCAGATATACATGTCCCCCCAGTGCCAGATATGCCCCCAGTGCCAGATACACATGTCCCCCCAGTGCCAGATACACATGTCCCCCCAGTGCCAGATACACATGTCCCCCCAGTGCCAGATACACATGTCCTCCTAGTGCCAGATATGCCCCCAGTGCCAGATACACATGTCCACCAGTGCCAGATATGCTCCCAGTGCCAGATACATATGCCCCCACAGTACCAGATATACATGTCCCCCCAGTGCCAGATATGCCCCCAGTGCCAGATACACATGTCCCCCCAGTGCCAGATACACATGTCCCCCCAGTGCCAGATACACATGTCCCCCCAGTGCCAGATACACATGTCCCCCCAGTGTCAGATACACATGTCCTCCCAGTGCCAGATATGCCCCCAGTGCCAGATACACATGTCCTCCCAGTGCCAGATATGCCCCCAGTGCCAGATACACATGTCCACCCCAGTGCCAGATACACATGTCCCCCAGTGCCAGATATGCCCCCAGTGCCAGATACACTTGTCCCCCCAGTGCCAGATACACATGTCCCCCCAGTGCCAGATACACATGTCCCCCGAGTGCCAGATACACATGTCCCCCCAGTGCCAGATATGCCCCCAGTGCCAGATATGCCCCCAGTGCCAGATACACATGTCCTCCAGTGCCAGATACACATGTCCCCCCAGTGCCAGCTATGCCCCCAGTGCCAGATACACATGTCCCCCCAGTGCCAGATACATGTCCCCCCAGGGCCAGATATGCCCCCAGTGCCAGATACACATGTCCCCCAGTGCCAGATACACATGTCCCCCCAGTGCCAGATACACAAGTCCCCCCAGTGCCAGATACACATGTCCCCCCAGTGCCAGATACACATGTCCCCCCAGTGCCAGATACACATGTCCCCACAGGGCCAGATATGCCCCCAGTGCCAGATACACATGTCCCCCCAGTGCCAGATATGCCCCCAATGCCAGATACACATGTGTCCCCCCCCAGTGCCAGATACACATGTCCCCCAGTGCCAGATATGCCTCCAGTGCCAGATACATGTTCCCCTAGGGCCAGATATGCCCCCAGTGCCAGATACACATGTCCCCCAGTGCCAGATACACATGTCCCCCCAGTGCCAGCTATGCCCCCAGTGCCAGGTACACATGTCCCCCCCCAGTGCCAGATACATGTCCCCCCAGGGCCAGATATGCCCCCAGTGCCAGATACACATGTCCTCCCAGTGCCAGATATGCCCCCAGTGCCAGATACACATGTCCCCCCAGTGCCAGATATGCCCCCAGTGCCAGATACACATGTCCCCCCCAGTGCCAGATACACATGTCCCCCAGTGCCAGATATGCCTCCAGTGCCAGATACATGTCCCCCCAGGGCCAGATATGCCTCCAGTGCCATATACACATGTCCCCCCAGTGCCAGATACACATGTCCCCAGTGCCAGATATGCCCCCAGTGCCAGATACACATGTTCCCCCAGTGCCAGATATGCCCCCAGTGCAGATACACATGTCCCCCCAGTGCCAGATATGCCCCCAGTGCAGATACACATGTCCCCCCAGTGCCAGATACATGTCCCCCAGTGCCAGATATGCTCCCAGTGCCAGATACACATGTCCCTTCAGTGCCAGATATGCCCCCAGTGCCATATACACATGTCCCCTCAGTGCCAGATACACATGTCCCCCAGTGCCAGATATCCCTCCAGTGCCAGATACACATGTCCCCCCAGTGCCAGATACACATGTCCCCCCAGTGCCAGATACACATGTCCCCCCAGTGCCAGATACACATGTCCCCCCAGTGCCAGATACACATGTCCCCCCAGTGCCAGATACACATGTCCCCCCAGTGCCAGATACACATGTCCCCCCAGTGCCAGATACACATGTCCCCCCAGTGCCAGATACACATGTCCTCCCAGTGCCAGATACACATGTCCTCCCAGTGCCAGATACACATGTCCTCCCAGTGCCAGATACACATGTCCTCCCAGTGCCAGATACACATGTCCCCCAGTGCCAGATATGCTCCCAGTGCCAAATACACATGTCCCCCAGTGCCAGATATGCCCCCAGTGCCAGATACACATGTCCCCCCAGTGCCAGATACACATGTCCCCCAGTGCCAGATATGCCTCCAGTGCCAGATACATGTCCCCCCAGGGCCAGATATGCCCCCAGTGCCATATACACATGTCCCCCCAGTGCCAGATATGCCCCCAGTGCCAGATACACATGTTCCCCCAGTGCCAGATATGCCCCCAGTGCAGATACACATTTTCCCCCAGTGCCAGATATGCCCCCAGTGCAGATACACGTGTCCCCCCAGTACCAGATACACATGTCCCCCCAGTGCCACATATGCTCCCAGTGCCAGATACATGTCCCCCCAGTGCCAGATATGCTCCCAGTGCCAGATACACATGTCCCCCCAGTGCCAGATACACATGTCCCCCCAGTGCCAGATACACATGTCCCCCCAGTGCCAGATATGCCCCCAGTGCCAGATACACGTCCCCCCAGTGCCAGATATGCCCCCAGTGCAGATACACATGTCCCCCCAGTGCCAGATACACATGTCCCCCAGTGCCAGATACACATGTCCCCCAGTGCCAGATATGCTCCCAGTGCCAGATACATATGCCCCCACAGTGCCAGATATACATGTCCCCCCAGTGCCAGATACACATGTCCCCCCAGTGCCAGATACACATGTCCCCCAGTGCCAGATATGCCCCCAGTGCCAGATACACATGTCCTCCCAGTGCCAGATACACATGTCCCCCCAGTGCCAGATATGCTCCCAGTGCCAGATACACATGTCCCCCAGTGCCAGATATGCTCCCAGTGCCAGATACACATGTCCCCCAGTGCCAGATACACATGTCCCCCCAGTGCCAGATATGCCCCCCTGTGCCAGATATGCCCCCCAGTGCCAGATATGCCCCCCAGTGCCAGATATACATGTCCTCCCAGTGTCAGATACACATGTCCTCCCAGTGCCAGATATGCCCCCTGTGCAGATGCACATGTCCCCCCAGTGCCAGATATGCCCCCAGTGCCAGAAACACATGTCCCCCCCAGGGCCAGATATGCCCCCAGTGCCAGATACACATGTCCCACCTTGCCAGATATGACCCCAGTGCCAGATACACATGTCCCCCAGTGCCAGATACACATGTCCCCCAGTGCCAGATATGCCTCCAGTGCCAGATACACATGTCCTCCCAGTGCCAGATATGCCCCCAGTGCAGATACACATGTCCCCCCAGTGCCAGATATGCCCCCAGTGCCAGAAACACATGTCCCCCCAGGGCCAGATATGCCCCCAGTGCCAGATACACGTCCCGCCAGTGCCAGATATGCCCCCAGTGCCAGATACACATGTCCCCCAGTGCCAGATATGCCCCCAGTGCCAGATACACATGTCCTCCCAGTGCCAGATACACATGTCCCCGCAGTGCCAGATATGCCCCCAGTGCCATATACATGTCCCCTCAGGGCCAGATATGCCCTCAGTGCCAGGTACTGTGTGCGTACGCAAAAAATGGGTGTGGCCAAATGCCACGTGGGGCGTGGCCAATGACAATGGGGGCGTGATACACATATGGGGGAAAGGCCAGATACACATATGACCCCAGTAGTGCCAAATACACGTTGCCCCACAGTGCCAGATATACATTGCCTCACAGTGCCAGATATACATTGCCTCACAGTGCCAGATACACATTGCCCCACAGTGCCAGATACACATTGCCCGACAGTGCCAGATACACAAATGCCCCCACTGTGTCAGATATACATTGCCCCCACAGTGCCAGATACAGAAATGCCCTCACAGTGCCAGATATGCCCCCAGTGCCAGATACAGAAATGCCCCCAGTGACAGATACACATGTCCCCCGCAGTGGCAGATATGCCCGCAGTGGCAGATACACATGTCCCCCCAGTGCCAGATATGCCTCCAGTGCCAGATACATGTCCCCCCAGGGCCTTATATGCTTCCAGTGCCAGATACATGTCCGCCCAGTGCCAGATATGCCCCCAGTGCCAGATACACATGTCCCCACAGTGCCAGATACACATGTTCCCCCAGTGCCAGATACACATGTCCCCCCAGTGCCACATGTCCCCCCAGTGCCAGATACACATGTCCCCCCAGTGCCAGATACACATGTCCCCCCAGTGCCAGATATGCCCCCAGTGCCAGATACACATGTCCCCCAAGTGCCAGATATGCCCCCAGTGCAGATACACATGTCCCCCCAGTGCCAGATATGCCCCCAGTGCCAGATACACATGTCCCCCCAGTGCCAGATACACATGTCCCCCAGTGCCAGATACACATGTCCTCCCAGTGCCAGATACACATGTCCCCCCAGTGCCAGATATGCTCCCAGTGCCAGATACACTTGTCCCCCAGTGCCAGATATGCTTCCAGTGCCAGATACACATGTCCCCCAGTGCCAGATACACATGTCCCCCAGTGCCAGATACACATGTCCCCCAGTGCCAGATACACATGTCCCCCAGTGCCAGATATCCCTCCAGTGCCAGATACACATGTCCCCCCAGTGCCAGATACACATGTTCCCCCAGTGCCAGATACACATGTCCCCCCAGTGCCAGATACACATGTCCCCCCAGTGCCAGATACACATGTCCCCCCAGTGCCAGATACACATGTCCCCCCAGTGCCAGATACACATGTCCCCAGTGCCAGATACACATGTCCCCAGTGCCAGATACACATGTCCTCCCAGTGCCAGATACACATGTCCTCCCAGTGCCAGATACACATGTCCTCCCAGTGCCAGATACACATGTCCTCCCAGTGCCAGATACACATGTCCCCCAGTGCCAGATATGCTCCCAGTGCCAAATACACATGTCCCCCAGTGCCAGATATGCCCCCAGTGCCAGATACACATGTCCCCCCAGTGCCAGATACACATGTCCCCCCAGTGCCAGATACACATGTCCCCCAGTGCCAGATATGCCTCCAGTGCCAGATACATGTCCCCCCAGGGCCAGATATGCCCCCAGTGCCATATACACATGTCCCCCCAGTGCCAAATACACATGTCCCCCCAGTGCCAGATATGCCCCCAGTGCCAGATACACATGTTCCCCCAGTGCCAGATATGCCCCCAGTGCAGATACACGTGTCCCCCCAGTGCCAGATACACATGTCCCCCCAGTGCCACATATGCTCCCAGTGCCAGATACATGTCCCCCCAGTGCCACATATGCTCCCAGTGCCAGATACACATGTCCCCCAGTGCCAGATACACATGTCCCCCCAGTGCCAGATATGCCCCCAGTGCCAGATACACATGTCCCCCCAGTGCCAGATATGCCCCCAGTGCAGATACACATGTCCCCCCAGTGCCAGATACACATGTCCCCCCAGTGCCAGATACACATGTCCCCCAGTGCCAGATATGCTCCCAGTGCCAGATACATATGCCCCCACAGTGCCAGATATATATGTCCCCCCAGTGCCAGATATGCCCCCAGTGCCAGATACACATGTCCCCCCAGTGCCAGATACACATGTCCCCCCAGTGCCAGATACACATGTCCCCCAGTGCCAGATATGCCCCCAGTGCCAGATACACATGTCCTCCCAGTGCCAGATACACATGTCCCCCCAGTGCCAGATATGCTCCCAGTGCCAGATACACATGTCCCCCAGTGCCAGATACACATGTCCCCCCAGTGCCAGATATGCCCCCCTGTGCCAGATATGCCCCCTAGTGCCAGATATACATGTCCTCCCAGTGTCAGATACACATGTCCTCCCAGTGCCAGATATGCCCCCTGTGCAGATGCACATGTCCCTCCAGTGCCAGATATGCCCCAGTGCCAGAAACACATGTCCCCCCCCAGGGCCAGATATGCCCCCAGTGCCAGATACACATGTCCCACCAGTGCCAGATATGACCCCAGTGCCAGATACACATGTCCCCCAGTGCCAGATACACATGTCCCCCAGTGCCAGATATGCCTCCAGTGCCAGATACACATGTCCTCCCAGTGCCAGATATGCCCCCAGTGCAGATACACATGTCCCCCCAGTGCCAGATATGCCCCCAGTGCCAGAAACACATGTCCCCCCAGGGCCAGATATGCCCCCAGTGCCAGATACACGTCCCGCCAGTGCCAGATATGCCCCCAGTGCCAGATACACATGTCCCCCAGTGCCAGATATGCCCCCAGTGCCAGATACACATGTCCCCCCAGTGCCAGATACACATGTCCCCCCAGTGCCAGATACACATGTCCCCCAGTGCCAGATATGCTCCCAGTGCCAGATACATATGCCCCTCCAGTGCCAGATACATGTCCCCCAAGGGCCAGATATGCCTACAGTGCCATATACACATGTCCCCCCAGTGCCAGATACACATGTCCCTAGTGCCAGATATGCCCCCAGTGCCAGATACACATGTTCCCCCAGTGCCAGATATGCCCCCAGTGCAGATACACATGTCCCCCCAGTGCCAGATATGCCCCCAGTGCCAGATACACATGTCCCCCCAGTGCCAGATACACATGTCCCCCAGTGCCAGATATGCCTCCAGTGCCAGATACATGTCCCCCCAGGGCCAGATATGCCCCCAGTGCCATATACACATGTCCCCCCAGTGCCAAATACACATGTCCCCCCAGTGCCAGATATGCCCCCAGTGCCAGATACACATGTTCCCCCAGTGCCAGATATGCCCCCAGTGCAGATACACATTTTCCCCCAGTGCCAGATATGCCCCCAGTGCAGATACACGTGTCCCCCCAGTACCAGATACACATGTCCCCCCAGTGCCACATATGCTCCCAGTGCCAGATACATGTCCCCCCAGTGCCAGATATGCTCCCAGTGCCAGATACACATGTCCCCCCAGTGCCAGATACACATGTCCCCCCAGTGCCAGATACACATGTCCCCCCAGTGCCAGATATGCCCCCAGTGCCAGATACACGTCCCCCCAGTGCCAGATATGCCCCCAGTGCAGATACACATGTCCCCCCAGTGCCAGATACACATGTCCCCCAGTGCCAGATACACATGTCCCCCAGTGCCAGATATGCTCCCAGTGCCAGATACATATGCCCCCACAGTGCCAGATATACATGTCCCCCCAGTGCCAGATATGCCCCCAGTGCCAGATACACATGTCCCCCCAGTGCCAGATACACATGTCCCCCCAGTGCCAGATATGCCCCCCTGTGCCAGATATGCCCCCCAGTGCCAGATATGCCCCCCAGTGCCAGATATGCCCCCCAGTGCCAGATATACATGTCCTCCCAGTGTCAGATACACATGTCCTCCCAGTGCCAGATATGCCCCCTGTGCAGATGCACATGTCCCCCCAGTGCCAGATATGCCCCCAGTGCCAGAAACACATGTCCCCCCCAGGGCCAGATATGCCCCCAGTGCCAGATACACATGTCCCACCTTGCCAGATATGACCCCAGTGCCAGATACACATGTCCCCCAGTGCCAGATACACATGTCCCCCAGTGCCAGATATGCCTCCAGTGCCAGATACACATGTCCTCCCAGTGCCAGATATGCCCCCAGTGCAGATACACATGTCCCCCCAGTGCCAGATATGCCCCCAGTGCCAGAAATACATGTCCCCCCAGGGCCAGATATGCCCCCAGTGCCAGATACACGTCCCGCCAGTGCCAGATATGCCCCCAGTGCCAGATACACATGTCCCCCAGTGCCAGATATGCCCCCAGTGCCAGATACACATGTCCCCCCAGTGCCAGATACACATGTCCCCCCAGTGCCAGATACACATGTCCCCCCAGTGCCTGATATGCCCCCAGTGCCAGATACAGAAATGCCCCCAGTGACAGATACACATGTCCCCCGCAGTGGCAGATATGCCCGCAGTGGCAGATACACATGTCCCCCCAGTGCCAGATATGCCTCCAGTGCCAGATACATGTCCCCCAGTGCCAGATATGCCCCCAGTGCCAGATACACATGTCCTCCCAGTGCCAGATACACATGTCCCCCCAGTGCCAGATATGCTCCCAGTGCCAGATACACATGTCCCCCAGTGCCAGATATGCTCCCAGTGCCAGATTCACATGTCCCCCAGTGCCAGATACACATGTCCCCCCAGTGCCAGATATGCCCCCCTGTGCCAGATATGCCCCCCAGTGCCAGATATGCCCCCCAGTGCCAGATATGCCCCCCAGTGCCAGATATGCCCCCCAGTGCCAGATATACATGTCCTCCCAGTGTCAGATACACATGTCCTCCCAGTGCCAGATATGCCCCCTGTGCAGATGCACATGTCCCCCCAGTGCCAGATATGCCCCCAGTGCCAGAAACACATGTCCCCCCCAGGGCCAGATATGCCCCCAGTGCCAGATACACATGTCCCACCTTGCCAGATATGACCCCAGTGCCAGATACACATGTCCCCCAGTGCCAGATACACATGTCCCCCAGTGCCAGATATGCCTCCAGTGCCAGATACACATGTCCTCCCAGTGCCAGATATGCCCCCAGTGCAGATACACATGTCCCCCCAGTGCCAGATATGCCCCCAGTGCCAGAAACACATGTCCCCCCAGGGCCAGATATGCCCCCAGTGCCAGATACACGTCCCGCCAGTGCCAGATATGCCCCCAGTGCCAGATACACATGTCCCCCAGTGCCAGATACACATGTGCCCCCAGTGCCAGATACACATGTCCCCCCAGTGCCAGATACACATGTCCCCCCAGTGCCAGATACACATGTCCCCCCAGTGCCTGATATGCCCCCAGTGCCAGATACATGTCCCCTCAGGGCCAGATATGCCCTCAGTGCCAGGTACTGTGTGCGTACGCAAAAATGGGTGTGGCCAAATGCCACGTGGGGCGTGGCCAATGACAATGGGGGCGTGATACACATATGGGGGAAAGGCCAGATACACATATGACCCCAGTAGTGCCAAATACACGTTGCCCCACAGTGCCAGATATACATTGCCTCACAGTGCCAGATACACATTGCCCGACAGTGCCAGATACACATTGCCCGACAGTGCCAGATACACATTGCCCCACAGTGCCAGATACACATTGCCCGACAGTGCCAGATACACAAATGCCCCCACTGTGTCAGATATACATTGCCCCCACAGTGACAGATACAGAAATGCCCTCACTGTGCCAGATATGCCCCCAGTGCCAGATACAGAAATGCCCCCAGTGACAGATACACATGTCCCCCGCAGTGGCAGATATGCCCGCAGTGGCAGATACACATGTCCCCCCAGTGCCAGATATGCCTCCAGTGCCAGATACATGTCCCCCAAGGGCCAGATATGCTTCCAGTGCCAGATACATGTCCGCCCAGTGCCAGATATGCCCCCAGTGCCAGATACACATGTCCCCCCAGTGCCAGATACACATGTTCCCCCAGTGCCAGATACACATGTCCCCCCAGTGCCACATGTCCCCCCAGTGCCAGATACACATGTCCCCCCAGTGCCAGATACACATGTCCCCCCAGTGCCAGATATGCCCCCAGTGCCAGATACACATGTCCCCCCAGTGCCAGATATGCCCCCAGTGCAGATACACATGTCCCCCCAGTGCCAGATATGCCCCCAGTGCCAGATACACATGTCCCCCAGTGCCAGATATACATGTCCTCCCAGTGCCAGATACACATGTCCCCCCAGTGCCAGATATGCTCCCAGTGCCAGATACACATGTCCCCCAGTGCCAGATATGCTTCCAGTGCCAGATACACATGTCCCCCAGTGCCAGATACACATGTCCCCCAGTGCCAGATACACATGTCCCCCAGTGCCAGATACACATGTCCCCCAGTGCCAGATATCCCTCCAGTGCCAGATACACATGTCCCCCCAGTGCCAGATACACATGTCCCCCCAGTGCCAGATACACATGTCCCCCCAGTGCCAGATACACATGTCCCCCCAGTGCCAGATACACATGTCCCCCCAGTGCCAGATACACATGTCCCCCCAGTGCCAGATACACATGTCCCCAGTGCCAGATACACATGTCCCCCCAGTGCCAGATACACATGTCCCCCAGTGCCAGATATGCTCCCAGTGCCAAATACACATGTCCCCCAGTGCCAGATATGCCCCCAGTGCCAGATACACATGTCCCCCCAGTGCCAGATACACATGTCCCCCCAGTGCCAGATACACATGTCCCCCCAGTGCCAGATACACATGTCCCCCAGTGCCAGATATGCCTCCAGTGCCAGATACATGTCCCCCCAGGGCCAGATATGCCCCCAGTGCCATATACACATGTCCCCCCAGTGCCAAATACACATGTCCCCCCAGTGCCAGATATGCCCCCAGTGCCAGATACACATGTTCCCCCAGTGCCAGATATGCCCCCAGTGCAGATACACATTTTCCCCCAGTGCCAGATATGCCCCCAGTGCAGATACACGTGTCCCCCCAGTGCCAGATACACATGTCCCCCCAGTGCCACATATGCTCCCAGTGCCAGATACATGTCCCCCCAGTGCCAGATATGCTCCCAGTGCCAGATACACATGTCCCCCCAGTGCCAGATACACATGTCCCCCCAGTGCCAGATATGCCCCCAGTGCCAGATACACATGTCCCCCCAGGGCCAGATATGCCCCCAGTGCAGATACACATGTCCCCCCAGTGCCAGATACACATGTCCCCCCAGTGCCAGATACACATGTCCCCCAGTGCCAGATATTCTCCCAGTGCCAGATACATATGCCCCCACAGTGCCAGATATATATGTCCCCCCAGTGCCAGATATGCCCCCAGTGCCAGATACACATGTCCCCCCAGTGCCAGATACACATGTCCCCCCAGTGCCAGATACACATGTCCCCCAGTGCCAGATATGCCCCCAGTGCCAGATACACATGTCCTCCCAGTGCCAGATACACATGTCCCCCCAGTGCCAGATATGCTCCCAGTGCCAGATACACATGTCCCCCAGTGCCAGATATGCTCCCAGTGCCAGATACACATGTCCCCCAGTGCCAGATACACATGTCCCCCCAGTGCCAGATATGCCCCCCTGTGCCAGATATGCCCCCCAGTGCCAGATATACATGTCCTCCCAGTGTCAGATACACATGTCCTCCCAGTGCCAGATATGCCCCCTGTGCAGATGCACATGTCCCCCCAGTGCCAGATATGCCCCCAGTGCCAGAAACACATGTCCCCCCCAGGGCCAGATATGCCCCCAGTGCCAGATACACATGTCCCACCAGTGCCAGATATGACCCCAGTGCCAGATACACATGTCCCCCAGTGCCAGATACACATGTCCCCCAGTGCCAGATATGCCTCCAGTGCCAGATACACATGTCCTCCCAGTGCCAGATATGCCCCCAGTGCAGATACACATGTCCCCCCAGTGCCAGATATGCCCCCAGTGCCAGAAACACATGTCCCCCCAGGGCCAGATATGCCCCCAGTGCCAGATACACGTCCCGCCAGTGCCAGATATGCCCCCAGTGCCAGATACACATGTCCCCCAGTGCCAGATATGCCCCCAGTGCCAGATACACATGTCCCCCCAGTGCCAGATACACATGTCCCCCCAGTGCCAGATACACATGTCCCCCCAGTGCCAGATATGCCCCCAGTGCCAGATACATGTCCCCTCAGGGCCAGATATGCCCTCAGTGCCAGGTACTGTGTGCGTACGCAAAAAATGGGTGTGGCCAAATGCCACGTGGGGCGTGGCCAATGACAATGGGGGCGTGATACACATATGGGGAAAGGCCAGATACACATATGACCCCAGTAGTGCCAAATACACGTTGCCCCACAGTGCCAGATATACATTGCCTCACAGTGCCAGATACACATTGCCCGACAGTGCCAGATACACATTGCCCCACAGTGCCAGATACACATTGCCCGACAGTGCCAGATACACAAATGCCCCCACTGTGTCAGATATACATTGCCCCCACAGTGCCAGATACAGAAATGCCCTCACAGTGCCAGATATGCCCCCAGTGCCAGATACAGAAATGCCCCCAGTGACAGATACACATGTCCCCCGCAGTGGCAGATATGCCCGCAGTGGCAGATACACATGTCCCCCCAGTGCCAGATATGCCTCCAGTGCCAGATACATGTCCCCCCAGGGCCAGATATGCCTCCAGTGCCAGATACATGTCCGCCCAGTGCCAGATATGCCCCCAGTGCCAGATACACATGTCCCCCCAGTGCCAGATACACATGTTCCCCCAGTGCCAGATACACATGTCCCCCCAGTGCCAGATATGCCCCCAGTGCCAGATACACATGTCCCCCCAGTGCCAGATATGCCCCCAGTGCCAGATACACATGTCCCCCCAGTGCCAGATATGCCCCCAGTGCAGATACACATGTCCCCCCAGTGCCAGATATGCCCCCAGTGCCAGATACACATGTCCCCCCAGTGCCAGATACACATGTCCCCCAGTGCCAGATATGCCCCCAGTGCCAGATACACATGTCCTCCCAGTGCCAGATACACATGTCCCCCCAGTGCCAGATATGCTCCCAGTGCCAGATACACATGTCCCCCAGTGCCAGATATGCTTCCAGTGCCAGATACACATGTCCCCCAGTGCCAGATACACATGTCCCCCAGTGCCAGATACACATGTCCCCCCAGTGCCAGATATGCCCCCCAGTGCAAGATATACATGTCCTCCCAGTGCCAGATACACATGTCCCCCCCAGTGCCAGATATGCCCCCAGTGCAGATACACATGTCCCCCCAGTGCCAGATATGCCCCCAGTGCCAGAAACACATGTCCCCCCAGGGCCAGATATGCCCCCAGTGCCAGATACACATGTCCCGCCAGTGCCAGATATGCCCCCAGTGCCAGATACACATGTCCCCCAGTGCCAGATATGCCTCCAGTGCCAGATACACATGTCCTCCCAGTGCCAGATATGCCCCCAGTGCAGATACACATGTCCCCCCAGTGCCAGATATGCCCCCAGTGCCAGAAACACATGTCCC
Source organism: Pseudophryne corroboree (assembly GCF_028390025.1). NCBI lineage: Eukaryota > Metazoa > Chordata > Amphibia > Anura > Myobatrachidae > Pseudophryne > Pseudophryne corroboree. The sequence continues at coordinate 659,009 of NW_026967481.1, read as the reverse complement.
CCCAGGGCCAGATATGCCCCCAGTGCCAGATACACATGTCCCCCCAGGGCCAGATATGCCCCCAGTGCCAGATACACATGTCCCGCCAGTGCCAGATATGCCCCCAGTGCCAGATACACATGTCAGCCAGTGCCAGATACACATGTGCCCCCAGTGCCAGATACACATGTTCCCCCAGTGCCAGATACACATGTCCCCCAGTGCCAGATATGCCCCCAGTGCCAGATACATGTCCCCTCAGGGCCAGATACACATGTCCCCCCAGTGCCAGATATGCCCCCCAGTGCCAGATACACATGTCCCCCAGTGCCAGATATGCCCCCAGTGCCAGATACACATGTCCCCCCAGTGCCAGTTATGCCCCCAGTGCCAGATACACATGTCCCCCCAGTGCCAGATACACATGTCCCCCCAGTGCCAGATATGCCCCAGTGCCAGATACACATGTCCCCCAGTGCCAGATACACATGTCCCACCAGTGCCAGATATGCCCCCAGTGCCAGATACACATGTCCCCCCAGTGCCTGATATGCCCCCAGTGCCAGATACAAATGTCCCCCCAGTGCCAGATACACATGTCCCCCAGTGCCAGATATGCCTCCAGTGCCAGATACATGTCCCTCCAGGGCCAGATATGCCCCCAGTGCCAGATACACATGTCCCCCCAGTGCCAGATACACATGTCCCCCCAGTGCCAGATATGCCCCCAGTGCCAGATACACATGTCCCCCCAGTGCCAGATATGCCCCCAGTGCCAGATACACATGTCCCCCCAGTGCCAGATACACATGTCCCCCCGGTGCCAGATACACATGTCCCCCCAGGGCCAGATACACATGTCCCCCCAGTGCCAGATATGCCCCCAGTGCCAGACACACATGTCCCCCCAGTGCCAGACACACATGTCCCCCCAGTGCCAGATACACATGTCCCCCCAGTGCCAGATACACATGTCCCCCCAGTGCCAAATATGCCCCCAGTGCCAGATACACATGTCCCCCCAGTGCCAGATATGCCCCCAGTGCAGATACACATGTCCCCCCAGTGCCAGATATGCCCCCAGTGCCAGATACACATGTCCCCCAGTGCCAGATATGCTCCCAGTGCCAGATACACATGTCCCCACAGTGCCAGCTATGCCCCCAGTGCCAGATACACATGTCCCCCCAGTGCCAGATACACATGTCCACCCAGTGGCAGATATGCCCCCAGTGCCAGATACACATGTCCCCCCAGTGCCAGATACACATGTCCCCCCAGTGCAAGATATGCCCCCAGTGCCAGATACACATGTCCCCCCAGTGCCAGATATGCCCCCAGTGCCAGATACACATGTCCCCCCAGTGCCAGATACACATGTCCCCCCAGTGCCAGATACACATGTCCCCCCAGTGCCAGATACACCTGTCCCCCCAGTGCCAGATACACATGTCCCCCCAGTGCCAGATATGCCCCCAGTGCCAGATAGACATGTCCCACCAGTGCCAGATACACATGTCCCCGAGTGCCAGATATGCCTCCAGTGCCAGATACATGTCCCCCCAGGGCCAGATATGCCCCCAGTGCCAGATACACATGTCCCCCCAGTGCCAGATACACATGTCCCCCCAGTGCCAGATGTGCCCCCAGTGCCAGATACACATGTCCCCCCCATTGCCAGATATGCCCCCAGTGCCAGATACACATGTCCCCCCAGTGCCAGATACACATGTCCCCCCAGTGCCAGATATGCCCCCAGTGCCAGATACACATGTCCCTCCAGTGCCAGATACACATGTCCCCCCAGTGCCAGATATGCCCCCAGAGCCAGATACACATGTCCCCCCAGTGCCAGATACACATGTCCCCCCAGTGCCAGATACACATGTCCCCCCAGTGCCAGATACACATGTCCCCCCAGTGCCAGATACACGTGTCCCCCCAGTGCCAGATATGCCCCCAGTGCAGATACACATGTCCCCCCAGTGCCAGATATGCCCCCAGTGCCAGATACACATGTCCCTATACCAATGACCTATACAGTGGCATTATTACTTCTTTCAGCAGCAGAAAGAAAGAAGTAATAATGCCACTGTATAGGTCATTGGTACGGCCTCATCTAGAATACTGTATTCAGTTCTGGACGCCATATCTTCAAAAGGATATTAATACATTAGAAACTGTACAAAGGAGGGCAACTAAAATGGTGCATGGCCTATGTGACAGGACGATACCGTACGGAAGCACTCGCAGCTACCGCGTCCCGTTGACTGCACACAGAATGGAAGGTCAAGCCGCACGGGGCCTGACCACATAGGGGATTCCCTGCTTACCGTCAGTAACCGCCTGTTACTGACTCCACCCACTGCGCTGTGGGCGGGTTCTCGCTGCCACCACCAAACTCCTAACCTGCCGTGGCGTTTGGAACCACGGTTCTGCTCTGTATGTGCCGACGCACTGCTTTACCACACCTGTGTGGTGTCGACGAATCCCCACTAGCCACTTGCTAGGCCTCTACCGGTAGCTGGCGGAAGGCGGAGCTTGGAGACGTCAGGTGCTTCCCTGGACAGCCGGAGAACGGGGCTAGGTTTGGCCTAACCCTGTTGGTCACAAGATGAAGCAGTCTTCTTGAGGCAAAGGTGTTTTATTGCTCAAAAACCTTTAAAAAGGCTCCTCCCTATTGCTAGGGGCAACAGCATACAATTAAGATGTTTCAGCAGAAGATGTTACAATACACACTCCTATGGGCCAACTGCCCTCCTTTTATCCCTGTCCAAGACCCCTTACCACAGGGGGTAAGCCCGCCCTGTGGTGTACAACCAATCAATGTTTACCCATGAGCTGTGCATGCTCTGGTCTCATGCACACACAACATTGTTCCCAATGGACAGTGGGGAGTGGTCGGTCTCCTTTGTCTCTCCCATCTGGGAGAGCAGGCTACTCCCACGGTGCCGTTCAGTCTGGCTGGGGGGAGGTTTTCCCTCCTAAACTGACTTCCAGAAACCTGCCCGGGACCCCTTCTCACTGCCTGCAGCCTGGATTTGGGCTCCAGAGCTGGGCAGCCTGGCTCCCCGGTCCAGGTCTCTGGTCCACTACGGCTGATCTCCATGGAGCTCCAAGAAACCACTCAGCTTGTCTTATAGCTAAGCTGCTTCTTTTTCTCCCTGTTCCCATTGGAACTGTGAGGCTGGATGGGAAAGCATTCCGTTTTTAGGGAAAAGGTCTGGGAGAATCCATCAGCCTGCACAGCTATGGATTCCCCCCTCCTGGGACACACAATCAAGTAAGTGCACTTTATCTTTAAATACATTTACATTTTAAATCACACTGTACATTTTTCCTTTTAAATATACACTGAGCCTGTGCCCTGCACAGACTCTACATACTCAGGCACTGCAGTGCCTTCCCTAGCCCTGCAGCCTGGCTGTTAGGGCTCTCTGGGTGCTGGAGGTATGGGGCTGGCTTCCCCCATCCTCCAGCCTGCTTTTCTGCCTCTGGGGTTCCAGGGAGCTGGCTCTCCCTGTCCCCCCAGGGTGGCACTAATCAGTGGCCTCGCCGCACGCAGCGGCGCACCCCCCTGTACCGAAGTCCGGCGGACCGGGACACTTGTCCCGGCCGCCGTGACCCTGGCTTGTTGTGGTGCTGGGGCGCCGGGAGCGTAGCTCCCGGACCCCAGCGCTCATCATCTTGCTTGGCCGCCTAATGTGCCCACGCCGCTAGGGAGCCGGCTAGCCCGGTCCCCCATGAGCGGCGCCTGTCTTGTGGCCTCGCTGCAGCGTCCGGCGGGGAGCCGGGCTGCAGCGCACCCCCCTCGCCGATTAGCAGCCTGGGACGTCCGTCCCGGCTGCTGCGGCTGGCCACCCGTGCTGGGCTGAGGCGCTGGGAGCAGAGCTCCCGGCCCCCAGCGGCGGCTCTCACATAGAGCACTGCAGCGGGAGCCGAGCTCCCAGCCGCAGCGCTCACCCTTCTCCCCGGCGCGCACACTCCAGTGCGCCCGGGGCTACACTGACCGCTGCCGGGAGCGGAGCTCCCGGACTCCGGCGGTCAGCGGCTGCCTCCTCTCCCTCGGCGCGCACACTCTGCTGAGCGCGCCGGGGAGCTGTCCTCCCTGCCGTGGTCTCCGGAGGGGTCCGGGACCACGGCACATATTAAAATACATTTTAAACACATTAGTAAAACACGGCGCCTAGCGCCCACAATGCATTTTTAAATCTGGCGCCAAGCGCCCCTTTGTCTTTGCAAATGGCGCCGGGCACTAGGGATTAACCCCTTCAGTGCCGCAGGCGGCCATTTGCCCCGTGGCTGGGGCTCTCCGGCCACAGCCTACATCACAAAACATACCCAGAAAGACTGAAAAATCTCAATATGTATAGTTTGGAGCAGAGAAGGGAAAGCGGGGACATGATAGAAACTTTCAAATATATCAAGGGTTTTAACAAAGTCCAGGAGGGAAACATTCTCCAAATGAAGAGAAGCAATAGGACACGAGGACATGCACTGAGACTGGAGGGGGGGAGGTTCAGGGGAAATTTGCGGAAAAATTATTTCACAGAAAGGGTAGTGAACAAGTGGAATAGGCTCCCATCAGAGGTGGTAGAGGCTAAGACAGTAGAGCAATTTAAACATGCATGGGATAGACATAAGGATATCCTTACAAAGAAATAAGGATCAAATAAGGTTAGAGATAAAAATAATATAAAAAAAAAAAAAAGGGGCAGACTAGATGGGCCAAGTGGTTCTTATCTGCCGACAAATTCTATGTTTCCCCCAGTGCCAGATATGCTCCCAGTGCCAGATACATATGCCCCCACAGTGCCAGATATACATGTCCCCCCAGTGCCAGATATGCCCCCAGTGCCAGATACACATGTCCCCCAGTGCCAGATATGCTCCCAGTGCCAGATACACATGTCCCCCCCAGTGCCAGATACACATGTTCCCCAGTGCCAGATATGCTACTAGTGCCAGATACACATGTCCCCCCCAGTGCCAGATACACATGTCCCCCCAGTGCCAGATACACATGTCCCCCCAGTGCCAGATATGCCCCCAGTGCCAGATACACACGTCCCCCCAGTGCCAGATATGCCCCCAGTGCCAGATACACATGTCCCCCCAGTGCCAGATACACGTCCCCCCAGTGCCAGATACACATGTCCCCCCAGTGCCAGATATGCTCCCAGTGCCAGATACACATGTCCCCCCCAGTGCCAGATACACATGTCCCCCCCCAGTGCCAGATACACATGTCCCCCCAGTGCCAGATACACATGTCCCCCCAGTGCAGATACACATGTCCCCCCAGTGCCAGATATGCCCCCAGTGCCAGATACACATGTCCCCCAGTGCCAGATATGCTCCCAGTGCCAGATACATATGCCCCCCCAGTGCCAGATACACATGTCCCCCCAGTGCCAGATACACATGTCCCCCCAGTGCCAGATATGCCCCCAGTGCCAGATACACATGTCCCCCCAGTGCCAGATATGCCCCCAGTGCCAGATACACATGTCCCCCCAGTGCCAGATACACGTCCCCCCAGTGCCAGATACACATGTCCTCCCAGTGCCTGATATGCCCCCAGTGCCAGATACACATGTCCTCCCAGTGCCAGATATGCCCCCAGTGCCAGATACACATGTCCTCCCAGTGCCAGATATGCCCCCAGTGCCAGATACACATGTCCCCCCCAGTGCCAGATACACATGTCCCCCAGTGCCAGATATGCCCCCAGTGCCAGATACACATGTCCCCCCAGTGCCAGATACACATGTCCCCAGTGCCAGATACACATGTCCTCCCAGTGCCAGATACACATGTCCTCCCAGTGCCAGATACACATGTCCTCCCAGTGCCAGATACACATGTCCCCCAGTGCCAGATATGCTCCCAGTGCCAAATACACATGTCCCCCAGTGCCAGATATGCCCCCAGTGCCAGATACACATGTCCCCCCAGTGCCAGATACACATGTCCCCCCAGTGCCAGATACACATGTCCCCCAGTGCCAGATATGCCTCCAGTGCCAGATACATGTCCCCCCAGGGCCAGATATGCCCCCAGTGCTATATACACATGTCCCCCCAGTGCCAAATACACATGTCCCCCCAGTGCCAGATATGCCCCCAGTGCCAGATACACATGTTCCCCCAGTGCCAGATATGCCCCCAGTGCAGATACACATTTTCCCCCAGTGCCAGATATGCCCCCAGTGCAGATACACGTGTCCCCCCAGTGCCAGATACACATGTCCCCCCAGTGCCACATATGCTCCCAGTGCCAGATACATGTCCCCCCAGTGCCAGATATGCTCCCAGTGCCAGATACACATGTCCCCCCAGTGCCAGATACACATGTCCCCCCAGTGCCAGATACACATGTCCCCCCAGTGCCAGATATGCCCCCAGTGCCAGATACACATGTCCCCCCAGTGCCAGATATGCCCCCAGTGCAGATACACATGTCCCCCCAGTGCCAGATACACATGTCCCCCCAGTGCCAGATACACATGTCCCCCAGTGCCAGATATGCTCCCAGTGCCAGATACATATGCCCCCACAGTGCCAGATATACATGTCCCCCCAGTGCCAGATATGCCCCCAGTGCCAGATACACATGTCCCCCCAGTGCCAGATACACATGTCCCCCCAGTGCCAGATACACATGTCCCCCAGTGCCAGATATGCCCCCAGTGCCAGATACACATGTCCTCCCAGTGCCAGATACACATGTCCCCCCAGTGCCAGATATGCTCCCAGTGCCAGATACACATGTCCCCCAGTGCCAGATATGCTCCCAGTGCCAGATACACATGTCCCCCAGTGCCAGATACACATGTCCCCCCAGTGCCAGATATGCCCCCCTGTGCCAGATATGCCCCCCAGTGCCAGATATACATGTCCTCCCAGTGTCAGATACACATGTCCTCCCAGTGCCAGATATGCCCCCTGTGCAGATGCACATGTCCCCCCAGTGCCAGATATGCCCCCAGTGCCAGAAACACATGTCCCCCCCAGGGCCAGATATGCCCCCAGTGCCAGATACACATGTCCCACCAGTGCCAGATATGACCCCAGTGCCAGATACACATGTCCCCCAGTGCCAGATACACATGTCCCCCAGTGCCAGATATGCCTCCAGTGCCAGATACACATGTCCTCCCAGTGCCAGATATGCCCCCAGTGCAGATACACATGTCCCCCCAGTGCCAGATATGCCCCCAGTGCCAGAAACACATGTCCCCCCAGGGCCAGATATGCCCCCAGTGCCAGATACACGTCCCGCCAGTGCCAGATATGCCCCCAGTGCCAGATACACATGTCCCCCAGTGCCAGATATGCCCCCAGTGCCAGATACACATGTCCCCCCAGTGCCAGATACACATGTCCCCCCAGTGCCAGATACACATGTCCCCCCAGTGCCAGATATGCCCCCAGTGCCAGATACATGTCCCCTCAGGGCCAGATATGCCCTCAGTGCCAGGTACTGTGTGCGTACGCAAAAAATGGGTGTGGCCAAATGCCTCGTGGGGCGTGGCCAATGACAATGGGGGCGTGATACACATATGGGGAAAGGCCAGATACACATATGACCCCAGTAGTGCCAAATACACGTTGCCCCACAGTGCCAGATATACATTGCCTCACAGTGCCAGATACACATTGCCCGACAGTGCCAGATACACATTGCCCCACAGTGCCAGATACACATTGCCCGACAGTGCCAGATACACAAATGCCCCCACTGTGTCAGATATACATTGCCCCCACAGTGCCAGATACAGAAATGCCCTCACAGTGCCAGATATGCCCCCAGTGCCAGATACAGAAATGCCCCCAGTGACAGATACACATGTCCCCCGCAGTGGCAGATATGCCCGCAGTGGCAGATACACATGTCCCCCCAGTGCCAGATATGCCTCCAGTGCCAGATACATGTCCCCCCAGGGCCAGATATGCCTCCAGTGCCAGATACATGTCCGCCCAGTGCCAGATATGCCCCCAGTGCCAGATACACATGTCCCCCCAGTGCCAGATACACATGTTCCCCCAGTGCCAGATACACATGTCCCCCCAGTGCCAGATATGCCCCCAGTGCCAGATACACATGTCCCCCCAGTGCCAGATATGCCCCCAGTGCCAGATACACATGCCCCCCCAGTGCCAGATATGCCCCCAGTGCAGATACACATGTCCCCCCAGTGCCAGATATGCCCCCAGTGCCAGATACACATGTCCCCCCAGTGCCAGATACACATGTCCCCCAGTGCCAGATATGCCCCCAGTGCCAGATACACATGTCCTCCCAGTGCCAGATACACATGTCCCCCCAGTGCCAGATATGCTCCCAGTGCCAGATACACATGTCCCCCAGTGCCAGATATGCTTCCAGTGCCAGATACACATGTCCCCCAGTGCCAGATACACATGTCCCCCAGTGCCAGATACACATGTCCCCCCAGTGCCAGATATGCCCCCCAGTGCCAGATATACATGTCCTCCCAGTGCCAGATACACATGTCCCCCCCAGTGCCAGATATGCCCCCAGTGCAGATACACATGTCCCCACAGTGCCAGATATGCCCCCAGTGCCAGAAACACATGTCCCCCCAGGGCCAGATATGCCCCCAGTGCCAGATACACATGTCCCGCCAGTGCCAGATATGCCCCCAGTGCCAGATACACATGTCCCCCAGTGCCAGATATGCCTCCAGTGCCAGATACACATGTCCTCCCAGTGCCAGATATGCCCCCAGTGCAGATACACATGTCCCCCCAGTGCCAGATATGCCCCCAGTGCCAGAAACACATGTCCCCCCAGGGCCAGATATGCCCCCAGTGCCAGATACACATGTCCCCCCAGGGCCAGATATGTCCCCAGTGCCAGATACACATGTCCCGCCAGTGCCAGATATGCCCCCAGTGCCAGATACACATGTCCCCCAGTGCCAGATACACATGTGCCCCCAGTGCCAGATACACATGTTCCCCCAGTGCCAGATACACATGTCCCCCAGTGCCAGATATGCCCCCAGTGCCAGATACATGTCCCCTCAGGGCCAGATATGCCCTCAGTGCCAGATACACATGTCCCCCCAGTGCCAGATATGCCCCCAGTGCCAGATACACATGTCCCCCAGTGCCAGATATGCCCCCAGTGCCAGATACACATGTCCCCCCAGTGCCAGATACACATGTCCCCCCAGTGCCAGATACACATGTCCCCCCAGTGCCAGATATGCCCCCAGTGCCAGATACACATGTCCCCCAGTGCCAGATACACATGTCCCACCAGTGCCAGATATGCCCCCAGTGCCAGATACACATGTCCCCCCAGTGCCTGATATGCCCCCAGTGCCAGATACAAATGTCCCCCCAGTGCCAGATACACATGTCCCCCAGTGCCAGATATGCCTCCAGTGCCAGATACATGTCCCTCCAGGGCCAGATATGCCCCCAGTGCCAGATACACATGTCCCCCCAGTGCCAGATACACATGTCCCCCCAGTGCCAGATATGCCCCCAGTGCCAGATACACATGTCCCCCCAGTGCCAGATATGCCCCCAGTGCCAGATACACATGTCCCCCCAGTGCCAGATACACATGTCCCTCCGGTGCCAGATACACATGTCCCCCCAGGGCCAGATACACATGTCCCCCCAGTGCCAGATATGCCCCCAGTGCCAGACACACATGTCCCCCCAGTGCCAGACACACATGTCCCCCCAGTGCCAGATACACATGTCCCCCAGTGCCAGATACACATGTCCCCCCAGTGCCAGATATGCCCCCAGTGCAGATACACATGTCCCCCCAGTGCCAGATATGCCCCCAGTGCCAGATACACATGTCCCCCAGTGCCAGATATGCTCCCAGTGCCAGATACACATGTCCCCACAGTGCCAGCTATGCCCCCAGTGCCAGATACACATGTCCCCCCAGTGCCAGATACACATGTCCACCCAGTGGCAGATATGCCCCCAGTGCCAGATACACATGTCCCCCCAGTGCCAGATACACATGTCCCCCCAGTGCAAGATATGCCCCCAGTGCCAGATACACATGTCCCCCCAGTGCCAGATATGCCCCCAGTGCCAGATACACATGTCCCCCCAGTGCCAGATACACATGTCCCCCCAGTGCCAGATACACATGTCCCCCCAGTGCCAGATACACATGTCCCCCCAGTGCCAGATACACATGTCCCCCCAGTGCCAGATACACATGTCCCCCCAGTGCCAGATATGCCCCCAGTGCCAGATAGACATGTCCCACCAGTGCCAGATACACATGTCCCCGAGTGCCAGATATGCCTCCAGTGCCAGATACATGTCCCCCCAGGGCCAGATATGCCCCCAGTGCCAGATACACATGTCCCCCCAGTGCCAGATACACATGTCCCCCCAGTGCCAGATGTGCCCCCAGTGCCAGATACACATGTCCCCCCATTGCCAGATATGCCCCCAGTGCCAGATACACATGTCCCCCCAGTGCCAGATACACATGTCCCCCCAGTGCCAGATATGCCCCCAGTGCCAGATACACATGTCCCTCCAGTGCCAGATACACATGTCCCCCCAGTGCCAGATATGCCCCCAGAGCCAGATACACATGTCCCCCCAGTGCCAGATACACATGTCCCCCCAGTGCCAGATACACATGTCCCCCCAGTGCCAGATACACATGTCCCCCCAGTGCCTGATATGCCCCCAGTGCAGATACACATGTCCCCCCAGTGCCAGATATGCCCCCAGTGCCAGATACACATGTCCCTATACCAATGACCTATACAGTGGCATTATTACTTCTTTCAGCAGCAGAAAGAAAGAAGTAATAATGCCACTGTATAGGTCATTGGTACGGCCTCATCTAGAATACTGTATTCAGTTCTGGACGCCATATCTTCAAAAGGATATTAATACATTAGAAACTGTACAAAGGAGGGCAACTAAAATGGTGCATGGCCTACTTCACAAAACATACCCAGAAAGACTGAAAAATCTCAATATGTATAGTTTGGAGCAGAGAAGGGAAAGGGGGGACATGATAGAAACTTTCAAATATATCAAGGGTTTTAACAAAGTCCAGGAGGGAAACATTCTCCAAATGAAGAGAAGCAATAGGACACGAGGACATGCACTGAGACTGGAGGGGGGGAGGTTCAGGGGAAATTTGCGGAAAAATTATTTCACAGAAAGGGTAGTGAACAAGTGGAATAGGCTCCCATCAGAGGTGGTAGAGGCTAAGACAGTAGAGCAATTTAAACATGCATGGGATAGACATAAGGATATCCTTACAAAGAAATAAGGATCAAATAAGGTTAGAGATAAAAATAATATAAAAAAAAAAAAAAGGGGCAGACTAGATGGGCCAAGTGGTTCTTATCTGCCGACAAATTCTATGTTTCCCCCAGTGCCAGATATGCTCCCAGTGCCAGATACATATGCCCCCACAGTGCCAGATATACATGTCCCCCCAGTGCCAGATATGCCCCCAGTGCCAGATACACATGTCCCCCAGTGCCAGATATGCTCCCAGTGCCAGATACACATGTCCCCACAGTGCCAGCTATGCCCCCAGTGCCAGATACCCATGTCCCCCCAGTGCCAGATACACATGTTCCCCAGTGCCAGATATGCTACTAGTGCCAGATACACATGTCCCCCCCAGTGCCAGATACACATGTCCCCCCAGTGCCAGATATGCCCCCAGTGCCAGATACACACGTCCCCCCAGTGCCAGATATGCCCCCAGTGCCAGATACACATGTCCCCCCAGTGCCAGATACACATGTCCCCCCAGTGCCAGATATGCTCCCAGTGCCAGATACACATGTCCCCCCCAGTGCCAGATACACATGTCCCCCCCCAGTGCCAGATACACATGTCCCCCCAGTGCCAGATACACATGTCCCCCCAGTGCAGATACACATGTCCCCCCAGTGCCAGATATGCCCCCAGTGCCAGATACACATGTCCCCCAGTGCCAGATATGCTCCCAGTGCCAGATACATATGCCCCCCCAGTGCCAGATACACATGTCCCCCCAGTGCCAGATACACATGTCCCCCCAGTGCCAGATATGCCCCCAGTGCCAGATACACATGTCCCCCCAGTGCCAGATATGCCCCCAGTGCCAGATACACATGTCCCCCAGTGCCAGATATGCTCCGAGTGCCAGATACATATGCCCCCACAGTACCAGATATACATGTCCCCCCAGTGCCAGATATGCCCCCAGTGCCAGATACACATGTCCCCCCAGTGCCAGATACACGTCCCCCCAGTGCCAGATACACATGTCCTCCCAGTTCCTGATATGCCCCCAGTGCCAGATACACATGTCCTCCCAGTGCCAGATATGCCCCCAGTGCCAGATACACATGTCCTCCCAGTGCCAGATATGCCCCCAGTGCCAGATATGCCCCCAGTGCCAGATATGCCCCCAGTGCCAGATACACATGTCCCCCAGTGCCAGATACACATGTCCCCCCAGTGCCAGCTATGCCCCCAGTGCCAGATACACATGTCCCCCAGTGCCAGATACACATGTCCCCCAGTGCCAGATACACATGTCCCCCCAGTGCCAGATACATGTCCCCCCAGGGCCAGATATGCCCCCAGTGCCAGATACACATGTCCCCCCAGTGCCAGATATGCCCCCAATGCCAGATATACATGTCCCCCCAGTGCCAGATATGCCCCCAGTGCCAGATACACATGTCCCCCCCCAGTGCCAGATACACATGTCCCCCCAGTGCCAGATATGCCCCCAGTGCCAGATACACATGTTCCCCCAGTGCCAGATATGCCCCCAGTGCTAGATACACATGTTCCCCCAGTGCCAGATATGCCCCCAGTGCAGATACACATGTCCCCCCAGTGCCAGATATGCCCCCAGTGCAGATACACATGTCCCCCCAGTGCCAGATACACATGTCCCCCCAGTGCCACATATGCTCCCAGTGCCAGATACATGTCCCCCCAGTGCCACATATGCTCCCAGTGCCAGATACATGTCCCCCCAGTGCCAGATATTATCCCAGTGCCAGATACACGTCCCCCCAGTGCCAGATACACATGTTCCCCCAGTGCCAGATACACATGTCCCCCCAGTGCCAGATATGCCCCCAGTGCCAGATACACATGTCCCCCCAGTGCCAGATATGCCCCCAGTGCAGATACACATGTCCCCCCAGTGCCAGATATGCCCCCAGTGCCAGATATGCTCCCAGTGCCAGATACATATGCCCCCACAGTGCCAGATATACATGTTCCCCCAGTGCCAGATACACATGTCCCCCAGTGCCAGATACACATGTACCCCCAGTGCCAGATACACATGTCACCCCAGTGCCAGATACACATGTCACCCCAGTGCCAGATACACATGTCCCCCCAGTGCCAGATACACATGTCCCCCAGTGCCAGATATGCTCCCAGTGCCAGATACATATGTCCCCCCAGTGCCAGATACACATGTCCCCCCAGTGCCAGATACACATGTCCCCCCAGTGCCAGATACACATGTCCCCCCAGTGCCAGATATGCCCCCAGTGCCAGATACACATGTCCCCCAGTGCCAGATATGCTCCCAGTGCCAGATACATATGCCCCCACAGTACCAGATATACATGTCCCCCCAGTGCCAGATACACATGTCCCCCCAGTGCCAGATACACATGTCGCCCCAGTGCCAGATACACATGTCGCCCCAGTGCCAGATACACATGTCCCTCCAGTGCCAGATACACATGTCCTCCTAGTGCCAGATATGCCCCCAGTGCCAGATACACATGTCCCCCAGTGCCAGATATGCCCCCAGTGCCAGATACACATGTCCCCCAGTGCCAGATATGCTCCCAGTGCCAGATACATGTGCCCCCACAGTACCAGATATACATGTCCCCCCAGTGCCAGATATGCCCCCAGTGCCAGATACACATGTCCCCCCAGTGCCAGATACACATGTCCCCCTAGTGCCAGATACACATGTCCCCCCAGTGCCAGATACACATGTCCTCCTAGTGCCAGATATGCCCCCAGTGCCAGATACACATGTCCCCCAGTGCCAGATATGCTCCCAGTGCCAGATACATATGCCCCCACAGTACCAGATATACATGTCCCCCCAGTGCCAGATATGCCCCCAGTGCCAGATACACATGTCCCCCCCGTGCCAGATACACATGTTCCCCCAGTGCCAGATACACATGTCCTCCCAGTGCCAGATATGCCCCCAGTGCCAGATACACATGTCCTCCCAGTGCCAGATATGCCCCCAGTGCCAGATACACATGTCCCCCCCAGTGCCAGATACACATGTCCCCCAGTGCCAGATATGCCCCCAGTGCCAGATACACTTGTCCCCCCAGTGCCAGATACACTTGTCCCCCCAGTGCCAGATACACATGTCCCCCCAGTGCCAGATATGCCCCCAGTGCCAGATATGCCCCCAGTGCCAGATATGCCCCCAGTGCCAGATACACATGTCCTCCAGTGCCAGATACACATGTCCCCCCAGTGCCAGCTATGCCCCCAGTGCCAGATGCACATGTCCCCCCAGTGCCAGATACATGTCCCCCCAGGGCCAGATATGCCCCCAGTGCCAGATACACATGTCCCCCAGTGCCAGATACACATGTCCCCCCAGTGCCAGATACACAAGTCCCCCCAGTGCCAGATACACATGTCCCCCCAGTGCCAGATACACATGTCCCCCCAGTGCCAGATACATGTCCCCCCAGGGCCAGATATGCCCCCAGTGCCAGATACACATGTCCCCCCAGTGCCAGATACACATGTCCCCCCAGTGCCAGATACACAAGTCCCCCCAGTGCCAGATACACATGTCCCCCCAGTGCCAGATACACATGTCCCCCCAGTGCCAGATACATGTCCCCCCAGGGCCAGATATGCCCCCAGTGCCAGATACACATGTCCCCCCAGTGCCAGATATGCCCCCAATGCCAGATACACATGTCCCCCCCAGTGCCAGATACACATGTCCCCCAGTGCCAGATATGCCTCCAGTGCCAGATACATGTCCCCCTAGAGCCAGATATGCCCCCAGTGCCAGATACACATGTCCCCCCAGTGCCAGATACACATGTCCCCCCAGTGCCAGATACACATGTCCCCCCAGTGCCAGATACACATGTCCCCCCAGTGCCAGATACACATGTCCCCCCAGTGCCAGATACACATGTCCCCCCAGTGCCAGATACACATGTCCCCCCAGAGCCAGATACACATGTCCCCCCAGTGCCAGATACACATGTCCCCCCAGTGCCAGATACACATGTCCCCCCAGTGCCAGATACACATGTCCCCCCAGTGCCAGATACATGTCCCCCCAGGGCCAGATATGCCCCCAGTGCCAGATACACATGTCCCCCCAGTGCCAGATATGCCCCCAATGCCAGATACACATGTCCCCCCCCCCAGTGCCAGATACACATGTCCCCCAGTGCCAGATATGCCTCCAGTGCCAGATACATGTCCCCCTAGAGCCAGATATGCCCCCAGTGCCAGATACACATGTCCCCCAGTGCCAGATACACATGTCCCCCCTGTGCCAGCTATGCCCCTAGTGCCAGGTGCACATGTCCCCCCCCCAGTGCCAGATACATGTCCTCCCAGGGCCAGATATGCCCCCAGTGCCAGATACACATGTCCCCCCAGTGCCAGATATGCCCCCAGTGCCAGATACACATGTCCCCCAGTGCCAGATACACATGTCCCCCCAGTGCCAGCTATGCCCCCAGTGCCAGGTACACATGTCCCCCCCCAGTGCCAGATACATGTCCTCCCAGTGCCTGATATGCCCCCAGTGCCAGATACACATGTCCTCCCAGTGCCAGATATGCCCCCAGTGCCAGATACACATTGTGACAGGACGGTACCGTACGGAAGCACATTATCCCAGTGCCAGATACACGTCCCCCCAGTGCCAGATACACATGTTCCCCCAGTGCCAGATGCACATGTCCCCCCAGTGCCAGATATGCCCCCAGTGCCAGATACACATGTCCCCCCAGTGCCAGATATGCCCCCAGTGCAGATACACATGTCCCCCCAGTGCCAGATATGCCCCCAGTGCCAGATATGCTCCCAGTGCCAGATACATATGCCCCCACAGTGCCAGATATACATGTTCCCCCAGTGCCAGATACACATGTCCCCCAGTGCCAGATACACATGTACCCCCAGTGCCAGATACACATGTACCCCCAGTGCCAGATACACATGTCACCCCAGTGCCAGATACACATGTCACCCCAGTGCCAGATACACATGTCCCCCCAGTGCCAGATACACATGTCCCCCAGTGCCAGATACACATGTCCCCCAGTGCCAGATATGCTCCCAGTGCCAGATACATATGTCCCCCCAGTGCCAGATACACATGTCCCCCCAGTGCCAGATACACATGTCCCCCCAGTGCCAGATATGCCCCCAGTGCCAGATACACATGTCCCCCAGTGCCAGATATGCTCCCAGTGCCAGATACATATGCCTCCACAGTACCAGATATACATGTCCCCCCAGTGCCAGATATGCCCCCAGTGCCAGATACACATGTCCCCCCAGTGCCAGATACACATGTCGCCCCAGTGCCAGATACACATGTCCCCCCAGTGCCAGATACACATGTCCCCCAGTGCCAGATATGCCTCCAGTGCCAGATACATGTCCCCCTAGAGCCAGATATGCCCCCAGTGCCAGATACACATGTCCCCCAGTGCCAGATACACATGTCCCCCCTGTGCCAGCTATGCCCCTAGTGCCAGGTACACATGTCCCCCCCAGTGCCAGATACATGTCCTCCCAGGGCCAGATATGCCCCCAGTGCCAGATACACATGTCCCCCCAGTGCCAGATATGCCCCCAGTGCCAGATACACATGTCCCCCAGTGCCAGATACACATGTCCTCCCAGGGCCAGATATGCCCCCAGTGCCAGATACACATGTCCCCCCAGTGCCAGATATGCCCCCAGTGCCAGATACACATGTCCCCCAGTGCCAGATACACATGTCCCCCCAGTGCCAGCTATGCCCCCAGTGCCAGGTACACATGTCCCCCCCCAGTGCCAGATACATGTCCTCCCAGTGCCTGATATGCCCCCAGTGCCAGATACACATGTCCTCCCAGTGCCAGATATGCCCCCAGTGCCAGATACACATTGTGACAGGACGGTACCGTACGGAAGCACTTTATCCCAGTGCCAGATACACGTCCCCCCAGTGCCAGATACACATGTTCCCCCAGTGCCAGATACACATGTCCCCCCAGTGCCAGATATGCCCCCAGTGCCAGATACACATGTCCCCCCAGTGCCAGATATGCCCCCAGTGCAGATACACATGTCCCCCCAGTGCCAGATATGCCCCCAGTGCCAGATATGCTCCCAGTGCCAGATACATATGCCCCCACAGTGCCAGATATACATGTTCCCCCAGTGCCAGATACACATGTCCCCCAGTGCCAGATACACATGTACCCCCAGTGCCAGATACACATGTCACCCCAGTGCCAGATACACATGTCACCCCAGTGCCAGATACACATGTCCCCCCAGTGCCAGATACACATGTCCCCCAGTGCCAGATATGCTCCCAGTGCCAGATACATATGTCCCCCCAGTGCCAGATACACATGTCCCCCCAGTGCCAGATACACATGTCCCCCCAGTGCCAGATATGCCCCCAGTGCCAGATACACATGTCCCCCCAGTGCCAGATACACATGTCCCCCCAGTGCCAGATACACATGTCCCCCAGTGCCAGATACACATGTCCCCCCAGTGCCAGATACACAAGTCCCCCCAGTGCCAGATACACATGTCCCCCCAGTGCCAGATACACATGTCCCCCCAGTGCCAGATACACAAGTCCCCCCAGTGCCAGATACACAAGTCCCCCCAGTGCCAGATACACATGTCCCCCCAGTGCCAGATACACATGTCCCCCCAGTGCCAGATACACATGTCCCCCCAGTGCCAGATACATGTCCCCCCAGGGCCAGATATGCCCCCAGTGCCAGATACACATGTCCCCCCAGTGCCAGATATGCCCCCAATGCCAGATACACATGTCCCCCCCCCAGTGCCAGATACACATGTCCCCCAGTGCCAGATATGCCTCCAGTGCCAGATACACATGTCCCCCCAGTGCCAGATACACATGTCCCCCCAGTGCCAGATACACATGTCCCCCCAGTGCCAGATACACATGTCCCCCCAGTGCCAGATACACATGTCCCCCCTGTGCCAGATTCACATGTCCCCCCAGTGCCAGATACACATGTCCCCCCAGTGCCAGATACACATGTCCCCCCAGTGCCAGATACATGTCCCCCCAGGGCCAGATATGCCCCCAGTGCCAGATACACATGTCCCCCCAGTGCCAGATATGCCCCCAATGCCAGATACACATGTCCCCCCCCCCCAGTGCCAGATACACATGTCCCCCAGTGCCAGATATGCCTCCAGTGCCAGATACATGTCCCCCTAGAGCCAGATATGCCCCCAGTGCCAGATACACATGTCCCCCAGTGCCAGATACACATGTCCCCCCTGTGCCAGCTATGCCCCTAGTGCCAGGTACACATGTCCCCCCCCAGTGCCAGATACATGTCCTCCCAGGGCCAGATATGCCCCCAGTGCCAGATACACATGTTCCCCCAGTGCCAGATATGCCCCCAGTGCCAGATACACATGTCCCCCAGTGCCAGATACACATGTCCCCCCAGTGCCAGCTATGCCCCCAGTGCCAGGTACACATGTCCCCCCCAGTGCCAGATATATGTCCTCCCAGTGCCTGATATGCCCCCAGTGCCAGATACACATGTCCTCCCAGTGCCAGATATGCCCCCAGTGCCAGATACACATTGTGACAGGCCGCGTCCCGTCGACTGCGCACAGAATGGAAAGTCAAGCCGCACGAGGCCTGACCACATAGGGGATTCCCGCTTACCGTCAGTAACCGCCTGTTACTGACTCCACCCACTGCGCTGTGGGCGGATTCTCGCTGCCACCACCAAACTCCTAACCTGCCGTGGCGTTTGGAACCACGGTTCTGCTCTGTATGTGCCGACGCACTGCTTTACCACACCTGTGTGGTGTCGACGAATCCCCACTAGCCACTTGCTAGGCCTCTACCGGTAGCTGGCGGAAGGCGGAGCTTGGAGACGCTAGGTGCTTCCCTGGACAGCCGGAGGACGGGGCTAGGTTTGGCCTAACCCTGTTGGTCACAAGATGAAGCAGTCTTCTTGAGGCAAAGATGTTTATTGCTCAATGATAACCTTTAAAAAGGCTCCTCCCTATTGCTAGGGGCAACAGCATACAATCAAGATGTTTCAGCAGAATAAGATGTTACAACTACACTCTGGAGGCACGCAGGTCTCCTTTTTATGTCAGTTTTCCACACAGTATCACAGGGGGGTAAGCCCTCCCTGTCTTCTCCAACCAATCAGGTTATTTTACAAAATACCAATAAATTACATTTTACAAGGATATAAGTGCAATAAAACAATATCCTCCTTCCTGTCACCCAGACAACGTTTGGTATCAGATTAACATTCACTATTGATAAATTTATCACATATCTTCAAAATACAAATGTGTCTGGTCATTCCCATCTGCAGGCAATCCCAGTGTTTAAGATTACAACAGGAATAGCTACAATACAAACAAACGGTCTTCCTTCCTGTATCTGCCATTCGGATCGTATATCACTTACATCCTCTACATGAAACAGATTCCAAGCCCATAGACCCAGTGATTAGTATCTCTCTCTAAGGAACTCACACATCAAAAGGTATTGTCCTTCACACCTCACTGCTAGTACAGGGCCCTTAGCATGCCCCTTCCGATTTCCAGAGGATAAGAGTTGCTTATTCAGACATCTATAGTAACTGCATTTTTCCTTTAAATATACACCAAGCCTGTCTTGAATATAAAATAGATACAGTTAAACATGTCTTCCTGCAATGGTGCACAGAGCACTACATATGACATGTTAAAAGTAAAACACATAATTAAACAAACTTTTAAACAGTCAGCAACATGGCGCTGGGCACGAGGGTTAACCCCTTCAGTGCCGCAGACGCCATTACACGTGTGGCTGGCTAGTCTCTCCGGCCACATTCCTTCCCCCCCATTCAAGCGGGTCAACCAGGGACCCATGTCCCAACGATTTGGGTCCTGGTCCCGCAGTCCCTTGTGTTGAAGGGGACGCTACCTAGGGTGTGTAGGCTCCGGCCTAGACAGTTCATCCATAGTGCAGTGGGCCTCTCTTCGTGGGTGCACAATGTTCAAATAGTCCACCTGAAGTCCAAGTTCAAGGCTCCACCACAAAAGTCTGTCCAATTCCCCCAAGGTAGGTTGCAGCCACCTAACAGGTAGGTGGTAAGTCACCACGGTGGGGGGCTGGTTACAAACAAGTGCCACCCAAGGTGTCCCAATTGTGGCATACCCCACCTCCCACCATAGCAGTTTTCTGCTCAAACAGGCCACAGGGTGCTCCTGCCCATATGGCTCTTTCTGGCTTGGTACAGCTCCCAGTCCGTGCAGTGGCGCAATAGTTCGTAACACACAGTCCTGGTCAAGAATGCGCACCATCAGCACTGGAGCGGGTACCCGAACCTCCTTCAATGACTGGAATGCCAACTCGCAAGCGGGTGCAAAGTCCACTGACTTGGGAATGCCCTTCCTAGCCATCTCTGTCAAGGGGTTCACTACAGGACTAAAGTCAATGACAACATGTCCGTAGGGCCTTACAGGTTCTAAGGTCAGTACCGGTCTGGGTGATGTGGGTCGGGGACAGCCTCTGGTTGCCTCCACCCCCTCTGGGTTGGGCCTACCCCTGTCTCCTCCCACATGGTGCCCCAGGCACTGCACCTCCGTCATACCTATCTGGCAACTGTCTGCCCTAACTGTCAGACCTGCCCTCCAATCCTCCTCCGTCGACCTATGACTCGGGAAACCTACCCTGTCACCTAGGCCTACTCCTTCCTCCTCGTCCGCTACCTGTGCCACAGTGATGGCGGCCAGACCATCAGCCTCTGGATCCTGTGTGGCATCCACTACAGGGAGGCTGCGTGTCTTCCCCGATCTACTGCGCACAGGCAGGGGACCTGCTATGTCCACAGCAACTTGCTGCAAGGGTTCTCCTATGGGCAGAGGCCCAGAGACAACACAACCGCTGGAGTGCCCCGGCTGCCAACGCATGGCACCAGCCTTACAGTTGGTCTGGGCGTCATCCGACATTCCAGACCAGGGTAAGCTCTGTGTCAGGCACTTCAGGGTACGGTCTGTCTCCGGGTTACTGTCCAAAGGGGTTTCGCTGGCAACCGACACCGGTTGCGCAGGAAAGTTCCCTGAGGGGACCAGTTGGACACATTCCCTATCTGGTCTATCCCCTCCCACTTTCCTGGCTACCCTGTACCTTAACCCTTCCCGCCAGGTCAAACTTCCCACCCCAACCCTGTCAAGGCCGCTGCCAGAGTGGCGCCTCATGCCTTTCAGGGATGGGTCAGAGAGTTGAGCCTCCCTAAACTCCTGCCTGCGGCCCTCAATCTCTCCTAAATTGGGACACTCTACAGGGGGATCTAGGTGGGGACTGCTAGGGTCAGTCTGGTAGGGGTCAGTCATGGAAAAGTCAGTGTGGTTTTTCATACTCACCGCCGGAGTTGGCAAACCACTTGGGTCAGGAGCATCATTGGGCACCCCCACAGGATCAAACGAGCTGGAACCGACATCCTCTGCGTTGCTAGGGGACGTAGGCATACCAGAGGCAAAAGGCATGCGGGGTCGATGTACTGATCTAGCCGCTGTGATCTTTTCCTCTGGGCTGGTTGATGCTGTGGTTGGCTGTGCTGGCAGTTGTCTAGCAGCCGTAGTCTTTTCCTCTGGGCTGGGCTGTGCTGGAGTAGCTGATGTCACTGGTGGTTTTGGAACTTGACTCCGGGGAATGGCGCCAACAAACATAGTGACGATCCCACCACCCAGATCATTTCCTAGGACCACATCAGTTGGGAGACCATCCATGACGGCAACTTCTCGCAACTCTGGTCCAGCTCCCCAGTCCAGGTAGACTCTTGCCATGGGAACCGCTTTCTCTGTTCCTTCCGCCAGGGTGACCGTGGCAGTGCGACCCTGCAATACTGCAGCAGGATCTATAAGGTGGGGGCTCACCACAGTGATTGAGGCCCCAGAGTCTCTTAGGCCTTCTCCGTGCAGGGGTCCCACGTGGACTGGCTGCAGGTGCCTCCACATGTTGTGTAGGGGCTGTTTGGCCATGCAGGTGACTCTCTCCGCAGAGTGCACCTGTCTCTCGCCACACTCCATCGGACTGACTGGAGGGGGAACAGTCTCTGTAATCTCATCTCCTCTCGTCAAACAAGCAAGCCGGGCTCCAGCACTCGGATTTGGGGCACGAGTCTGGGGTGCTTGGGATGCAGGACAGTTCATCCTCAGATGTCCGATTTTCCCACAGCCGTAGCACTTCTTCTCCAGTCGTGGCACCGATGATCTCTGATCAGTTGCAGGGACGCTGCGGTGCGGTTGCTGGCCAAGAGCACCCGGGTTGGAAGATGCTTGTCTTTGGGGGTGATGAGCTGAAGAGGGGGGTCCCCTTGGTGGTACAGTCTTTTGGAGCTGGCTGCTGGCTGGGCGCTTCTGCCCCCGTGGCCGAATTGCCACATATTTGTCGGCTAATTGGGCAGCCATTTTTAAGCTGGGTGGCTCCCGATCTAGCACCCACTCCTTCACTTCTTGGGCGCACCTTCGGTAGAACTGCTCCCTGCAGATCAGGTCGATCAGTGCGTCCCATGTAGTGGCTTCCGAATCCTTCACCCACTTCACCACGTACTGCCGCAGCTGGGTGGCGAACTGCTCATGGGTGCTGCTAGGATTCTTAGGCAAGTCTCTGAATTTCTTCCTGTAAGACTCGGGAGTGATGAAGAATCGCTGGAGGAGGGCCTTCGCGACTTCGTCGTAGTTCCCGCAGTCCTCCGTCGCCACTCCTCGATAGGCCTCCAAGGCCTCTCCATGCAGAGTGGGCACAAGGTGTCTCACCCACTCCGACTTGGGTAGATCGTGTAGTTTGCAAGTCCTTTCAAAAACTTGTAAGTGTCCATCAATGTCCCCATCACTGTCTGCAAACTTGGCAAACTGAATGCGTCCCGATCTGTGTACAACAGCTGACAAAGGCTCCCGGGGTACCACGGCCTGTGGTGCCCGCTCCGCATGCCACATCCGAATGACAAGCATGCGTTCTTGCTCCGTTGCCCTTTCCCCCAATTCCGCTAGCCGATCTGCTAGGGTATCCGGGTCGCCCCCCCTGGGACGTTGGGACCCTGGCCCTGCTAGGGATTGCTGGGAAACATTGCTGCTGTGAGAGAGGGCGGGGCTTGTGGTTCTCACCGGTTCCTCACGAAGGTCCACTGGTGGGCCGTCCTCTGCGATGCTGACGCCGTCAGTGCTTTCCACCTCCGCCCGATGAGACTCCTCCCAGCTCCTGAGCGCCGCCTGCATGACGCTCCTGGACGCGTTGGAAGGGATTTCCACACCCTTCCCCTGGCATACGATCTCCAGATCCTCCTTGGACATTCCGCTGAATTCCGCCATCTTTTGCGTTCTCCTGCGCTGCAGTTACTCCTCTCCTGAGTAACTCGGCTTCTCCAATCGGGTGATGAAAAGCCGCCTGGGATTATCCCACCGCTGCCACCAATTTCTGTGACAGGACGGTACCGTACGGACGCACTCGCCGCTTGCCGCGTCCCGTCGACTGCGCACAGAATGGAAAGTCAAGCCGCACGAGGCCTGACCACATAGGGGATTCCCGCTTACCGTCAGTAACCGCCTGTTACTGACTCCACCCACTGCGCTGTGGGCGGATTCTCGCTGCCACCACCAAACTCCTAACCTGCCGTGGCGTTTGGAACCACGGTTCTGCTCTGTATGTGCCGACGCACTGCTTTACCACACCTGTGTGGTGTCGACGAATCCCCACTAGCCACTTGCTAGGCCTCTACCGGTAGCTGGCGGAAGGCGGAGCTTGGAGACGCTAGGTGCTTCCCTGGACAGCCGGAGGACGGGGCTAGGTTTGGCCTAACCCTGTTGGTCACAAGATGAAGCAGTCTTCTTGAGGCAAAGATGTTTATTGCTCAATGATAACCTTTAAAAAGGCTCCTCCCTATTGCTAGGGGCAACAGCATACAATCAAGATGTTTCAGCAGAATAAGATGTTACAACTACACTCTGGAGGCACGCAGGTCTCCTTTTTATGTCAGTTTTCCACACAGTATCACAGGGGGGTAAGCCCTCCCTGTCTTCTCCAACCAATCAGGTTATTTTACAAAATACCAATAAATTACATTTTACAAGGATATAAGTGCAATAAAACAATATCCTCCTTCCTGTCACCCAGACAACGTTTGGTATCAGATTAACATTCACTATTGATAAATTTATCACATATCTTCAAAATACAAATGTGTCTGGTCATTCCCATCTGCAGGCAATCCCAGTGTTTAAGATTACAACAGGAATAGCTACAATACAAACAAACGGTCTTCCTTCCTGTATCTGCCATTCGGATCGTATATCACTTACATCCTCTACATGAAACAGATTCCAAGCCCATAGACCCAGTGATTAGTATCTCTCTCTAAGGAACTCACACATCAAAAGGTATTGTCCTTCACACCTCACTGCTAGTACAGGGCCCTTAGCATGCCCCTTCCGATTTCCAGAGGATAAGAGTTGCTTATTCAGACATCTATAGTAACTGCATTTTTCCTTTAAATATACACCAAGCCTGTCTTGAATATAAAATAGATACAGTTAAACATGTCTTCCTGCAATGGTGCACAGAGCACTACATATGACATGTTAAAAGTAAAACACATAATTAAACAAACTTTTAAACAGTCAGCAACATGGCGGTGGGCACGAGGGTTAACCCCTTCAGTGCCGCAGACGCCATTACACGTGTGGCTGGCTAGTCTCTCCGGCCACACACATGTCCTCCCAGTGCCAGATATGCCCCCAGTGCCAGATACACATGTCCCCCCCAGTGCCAGATACACATGTCCCCCAGTGCCAGATATGCCCCCAGTGCCAGATACACATGTCCCCCCAGTGCCAGATACACATGTCCCCCAAGTGCCAGATATGCCCCCAGTGCCAGATATGCCCCCAGTGCCAGATATGCCCCCAGTGCCAGATATGCCCCCAGTGCCAGATACACATGTCCCCCAGTGCCAGATACACATGTCCCCCCAGTGCCACATATGCTCCCAGTGCCAGATACATGTCCCCCCAGTGCCACATATGCTCCCAGTGCCAGATACATGTCCCCCCAGTGCCAGATATTATCCCAGTGCCAGATACACATGTTCCCCCAGTGCCAGATACACATGTTCCCCCAGTGCCAGATACACATGTCCCCCCAGTGCCAGATATGCCCCCAGTGCCAGATACACATGTCCCCCCAGTGCCAGATATGCCCCCAGTGCAGATACACATGTCCCCCCAGTGCCAGATATGCCCCCAGTGCCAGATATGCTCCCAGTGCCAGATACATATGCCCCCACAGTGCCAGATATACATGTTCCCCCAGTGCCAGATACACATGTCCCCCAGTGCCAGATACACATGTACCCCCAGTGCCAGATACACATGTCAACCCAGTGCCAGATACACATGTCCCCCCAGTGCCAGATACACATGTCCCCCAGTGCCAGATATGCTCCCAGTGCCAGATACATATGCCCCTCCAGTGCCAGATATACATGTCCCCCCAGTGCCAGATACACATGTCCCCCCAGTGCCAGATACACATGTCCCCCCAGTGCCAGATACACATGTCCCCCCAGTGCCAGATATGCCCCCAGTGCCAGATATGCTCCCAGTGCCAGATACATATGCCCCCACAGTACCAGATATACATGTCCCCCCAGTGCCAGATATGCCCCCAGTGCCAGATACACATGTCCCCCCAGTGCCAGATACACATGTCCCCCCAGTGCCAGATACACATGTCCCCCCAGTGCCAGATACACATGTCCCTCCAGTGCCAGATACACATGTCCTCCTAGTGCCAGATATGCCCCCAGTGCCAGATACACATGTCCCCCAGTGCCAGATATGCTCCCAGTGCCAGATACATGTGCCCCCACAGTACCAGATATACATGTCCCCCCAGTGCCAGATATGCCCCCAGTGCCAGATACACATGTCCCCCCAGTGCCAGATACACATGTCCCCCTAGTGCCAGATACACATGTCCCCCCAGTGCAGGATACACATGTCCTCCTAGTGCCAGATATGCCCCCAGTGCCAGATACACGTCCCCCCAGTGCCAGATACACATGTCCCCCAGTGCCAGATATGCTCCCAGTGCCAGATACATATGCCCCCACAGTACCAGATATACATGTCCCCCCAGTGCCAGATATGCCCCCAGTGCCAGATACACATGTCCCCCCAGTGCCAGATACACATGTCCCCCCAGTGCCAGATACACATGTCCTCCCAGTGCCAGATATGCCCCCAGTGCCAGATACACATGTCCTCCCAGTGCCAGATATGCCCCCAGTGCCAGATACACATGTCCCCCCCAGTGCCAGATACACATGTCCCCCCCAGTGCCAGATACACATGTCCCCCAGTGCCAGATATGCCCCCAGTGCCAGATATGCCCCCAGTGCCAGATACACATGTCCTCCAGTGCCAGATACACATGTCCCCCCCAGTGCCAGCTATGCCCCCAGTGCCAGATACACATGTCCCCCCAGTGCCAGATACACATGTCCCCCCAGTGCCAGATACATGTCCCCCCAGGGCCAGATATGCCCCCAGTGCCAGATACACATGTCCCCCAGTGCCAGATACACATGTCCCCCCAGTGCCAGATACACATGTCCCCCCAGTGCCAGATATGCCCCCAGTGCCAGATACACATGTCCTCCAGTGCCAGATACACATGTCCCCCCCCAGTGCCAGCTATGCCCCCAGTGCCAGATACACATGTCCCCCCAGTGCCAGATACATGTCCCCCCAGGGCCAGATATGCCCCCAGTGCCAGATACACATGTCCCCCAGTGCCAGATACACATGTCCCCCCAGTGCCAGATACACATGTCCCCCCAGTGCCAGATACACATGTCCCCCCTAGTGCCAGATACACATGTCCCCCCTAGTGCCAGATACACATGTCCCCCCTAGTGCCAGATACACATGTCCCCCCTAGTGCCAGATACACATGTCCCCCCTAGTGCCAGATACACATGTCCCCCCAGTGCCAGATACACATGTCCCCCCAGTGCCAGATACACATGTCCCCCCAGTGCCAGATACACATGTCCCCCCAGTGCCAGATACACATGTCCCCCCAGTGCCAGATATGCCCCCAATGCCAGATACACATGGTCCCCCCCCCAGTGCCAGATACACATGTCCCCCAGTGCCAGATATGCCTCCAGTGCCAGATACATGTCCCCCTAGAGCCAGATATGCCCCCAGTGCCAGATACACATGTCCCCCAGTGCCAGATACACATGTCCCCCCAGTGCCAGCTATGCCCCCAGTGCCAGGTACACATGTCTCCCCCCAGTGCCAGATACATGTCCTCCCAGGGCCAGATATGCCCCCAGTGCCAGATACACATGTCCCCCCAGTGCCAGATATGCCCCCAGTGCCAGATACACATGTCCCCCAGTGCCAGATACACATGTCCCCCCAGTGCCAGCTATGCCCCCAGTGCCAGGTACACATGTCCCCCCCCCAGTGCCAGATACATGTCCTCCCAGTGCCTGTTATGCCCCCAGTGCCAGATACACATGTCCTCCCAGTGCCAGATATGCCCCCAGTGCCAGATACACATGTCCTCCCAGTGCCAGATATGCCCCCAGTGCCAGATACACATGTCCCCCCCAGTGCCAGATACACATGTCCCCCAGTGCCAGATATGCCCCCAGTGCCAGATACACATGTCCCCCCAGTGCCAGATACACATGTCCCCCCAGTGCCAGATATGCTTACAGTGCCAGATACACATGTTCCCCCAGTGCCAGATATGCCCCCAGTGCAGATACACATGTCCCCCCAGTGCCAGATATGCCCCCAGTGCAGATACACATGTCCCCCCAGTGCCAGATACACATGTCCCCCCAGTGCCACATATGCTCCCAGTGCCAGATACATGTCCCCCCCAGTGCCAGATATTATCCCAGTGCCAGATACACGTCCCCCCAGTGCCAGATACACATGTTCCCCCAGTGCCAGATACACATGTCCCCCCAGTGCCAGATATGCCCCCAGTGCCAGATACACATGTCCCCCCAGTGCCAGATATGCCCCCAGTGCAGATACACATGTCCTCCCAGTGCCAGATATGCCCCCAGTGCCAGATATGCTCCCAGTGCCAGATACATATGCCCCCACAGTGCCAGATATACATGTTCCCCCAGTGCCAGATACACATATCCCCCAGTGCCAGATACACATGTACCCCCAGTGCCAGATACACATGTACCCCCAGTGCCAGATACACATGTCACCCCAGTGCCAGATACACATGTCCCCCCAGTGCCAGATACACATGTCCCCCAGTGCCAGATATGCTCCCAGTGCCAGATACATATGTCCCCCCAGTGCCAGATACACATGTCCCCCCAGTGCCAGATACACATGTCTCCCCAGTGCCAGATATGCCCCCAGTGCCAGATACACATGTCCCCCAGTGCCAGATATTCTCCCAGTGCCAGATACATATGCCCCCACAGTACCAGATATACATGTCCCCCCAGTGCCAGATATGCCCCCAGTGCCAGATACACATGTCCCCCCAGTGCCAGATACACATGTCGCCCCAGTGCCAGATACACATGTCCCCCCCAGTGCCAGATACACATGTCCCCCCCAGTGCCAGATACACATGTCCCTCCAGTGCCAGATACACATGTCCTCCTAGTGCCAGATATGCCCCCAGTGCCAGATACACATGTCCCCCAGTGCCAGATATGCCCCCAGTGCCAGATACACATGTCCCCCAGTGCCAGATATGCTCCCAGTGCCAGATACATGTGCCCCCACAGTACCAGATATACATGTCCCCCCAGTGCCAGATATGCCCCCAGTGCCAGATACACATGTCCCCCCAGTGCCAGATACACATGTCCCCCCAGTGCCAGATACACATGTCCCCCTAGTGCCAGATACACATGTCCTCCTAGTGCCAGATATGCCCCCAGTGCCAGATACACATGTCCCCCAGTGCCAGATATGCTCCCAGTGCCAGATACATATGCCCCCACAGTACCAGATATACATGTCCCCCCAGTGCCAGATATGCCCCCAGTGCCAGATACACATGTCCCCCCAGTGCCAGATACACATGTCCCCCCAGTGCCAGATACACATGTCCTCCCAGTGCCAGATATGCCCCCAGTGCCAGATACACATGTCCTCCCAGTGCCAGATATGCCCCCAGTGCCAGATACACATGTCCCCCCCAGTGCCAGATACACATGTCCCCCAGTGCCAGATATGCCCCCAGTGCCAGATACACATGTCCCCCCAGTGCCAGATACACTTGTCCCCCCAGTGCCAGATACACATGTCCCCCCAGTGCCAGATATGCCCCCAGTGCCAGATATGCCCCCAGTGCCAGATATGCCCCCAGTGCCAGATACACATGTCCTCCAGTGCCAGATACACATGTCCCCCCAGTGCCAGCTATGCCCCCAGTGCCAGATACACATGTCCCCCCAGTGCCAGATACACATGTCCCCCCAGTGCCAGATACATGTCCCCCCAGGGCCAGATATGCCCCCAGTGCCAGATACACATGTCCCCCAGTGCCAGATACACATGTCCCCCCAGTGCCAGATACACAAGTCCCCCCAGTGCCAGATACACATGTCCCCCCAGTGCCAGATACACATGTCCCCCCAGTGCCAGATACACATGTCCCCCCAGTGCCAGATACACATGTCCCCCCAGTGCCAGATACATGTCCCCCCAGTGCCAGATGCATGTCCCCCCAGGGCCAGATACACATGTCCCCCCAGTGCCAGATATGCCCCCAATGCCAGATACACATGTCCCCCCCCAGTGCCAGATACACATGTCCCCCAGTGCCAGATATGCCTCCAGTGCCAGATACATGTCCCCCTAGAGCCAGATATGCCCCCAGTGCCAGATACACATGTCCCCCCAGTGCCAGATACACATGTCCCCCCAGTGCCAGATACACATGTCCCCCCAGTGCCAGATACACATGTCCCCCCAGTGCCAGATACACATGTCCCCCCAGTGCCAGATACACATGTCCCCCCAGTGCCAGATACACATGTCCCCCCAGTGCCAGATACATGTCCCCCCAGGGCCAGATATGCCCCCAGTGCCAGATACACATGTCCCCCCAGTACCAGATATGCCCCCAATGCCAGATACACATGTCCCCCCCCCCCCCAGTGCCAGATACACATGTCCCCCAGTGCCAGATATGCCTCCAGTGCCAGATACATGTCCCCCTAGAGCCAGATATGCCCCCAGTGCCAGATACACATGTCCCCCAGTGCCAGATACACATGTCCCCCCAGTGCCAGCTATGCCCCCAGTGCCAGGTACACATGTCCCCCCCCCCAGTGCCAGATACATGTCCTCCCAGGGCCAGATATGCCCCCAGTGCCAGATACACATGTCCCCCCAGTGCCAGATATGCCCCCAGTGCCAGATACACATGTCCCCCAGTGCCAGGTACACATGTCCCCCCAGTGCCAGCTATGCCCCCAGTGCCAGGTACACATGTCCCCCCCCAGTGCCAGATACATGTCCTCCCAGTGCCTGATATGCCCCCAGTGCCAGATACACATGTCCTCCCAGTGCCAGATATGCCCCCAGTGCCAGATACACATGTCCTCCCAGTGCCAGATATGCCCCCAGTGCCAGATACACATGTCCCCCCCAGTGCCAGATACACATGTCCCCCAGTGCCAGATATGCCCCCAGTGCCAGATACACATGTCCCCCCAGTGCCAGATACACATGTCCCCCCAGTGCCAGATATGCCCCCAGTGCCAGATATGCCCCCAGTGCCAGATACACATGTCCCCCAGTGCCAGATACACATGTCCCCCCAGTGCCACATATGCTCCCAGTGCCAGATACATGTCCCCCCAGTGCTACATATGCTCCCAGTGCCAGATACATGTCCCCCCAGTGCCAGATATTATCCCAGTGCCAGATACACATGTTCCCCCAGTGCCAGATACACATGTTCCCCCAGTGCCAGATACACATGTCCCCCCAGTGCCAGATATGCCCCCAGTGCCAGATACACATGTCCCCCCAGTGCCAGATATGCCCCCAGTGCAGATACACATGTCCCCCCAGTGCCAGATATGCCCCCAGTGCCAGATATGCTCCCAGTGCCAGATACATATGCCCCCACAGTGCCAGATATACATGTTCCCCCAGTGCCAGATACACATGTCCCCCAGTGCCAGATACACATGTACCCCCAGTGCCAGATACACATGTCAACCCAGTGCCAGATACACATGTCCCCCCAGTGCCAGATACACATGTCCCCCAGTGCCAGATATGCTCCCAGTGCCAGATACATATGCCCCTCCAGTGCCAGATATACATGTCCCCCCAGTGCCAGATACACATGTCCCCCCAGTGCCAGATACACATGTCCCCCCAGTGCCAGATACACATGTCCCCCCAGTGCCAGATATGCCCCCAGTGCCAGATATGCTCCCAGTGCCAGATACATATGCCCCCACAGTACCAGATATACATGTCCCCCCAGTGCCAGATATGCCCCCAGTGCCAGATACACATGTCCCCCAAGTGCCAGATACACATGTCCCCCCAGTGCCAGATACACATGTCCCCCCAGTGCCAGATACACATGTCCCCCCAGTGCCAGATACACATGTCCCCCCAGTGCCAGATACACATGTCCCTCCAGTGCCAGATACACATGTCCTCCTAGTGCCAGATATGCCCCCAGTGCCAGATACACATGTCCCCCAGTGCCAGATATGCTCCCAGTGCCAGATACATGTGCCCCCACAGTACCAGATATACATGTCCCCCCAGTGCCAGATATGCCCCCAGTGCCAGATACACATGTCCCCCCAGTGCCAGATACACATGTCCCCCTAGTGCCAGATACACATGTCCCCCCAGTGCCAGATACACATGTCCTCCTAGTGCCAGATATGCCCCCAGTGCCAGATACACATGTCCCCCAGTGCCAGATATGCTCCCAGTGCCAGATACATATGCCCCCACAGTACCAGATATACATGTCCCCCCAGTGCCAGATATGCCCCCAGTGCCAGATACACATGTCCCCCCAGTGCCAGATACACATGTCCCCCCAGTGCCAGATACACATGTCCTCCCAGTGCCAGATATGCCCCCAGTGCCAGATACACATGTCCTCCCAGTGCCAGATATGCCCCCAGTGCCAGATACACATGTCCCCCCCAGTGCCAGATACACATGTCCCCCAGTGCCAGATATGCCCCCAGTGCCAGATACACTTGTCCCCCCAGTGCCAGATACACATGTCCCCCCCAGTGCCAGATACACATGTCCCCCAGTGCCAGCTATGCCCCCAGTGCCAGATACACATGTCCCCCCAGTGCCAGATACATGTCCCCCCAGGGCCAGATATGCCCCCAGTGCCAGATACACATGTCCCCCAGTGCCAGATACACATGTCCCCCCAGTGCCAGATACACATGTCCCCCCAGTGCCAGATACACATGTCCCCCCTAGTGCCAGATACACATGTCCCCCCTAGTGCCAGATACACATGTCCCCCCAGTGCCAGATACACATGTCCCCCCAGTGCCAGATACACATGTCCCCCCAGTGCCAGATACACATGTCCCCCCAGTGCCAGATACACATGTCCCCCCAGTGCCAGATACACATGTCCCCCCAGTGCCAGATACACATGTCCCCCCAGTGCCAGATACACATGTCCCCCCAGTGCCAGATATGCCCCCAGTGCCAGATACACATGTCCCCCCAGTGCCAGATATGCCCCCAATGCCAGATACACATGCCCCCCCCCCCAGTGCCAGATACACATGTCCCCAGTGTCAGATACACATGTCCCCCAGTGCCAGATACACATGTCCCCCCAGTGCCAGATATGCCCCCAGTGCCAGATACACATGTCCCCCCAGTGCCAGATACACATGTCCCCCCAGTGCCAGATATGCCCCCAGTGCCAGATATGCCCCCAGTGCCAGATATGCCCCCAGTGCCAGATATGCCCCCAGTGCCAGATATGCCTCCAGTGCCAGATACATGTCCCCCTAGAGCCAGATATGCCCCCAGTGCCAGATACACATGTCCCCCAGTGCCAGATACACATGTCCCCCCAGTGCCAGCTATGCCCCCAGTGCCAGGTACACATGTCCCCCCCCCAGTGCCAGATACATGTCCTCCCAGGGCCAGATATGCCCCCAGTGCCAGATACACATGTCCCCCCAGTGCCAGATATGCCCCCAGTGCCAGATACACATGTCCCCCAGTGCCAGATACACATGTCCCCCCAGTGCCAGCTATGCCCCCAGTGCCAGGTACACATGTCCCCCCCCCAGTGCCAGATACATGTCCTCCCAGTGCCTGATATGCCCCCAGTGCCAGATACACATGTCCTCCCAGTGCCAGATATGCCCCCAGTGCCAGATACACATGTCCTCCCAGTGCCAGATATGCCCCCAGTGCCAGATACACATGTCCCCCCCAATGCCAGATACACATGTCCCCCAGTGCCA
The DNA here is from genome assembly GCF_028390025.1 of Pseudophryne corroboree. NCBI lineage: Eukaryota > Metazoa > Chordata > Amphibia > Anura > Myobatrachidae > Pseudophryne > Pseudophryne corroboree. Next base: position 625,204 of record NW_026967481.1, on the reverse strand, counting down.
GATATGCCCCCAGTGCCAGATACACATGTCCCCCCAGTGCCAGATACACATGTCCCCCCAGTGCCAGATATGCCCCCAGTGCCAGATATGCCCCCAGTGCCAGATATGCCCCCAGTGCCAGATATGCCCCCAGTGCCAGATACACGTCCCCCAGTGCCAGATACACATGTCCCCCCAGTGCCAGCTATGCCCCCAGTGCCAGATACACATGTTCCCCAGTGCCAGATACACATGTTCCCCAGTGCCAGATACACATGTCCCCCAGTGCCAGATACACATGTCCCCCCAGTGCCAGATACATGTCCCCCCAGGGCCAGATATGCCCCCAGTGCCAGATACACATGTCCCCCCATTGCCAGATATGCCCCCAATGCCAGATATACATGTCCCCCCAGTGCCAGATATGCCCCCAGTGCCAGATACACATGTCCCCCCCCCCCAGTGCCAGATACACATGTCCCCCCAGTGCCAGATATGCCCCCAGTGCCAGATACACATGTTCCCCCAGTGCCAGATATGCCCCCAGTGCCAGATACACATGTTCCCCCAGTGCCAGATATGCCCCCAGTGCAGATACACATGTCCCCCCAGTGCCAGATACACATGTCCTCCCAGTGCCAGATACATGTCCCCCCAGTGCCACATATGCTCCCAGTGCCAGATACATGTCCCCCCAGTGCCAGATATTATCCCAGTGCCAGATACACTTCCCCCCAGTGCCAGATACACATGTTCCCCCAGTGCCAGATACACATGTCCCCCCAGTGCCAGATATGCCCCCAGTGCCAGATACACATGTCCCCCCAGTGCCAGATATGCCCCCAGTGCAGATACACATGTCCCCCCAGTGCCAGATATGCCCCCAGTGCCAGATATGCTCCCAGTGCCAGATACATATGCCCCCACAGTGCCAGATATACATGTTCCCCCAGTGCCAGATACACATGTCCCCCAGTGCCAGATACACATGTACCCCCAGTGCCAGATACACATGTCACCCCAGTGCCAGATACACATGTCCCCCCAGTGCCAGATACACTTGTCCCCCAGTGCCAGATATGCTCCCAGTGCCAGATACATATGCCCCTCCAGTGCCAGATATACATGTCCCCCCAGTGCCAGATACACATGTCCCCCCAGTGCCAGATACACATGTCCCCCAAGTGCCAGATATGCCCCCAGTGCCAGATACACATGTCCCCCAGTGCCAGATATGCTCCCAGTGCCAGATACATATGCCCCCACAGTACCAGATATACATGTCCCCCCAGTGCCAGATATGCCCCCAGTGCCAGATACACATGTCCCCCCAGTGCCAGATACACATGTCCCCCCAGTGCCAGATACACATGTCCCTCCAGTGCCAGATACACATGTCCCTCCAGTGCCAGATACACATGTCCTCCTAGTGCCAGATATGCCCCCAGTGCCAGATACACATGTCCCCCAGTGCCAGATATGCTCCCAGTGCCAGATACATGTGCCCCCACAGTACCAGATATACATGTCCCCCCAGTGCCAGATATGCCCCCAGTGCCAGATACACATGTCCCCCCAGTGCCAGATACACATGTCCCCCTAGTGCCAGATACACATGTCCCCCCAGTGCCAGATACACATGTCCTCCTAGTGCCAGATATGCCCCCAGTGCCAGATACACATGTCCCCCAGTGCCAGATATGCTCCCAGTGCCAGATACATATGCCCCCACAGTACCAGATATACATGTCCCCCCAGTGCCAGATATGCCCCCAGTGCCAGATACACATGTCCCCCCAGTGCCAGATACACATGTCCCCCCCAGTGCCAGATATGCCCCCAGTGCCAGATACACATGTCCTCCCAGTGCCAGATATGCCCCCAGTGCCAGATACACATGTCCCCCCCAGTGCCAGATACACATGTCCCCCAGTGCCAGATATGTCCCCAGTGCCAGATACACTTGTCCCCCCAGTGCCAGATACACATGTCCCCCCAGTGCCAGATATGCCCCCAGTGCCAGATATGCCCCAAGTGCCAGATACACATGTCCTCCAGTGCCAGATACACATGTCCCCCCAGTGCCAGCTATGCCCCCAGTGCCAGATACACATGTCCCCCCCAGTGCCAGATACACATGTCCCCCCAGTGCCAGATACACATGTCCCCCCAGTGCCAGATACATGTCCCCCCAGGGCCAGATATGCCCCCAGTGCCAGATACACATGTCCCCCAGTGCCAGATACACATGTCCCCCCAGTGCCAGATACACATGTCCCCCCAGTGCCAGATACACATGTCCCCCCAGTGCCAGATACACATGTCCCCCCAGTGCCAGATACACATGTCCCCCCAGTGCCAGATACACATGTCCCCCCAGTGCCAGATACACATGTCCCCCCAGGGCAAGATATGCCCCCAGTGCCAGATACACATGTCCCCCCAGTGCCAGATATGCCCCCAATGCCAGATACACATGTCCCCCCCCCAGTGCCAGATACACATGTCCCCCAGTGCCAGATATGCCTCCAGTGCCAGATACATGTCCCCCTAGAGCCAGATATGCCCCCAGTGCCAGATACACATGTCCCCCAGTGCCAGATACACATGTCCCCCCAGTGCCAGCTATGCCCCCAGTGCCAGGTACACATGTCCCCCCCCAGTGCCAGATACATGTCCTCCCAGGGCCAGATATGCCCCCAGTGCCAGATACACATGTCCCCCCAGTGCCAGATATGCCCCCAGTGCCAGATACACATGTCCCCCCAGTGCCAGATATGCCCCCAGTGCCAGATACACATGTCCCCCCCAGTGCCAGATACACATGTCCCCCAGTGCCAGATATGCCTCCAGTGCCAGATACATGTCCCCCCAGGGCCAGATATGCCTCCAGTGCCATATACACATGTCCCCCCAGTGCCAGATACACATGTCCCTAGTGCCAGATATGCCCCCAGTGCCAGATACACATGTTCCCCCAGTGCCAGATATGCCCCCAGTGCAGATACACATGTCCCCCCAGTGCCAGATATGCCCCCAGTGCAGATACTCATGTCCCCCCAGTGCCAGATACATGTCCCCCAGTGCCAGATATGCTCCCAGTGCCAGATACACATGTCCCTTCAGTGCCAGATATGCCCCCAGTGCCATATACACATGTCCCCTCAGTGCCAGATACACAAGTCCCCTCAGTGCCAGATACACATGTCCCCCCAGTGCCAGATACACATGTCCCCCAGTGCCAGATATGCCTCCAGTGCCAGATACACATGTCCCCCCAGTGCCAGATACACATGTCCCCCCCAGTGCCAGATACACATGTCCCCCCAGTGCCAGATACACATGTCCCCCCAGTGCCAGATACACATGTCCCCCCAGTGCCAGATACACATGTCCTCCCAGTGCCAGATACACATGTCCCCCAGTGCCAGATATGCTCCCAGTGCCAAATACACATGTCCCCCAGTGCCAGATATGCCCCCAGTGCCAGATACACATGTCCCCCCAGTGCCAGATACACATGTCCCCCCAGTGCCAGATACACATGTCCCCCCAGTGCCAGATACACATGTCCCCCAGTGCCAGATATGCCTCCAGTGCCAGATACATGTCCCCCCAGGGCCAGATATGCCCCCAGTGCCATATACACATGTCCCCCCAGTGCCAAATACACATGTCCCCCCAGTGCCAGATATGCCCCCAGTGCCAGATACACATGTTCCCCCAGTGACAGATATGCCCCCAGTGCAGATACACATGTGCCCCCAGTGCCAGATATGCCCCCAGTGCAGATACACATGTCCCCCCAGTGCCAGATACACAAGTCCCCCCAGTGCCACATATGCTCCCAGTGCCAGATACATGTCCCCCCAGTGCCAGATATGCTCCCAGTGCCAGATACACATGTCCCCCCAGTGCCAGATACACATGTCCCCCCAGTGCCAGATATGCCCCCAGTGCCAGATACATATGTCCCCCCAGTGCAAGATATGCCCCCAGTGCAGATACACATGTCCCCCCAGTGCAAAATACACATGTCCCCCCAGTGCCAGATACACATGTCCCCCAGTGCCAGATATGCTCCCAGTGCCAGATACATATGCCCCCACAGTGCCAGATATACTTGTCCCCCCAGTGCCAGATATGCCCCCAGTGCCAGATACACATGTCCCCCCAGTGCCAGATACACATGTCCCCCCAGTGCCAGATATGCCCCCAGTGCCAGATACACATGTCCCCCAGTGCCAGATATGCCCCCAGTGCCAGATACACATGTCCCCCAGTGCCAGATACACATGTCTCCCCAGTGCCAGCTATGCCCCCAGTGCCAGATACACATGTCCCCCCAGTGTCAGATACATGTCCCCCCAGGGCCAGATATGCCCCCAGTGCCAGATACACATGTCCCCCAGTGCCAGTAACACATGTCCCCCCAGTGCCAGATATGCCCCCAGTGCCAGATACACATGTCCCCCCAGTGCCAGATACACATGTCCCCCAGGGCCAGATATGCCCCCAGTGCCATATACACATGTCCCCCCAGGGCCAGATATGCCCCCAGTGCCATATACACATGTCCCCCCAGTGCCAGATATGCCCCCAGTGCCAGATACACATGTTCCCCCAGTGCCAGATATGCCCCCAGTGCAGATACACATGTCCCCCCAGTGCCAGATACACATATCCCCCCAGTGCCAGATATGCCCCCAGTGCCATATACACATGTCCCCCCTGTGCCAGATACACATGTCCCCCCTGTGCCAGATACACATGTCCCCCCAGTGCCAGATACACATGTCCCCCCAGTGCCAGATACACATGTCCCCCCAGTGCCAGATACACATGTCCCCCCAGTGCCAGATACACATGTCCCCAGTGCCAGATACACATGTCCCCAGTGCCAGATACACATGTCCCCCCAGTGCCAGATACACATGTCCCCAAGTGCCAGATATGCCTCCAGTGCCAGATACACATGTCCCCCCAGTGCCAGATACACATGTCCCCCCAGTGCCAGATACACATGTCCCCCCCAGTGCCAGAAACACATGTCCCCTGTGCCAGATACACATGTCCCCCCAGTGCCAGATACACATGTCCCCAAGTGCCAGATATGCCTCCAGTGCCAGATACACATGTCCCCCCAGTGCCAGATACACATGTCCCCCCAGTGCCAGATACACATGTCCCCCAGGGCCAGATATGCCCCCAGTGCCATATACACATGTCCCCCCACTGGCCAGATATGCCCCCAGTGCCATATACACATGTCCCCCCAGTGCCAGATATGCCCCCAGTGCCAGATACACATGTTCCCCCAGTGCCAGATATGCCCCCAGTGCAGATACACATGTCCCCCCAGTGCCAGATACACATATCCCCCCAGTGCCAGATACACATATCCCCCCAGTGCCAGATATGCCCCCAGTGCCATATACACATGTCCCCCCTGTGCCAGATACACATGTCCCCCCTGTGCCAGATACACATGTCCCCCCAGTGCCAGATACACATGTCCCCCCTGTGCCAGATACACATGTCCCCCCAGTGCCAGATACACATGTCCCCCCAGTGCCAGATACACATGTCCCCCCAGTGCCAGATACACATGTCCCCCCAGTGCCAGATACACATGTCCCCAGTGCCAGATACACATGTCCCCCCAGTGCCAGATACACATGTCCCCTAGTGCCAGATATGCCTCCAGTGCCAGATACACATGTCCCCCCAGTGCCAGATACACATGTCCCCCCAGTGCCAGATACACATGTCCCCCCAGTGCCAGATACACATGTCCCCCCAGTGCCAGATACACATGTCCCCCCAGTGCCAGATACACATGTCCCCCCAGTGCCAGATACACATGTCCCCCCAGTGCCAGATACACATGTCCCCCCCAGTGCCAGAAACACATGTCCCCAGTGCCAGATACACATGTCCCCCCAGTGCCAGATACACATGTCCCCAAGTGCCAGATATGCCTCCAGTGCCAGATACACATGTCCCCCCAGTGCCAGATACACATGTCCCCCCAGTGCCAGATACACATGTCCCCCCAGTGCCAGATACACATGTCCCCCCAGTGCCAGATACACATGTCCCCCCAGTGCCAGATACACATGTCCCCCCAGTGCCAGATACACATGTCCTCCCAGTGCCAGATACACATGTCCTCCCAGTGCCAGATACACATGTCCCCCAGTGCCAGATATGCTCCCAGTGCCAGATACACATGTCCCCCAGTGCCAGATATGCTCCCAGTGCCCAGTTCAGCTGTCAATCACTGCCGGCTGCCGCAGCATGTGTACGGGCGGTCGGCCGACCGCCCCGTACAAACACAGCGACGCGCCAATATATCGTTAGATATATTGGCCGTTGGCTGTGCTGCGGGGCCGACGCGATACGTCTGTGAACGACGGAGTTCACAGACGTTTCGGCCGTACACACTGGCCGACGGACCCGCGATATATCGGCCATTCAAGAGAATGGCTGATATATCGGCCAGTGTGTACTGGCCTTTACTCCCATGGTCTCTCCAAAACCAACAATGTAAGGGGTCCACTAAGACACTACATTTTAGAAAAGCAAATGTCACTATGCTTAGCAGTCACTAAAAGACCTAGATTGGGATACAGTGTTTCAAGGGATGAACGCAGAAGAAATGTGACGCCTTGTTGCTGGAAACAGACACACATGCATGTAAATGGTTTAAGTCTGATGGGAATGAGGAGTCCTTCCACTTACACAAGGGATGCAATAAAACATGTAAAAAGGAAATCAGAGCTGCTAAAATGAAAATGAAAAACAAATTGTATTGGAAAGCAAGATAAACCCTTTATAAATATATCAATGGATTGGAAAAGATTAAAAAAAGACAATATAGGAACTCTAAGTAGATTGAGCAACGATGACCACGAAAAAGCAAAGGAATTGAACGCTTTTCTTTCATCAGTGCTTACTAGCGAGGAACAAATGGTGGGGATGTTACAAAACAATAGTAATGTTAATGTCTCGTTACGTAATACTTGTTTGAATAAGGGAGAAGTATGTAAGCGACTATGCAACATTAAGATTAAGAAATCTCCAGGGCCTGATGGACTACGCCCAAGAGTTCTGATGGAACTGAGCTCAGAAATATCTAGACCATTATTCTTAATCAGGCTCAGTACCTAGGAACTGGCGAATAGCAGATGTAATGCCATTATTTAAAAAGGGAAGTAAAACACATCAATAGTGGGGAAATTACTGGAGGGTAGATTAAGGGATATCATTCGGGAGTACTTGGTGTGCAATAACATTATTAGTGGGAACCAACATGGGTTGTGAAGGATAGGTCATGTCAAACTAGCTTAATTAGCTTCTACGAGGAGGTGAGTGGGACTTTAGATCTTGGTAATGCAGTAGATGTGGTCTACTTAGATTTTGCTAAGGCCTTTGATACAGTGCCTCACACGAGGTTGATACAGTGCCTCACACGAGGTTGATCTATAAAATACGGGAACTGAGTCGAGGTAACAACATTTGTACTTGGGTCAAAAATTGGCTGGAGAATAGGGAACAGGGAGTTGTGGTAAATAGAACATTCTAAAATTTGGCTAAAGATACTGGGGGGAATTCAAATGTTTGAAAAGTCGGTTGGGTGTCTGTTTTTTTCCTGGCTATTAGATAGGAAAAAATAGACACCCAACTGATTTTTCAAACAATTGAATCTCCCCCTTTAAGTAGTGTACCTCAAGGTACTGTGCGGGGGCCACTTCTTCTTAATACATTTATTAATGGCCTAGGTAAGGGTCTAGTGAGCAAAATGTCCATTTTTGCAGATGACACTACACTGTGTAAGGTAATAAAATCTGATCATGATGTAGGATCTCTACAGAGCCACTTAAATAAACTGGACGATCAACCAGCAACATAGAAGATGAAGTTTAATATTGATAAATGTAAGGTGATGCATTTTGGGACCAGAAACAAGCATGCAATATATAAATTAAATGGGTTAAATATGGTGGAATCGTTAATGGAGAAGGACTTAGGGGTGCTCATTGACCGCTACAGGGCTCAATGTCTGGGTGCAGCAGTACTGGCATCTTTCCCTCACCATTCAAACATGCTCTGGTCTCACCTATTCTCAAAAAACCCAACTTCGTCCCTTCATCACCCACTAGCTACCGCCCCATCTCTCTTCTCCCATTCGCCTACAAACTACTTGAACGACTGGTCTACAGCCGTCTCACAAGTTACCTCTCTGACAACTCCATTCTTGATCCACTACAATCTGGCTTTCGCCCACTCCACTCCACTGAGACTGCTCTGGTGAGAGTCACCAATGACCTGCTTTCGGCCAAATCCAGGGGCCACTTCTCTCTGCTTATCCTTCTGGACCTCTCTGCTGCCTTTGACACCGTGGATCATCCTCTCCTTCTCTGCACACTCAAAAACATTGGCCTCTCTAGCACTGTCCTTACCTGGTTTACCTCTTACCTCACTAACCGCTCCTTCTCTGTGTCTGCTTTTGGCACCACCTCACACCCTTCCATCCTTCCTGTTCCCTCAGGGTTCTGTCCTCGGCCCCCTTCTGTTCTCTCTGTACACCTCTTCCCTGGTGCGCTCATTAATTCCTTTGGCCTTCAATACCACCTCTATGCTGAGGACACACAACTCTACCTCTCCTCTCCTGATCTGTCACCCTCTGTCCTCTCTCGGGTTTCCAGCTGCCTCTCCGCCATCTCTTCCTGGATGGCTGAGCGCTCTCTGCAGCTCAACATTGACAAAACTGAACTCATCTTTCCCCCAGCCAGAGTAACACCCCCTACCAATATCTCTATCACTTTTGACAAAACCATCATCTCCCCCGTTCCCCAACTCCGCTGCTTGGGCGTCACTCTTGACTCCTCCCTCTCCTTTACAACCCACATCCAAGCTCTCGCACAATCCTGTCGGTTCCAGCTACACAACATTGCTCGCATCAGGCCATTTCTCTCCCAGAGTGCAACTAAACTTATCATCCACTCACTGGTCATCTCACGATTCGACTACTGCAATGTTCTCACTGGCCTCACTTGCTCCCTTCTTGCTCCCCTCCAATCTGTCCTCAACTCCGCAGCTAGGCTTATCTTCCTCCCCCACCACAACACATCTGCCACTCCCCTTCGACAAAATCTACATGTCACAAAACGGAGGTTTACAGTGCTTCCCAGTCGACTTTGACCTACCTGCGGTGCAGTCCAAAGCGTTGTCCGCCATTCGCTGGTCCATCCGGCGTCCCATGCTGTCTGCCACAGCATCTATTTCAGGATAGTTAGGCTTCGGCTCCTTCCCAGCCTGCTAGGCCTCAGTCCACTCTGAAGCCTAGCCTGGAGTACTGCATGTTACTTCCTGATCAGCTGACTCTGCAGAGAGCTCTCCAACCAGGTAGTGTTTCCCTGACATGTAATCCCTTCACCAGAGAGCAAAGGGTATATATATTCCAGCTCCAAGCACTGGGAAGCTGTAGAGAGCTCCTGCAATCTCCTGCTTAAAGAGACAATGCATTACCAACTTCAGCACTTCCTGACTCCTATCTCCAGTATATCTGCAAACCTGCATCTCTGGATATCTCATCTCCAGTATATCTGCAAACCTGCACCGCTGGTTATCTCATCTCCAGAATATCTGCAAACCGGCACCGCTGGTTATCCTTTCCTCAGTATACCTGTAAACCTGCACCGCTGGTCAATAGAATATCCAGTATATCTGCAAGCCTACATCACTGAGTATCCTATCCAGCTATCCTGTACTACTGGTTCAATCTCAGCTTCCAGCTATCCAGCTATCCTGTACTGCTGGTTCAATCCCAGCTTCCAGCTATCCTGTACTGCTGGTTCAATCCCAGTTTCCAGCTATCCTGTACTGCTGGTTCAATCCCAGTTTCCAGCTATCCTGTACTGCTGGTTCAATCTCAGCTTCCAGCTATCCAGCTATCCTGTACTACTGGTTCAATCTCAGCTTCCAGCTATCCAGCTATCCTGTACTGCTGGTTCAATCCCAGCTTCCAGCTATCCAGCTCTCCTATACTGCTGGTTCAATCCCAGTTTCCAGCTATCCTGTACTGCTGGTTCAATCTCAGCTTCCAGCTATCCTGTACTACTGGTTCAATCTCAGCTTCCAGCTATCCAGCTATCCTGTACTGCTGGTTCAATCCCAGCTTCCAGCTATCCTGTACTGCTGGTTCAATCCCAGTTTCCAGCTATCCTGTACTGCTGGTTCAATCCCAGTTTCCAGCTATCCTGTACTGCTGGTTCAATCTCAGCTTCCAGCTATCCAGCTATCCTGTACTGCTGGTTCAATCCCAGCTTCCACCTATCCAGCTATCCTGTACTGCTGGTTCAATCCCAGTTTCCAGCTATCCTGTACTGCTGGTTCAATCCCAGCTTCCAGCTATCCAGCTATCCTATACTGCTGGTTCAATCCCAGCTTCCAGCTATCAGTTTCTACCACAAGTGTCACTCAACTATCATTGCACTGGGATCCCCAGTGTTCTAGTTCCTCATAGTTGTACAAACACCTGTGGCCAGCCATAGACTTTAGCCAAACCTGCCACATCTGTATAAGCAGATCATATATCAAGCCCACACTGTTCCATCCTCGGGACTCCAACCAACTAGCTACTAGACCTCATCCGGTTCCAGAAGTACCAACAACCGTGACACTGCACTGGCTCCCATTCCCCTGCAGAATCCTCTTCAAACTCCTCACCCTTGCATACAAGGTCATTTCTAATTCCACTGCTCCCTACATCTCCAACCTCCTCTCCCTTCATACTCCCTCCCGCTCCCTACGGTCGGCCAATGACCGTCGCCTCTCCTCTACCCTGGTCACTGCTTCCCATGCTTGAGTTCAAGATTTTGCCCGTGCTGCACCCCTTCAGTGGAACGCGCTCCCCCGCTCCATTAGACTCTCCCTGACCTTGCATAGCTTCAAATGGGCACTAAAAACCCACCTATTCATCAAAGCGTAACCTTCCGATGCATAACCTAGTCCAGAGGCTGCTCCTCCATCCCCCTGCCTCATGCCTTGACCATCTCTGCTTTGCTTACATCCTGCCATCAGGCTACTTCCCGCTTGCTTGCACCTCATGTCATCTGTCGCCCCTTCCCACTAGATTGTTAGCTCTTCAAGGCAGGGCCCTTTTTCACTCACCGCCCTCTCCTACTCAGCGACCATCTTTACCAACTTTTTCTCTTGCTGGTAAAGGCTCATTTCTATCTATGGCCACCAGCCCCAAGTAGTACGATGATTACTCCCTCGCTACTTACATCTTAGCTGTATTATGAATGAGAATTGTGGTGCTCTATGTTACCTGTACTCTATTTTTGCTATTTATTTACTGTAATGCTAAGTTTTGTCTCAATGTACTGTCCTTTGTATGGCGCTGCAAAACTCTTGTGGCGCCATATAAATAAAATGTAATAATAATAAAGGCCAATAAGGTATTAGCATCCATAGAAAGGGGCATAGAGGCTAGGGAAAACAGTGTAATCTTGGCGTTATATAAATTATTATTGCAGCCTGATCTAGAATACAGTGTACAGTTCTGGGCACCACTTCATAAAAAAGATGTCTTGGGACTTGAAAAGGTTCAGAGAAGAGCAACAAAAATGAATAAGGGTTTAGAGACAGTGGGGCAGATGTATTAACTTGGAGATGGAATAAGGAAGTGATAAACCAGTGATATGTGAAGGTGCTAAAGGCACCAGCCAATCAGCTCCAATATGTAGATGAACAGTTATGATCTGATTGGCTGGTGCCTTTATCACCTTGCACAAATCACTGGTTTATTACTTCCTTATGCCATCTCCAGGTTAATACATCAGCCCCATTGGGTTATGAGGAAAGGCTAGCCGTTGTTTTTTTTGGGGGGTAAGCAAAAATAGATGTTGGCGCCCCTTGTTAGGCACGTGCCCAACAAAAGGGGTGTGGCCACACAATTGTACCAGCAAGGGTACAGGGTGATAGTGGGTGACAGGGAAATAGAAGGTAACTGGGGACACAGCGGTGACAGGGAGATGGTGGGTTACTGAGGCAGTGGTGACAGGGAGATGGTGGGTGACTGAGGTAAGGGTGACAGGGAGATGGTGCGTGACTGAGGCAGGGGGTGACAGGGAGATGGTGGGTGACTGAGGTAAGGGTGACAGGGAGATGGTGCGTGACTGAGGCAGGGGTGACTGGGAGACGGTGGGTGACTGAGGCAACGGTCACAGGGAGATGGTGGGTGACTGAGGCAGGGACTGACGGAGATGGTGGGTGACTGAGGCAGGGGTGACAGGGAGACGGTGGGTGACTGAGGCAGGGGTGACTAGGAGACGGTGGGTGACTGAGGCAGGGGTCACAGGGAGACGGTAGGTGACTGAGGCAGGGGTCACAGGGAGACGGTGGGTGACTGAGGCAGGGGTCACAGGGAGACGGTGGGTGACTGAGGCAGGGGTCACAGGGAGACGGTAGGTGACTGAGGCAGGGGTGACAGGGAGATGGTGGGTGACTGAGGCAGGGGTGACTGGGAGATAGTGGGTGACTGAATTAGGTCTCAGATAGATGTAAGCTATCTCAGTACAATAACGTGAAAGATATAGTAATGTATTTCTAATAAGACAAACATGAGAGATAAATAATGCTAATCAAAGCCATTTACTATTGATAATCCTAATCGTAAACACATCAGTGCTAATGTAAAAGCATGCATATAATATATAAACATAGGAACACACAGTAGTAATGATGGATGCATGTATAAATCATTCATAATGATTGCAGTGTCCATTGTCACATAGATAAACAGCTTCTAACGTGTGTGTGTGTGTGTGTGTGTGTGTATATGGGGGGTGAGTGAGACTTGTCTGAGACTTGAGGCGGGATGTACTAATGTACATCGCCGCCCTGCGCCACGATGCTGATCGCATATGTACTTACATATACGATCAGCATTGCGGAGGATAGCTCTTCCGATAAGAGCTGTCCTCCGTGATGCACATCGGCAGCCTGACTTCCGGGATTCGGCCCCAGGAGTCAGTCTGTGCATGCGCAGGGTGACGGGGGTGGCCGCAAGGCATGCTGGGATCCCTCACACAGCGCCGCGGAGAGAAGCCCATAGGCTTCTATGGACTATCACCAGAGAATCCCGCCGCGGCGCTGACCTGCCGGCCGGGGGATGGTACATCAGGAAAATGCGGTAAACAGGGGGCTTACCGCATTTTCCGCTTAGTACATCCCGCCCTTGGAGAGAGGAGAGGCAGCGCTGAGAGGAAGATCCAGTGGCAGCAGACGGATCCTGGAGGTGGATCCGTTGATGAATGAGAAAAGATCCCTTCACTGATTCTCCATGTGACCGCCCCCTCCTTACTTCCAGCCTGCATGCCGCTAAGATACTCTGATGCCATCGGTGACTGACTGGAGAGGTGGGCACAGTCATTATTATTGATTACTGTATTTTTTATTTACAAATTTAAAATATTGTGATGCAATTATAGAATTAATTAGTAAGTTTTTATTTACAGTAAGTTGTGTTATAATTAAATCTTATTTCTCTAGCATCCATAAGGGATAATGGGGAACTTACTATGATGGGGTATAGATGGGGTTCAAAGGAGCCTGTGCACTTTAAACTTCTTCAAAAGTGTGTGCTGGCCCCTCCCCCCTATGCCCGCACCCACACCCAGTTTAGAAAAATGTGCCCTCATGGCAGAGTAGCCTACCCTCCCTCATTCTGCAGGAGACTCCCTGAAATAGCAGCAATCTCCCCGACTCCCTGAATAGACCAGCAATCTCCCTGATTTTACCTTACCCCCATTATGCAGCTGTTACTTTATTGGGGAAACGATAAATTAGAGATATATACATTCAAATGGAATCATCCGTGCCATTTCCCTGTATTGGTTATAAGGCACAATGATCCCTATGGCTACATTCATTTTAAAAAAGGTTTCTCATGGCCATTTGCACTGTGTGTGTATACAGTATACTAACTTTGGGACTCATTTATTTTGATGTAAGTCATTTTCATGACACGCCTGTCAGATGTAGCAGTACGCGTCCGCGCTTATAGGTGTTACTTTCACAATCTCCCTGACATGCTTTTTCAAAAGTAGGCAAGTATGCCTCAGGGCCGGATGCCTCAGGGCCGGATGCACACTTCTGGAGCTCCAGAGAGTTTTCTTCAATTTCTTTAAAACTTTTTTTCAGGTATTGCTGTTTGGGCAACGGCATACCTGCACCGTGGGAGAAAGGGGGAAACCGGCACCGGCCTATTCAAAGGTGCTGAGCCGGATCCTGCTGACAGGACATCTGTCCTGAATGGTCATTGTACCGCAGGAATTAGGGGTCTAGCGCACACCCCTGACAGAGCCTGAAGTGATGAAGAAGCAGAAGAAGGTACTCCAGCTCAGGGAGCAGAAGAAGGTACTCCAGCTCAGGGAAGAAGGTACTCCAGCTCAGGGAGCAGAAGAAGGTACTCCAGCTCAGGGAGCAGAAGAAGGTACTCCAGCTCAGGAAGCAGAAGAAGGTACTCCAGCTCAGGAAGCAAAAGAAGGTACTCCAGCTCAGGGAAGAAGGTACTCCAGCTCAGGGAAGAAGGTACTCCAGCTCAGGGAGCAGAAGAAGGTACTCCAGCTCAGGGAGCAGAAGAAGGTACTCCAGCTCAGGGAGCAGAAGAAGGTACTCCAGCTCAGGGAGCAGAAGAAGGTACTCCAGCTCAGGAAGCAGAAGAAGGTACTCCAGCTCAGGAAGCAAAAGAAGGTACTCCAGCTCAGGGAGCAGAAGAAGGTACTCCAGCTCAGGGAAGAAGGTACTCCAGCTCAGGGAGCAGAAGAAGGTACTCCAGCTCAGGGAGCAGAAGAAGGTACTCCAGCTCAGGGAGCAGAAGAAGGTACTCCAGCTCAGGGAGCAGAAGAAGGTACTCCAGCTCAGGGAGCAGAAGAAGGTACTCCAGCTCAGGGAGCAGAAGAAGGTACTCCAGCTCAGGGAGCAGAAGAAGGTACTCCAGCTCAGGAAGTAGAAGAAGGTACTCCAGTTTAGGGAGTAGAAGAAGGTACTCCAGCTCAGGGAGTAGAAGAAGGTACTCCAGCACAAGGAGTAGAAGAAGGTACTCCAGTTTAGGGAGTAGAAGAAGGTACTCCAGCTCAGGGAGTAGAAGAAGGTACTCCAGCACAAGGAGTAGAAGAAGGTACTCCAGCACAGGGAGTAGAAGAAGGTACTCCAGCTCAGGGAGTAGAGTCACTTAAACAGTCTATGAGAGAAGTGTTGAATATCCCAGATATGGAAGTGGAGGTTTTTCTACGCAGAAAAAAGTAAATGTTACTTTTCCCGACTCAAAGGAATTGGATGATCTTTTCAGAGAACGTTGGGTTAATCCTGATAAAAATTTTCATGTGACTATGAAATTAATGGTCGCTTTCCCATTTTCCCAGGAGGGGATACAACTCCAGGAATATCCCCTGTTGTAGATGCCTCGGTCTCACGTCTGTCTAAAAAGACGGTTGCTGCCGGTTCCTGGGGCTATTGCACTCAAAGAACCGGCTGACAGGAAAATAGAAAACACTTTGTATTTGTATCGCTACAGGGGCATCTCAGAGACCCATTATAGCAGGCTGCTGGATCACACAGGCCAGTCACACTTGGGTCGGTAACCTCCACCAGGGCCTTGCTGGGGATGATGACTAGCTGATTTGGTGATGCTTATACAATACATTCAAGAGGCTGCGGGTTTCTTATGCGAAACTATCAAAGAGATTGGCATAATAAATGCTCAAAATACTACTATGGCCGTTTCTATTCGCAGAGCTTTGTGGTTACGTCAGTGGGTAGCGGACGCTGAATCTAAGAAGGGTGTGGAAGGTTTGCCTTTCACAGGTGAAGTATTATTTGGAGGTGAATTGGACAAATGGATTTCGCAGGCTACTGCTGTAAAATCCACATAACTCCCATCTGTGGCTCCACCCGCTAGACGTACTTACCTGGGACCATCATTGCAGTTCTTTTGGACTGCGAGGTTTAGAGGCAGAGCCAGTGGCGCCTCTAACGCAGCCCTAGAGGAAAGACACGCAGACCAGCTGTCACAGGTTCACAGGAACAGAGCACTAGCTCTGCTTCCACAAATGCTTCAGCATGACGGTGTCCCTCCGCTACTGGGGGATCTCAGGGTGGGATCGCGTCTCAGATATTTCAGCCATATTTGGAGAAGCCCCTGCCAGGATACCTGGGTAAAACATCTGGGGCGGGATGTATTAAGATACATTGCCACCCCTCGCCGCTAATTGCAGCGATGTTGATCGCATATGTACTAACATGTGTGATCAATATCGCAATGTGGTGATGGAGCCCCTCCCCCCACGATACCTGTGATGCGGTCTGCGGGGGGCCTCCATCACCGCCCAGGGGTCTCCACACTGCCCACACGCCGGGAAGCAGCAGCAGGCTGTCCCCGGCACCGCCTCCTCCCCCCTGCAGCCGGAAGTACCTCCGGCTGCGTTGCTAGGGGGAGGAGGAGATTACCTTCCGGTACCAGGGCTGCTTTGAGGAAGGTATGCCGGTGGGAAGGGGGGTCGGCGTCTGCAGTGGGGGTCGGCGTCTGCAGCAGGTTGCGGCGGTCGGCGATAAGAAGCCCATAGGCATCTATAGGGTATCGCCATCCAGAGATGGCAATACCCTGGACGGCGAAAAACCGGCAGCGGGGTCTTAGTACATTTGAAAATGCGGTAAACCCCCCGTTTTCGGGGGTTTTACTGCATTTTTCCTTTAGTACATCCCTCCCCTGATCTCCCAGGGCTACAAGATAGCGTTCGAATTTGCTCCACCTCACAGATTTTTCAAGTCAAGCTTACCAGCTTCCAAAGAAATTCGGGAAATATTACAGGTGGCTAATCAAAAATTTCTTCAGACTCAGGTCATTGTTCCAGTTCCGCTTCATCAGAGAAACAGGGGATATTATGCCAACCTGTTTGTGGTACAGAAACCGGATGGTTCGGTCAGACCAAATTTGAATCTCAAATCCTTAAACCCCTTTCTGGAGGTTTTCAGGTTCAAGATGGAATCTCTGAGAACAGTGATCTCCGGTCTGGAAGAGGGGGGAGTTCTTGGTATCTATAGATATAAAGGACGTTTACCTCCATATCCTGATTTGGCCACCTCATCGGGCTTATCTCAAGTTTGCGCTGCTGGACGGCCACTACCAATTTCAGGCATTACCCTTCGGCCTGTCCACGGCTCCAAGGGTATTCACAAAGGTCATGGCGGAAATTATGTTCCAACTCCGGATTCAGGGAGTGAACATTGTCCCATACCTACATGATCGTTTGATAAAAGCAGTGTCTAGGGAATGGCTGATGGACAGTATTAGCCTCACAACATGATTACTAACACATCACAGGTGGATTCTCAATTTACAGTAATCTCACCTCGAACCAACTCAAAGGTTTCAGTTTCTGGGAATGATTCTGGACACAGTAGCTCTGAAGGTTTTCCTCCCTATTGACAAGATAAAGACACTTCAAGTGATTGTTCACTCTGTATTGAGACCGAACAAGGTCATCTTTGCATATGCCTACTGGGAAAGATGGTGGCCTCTTTCGAGGCAATTCAGTATGGAAGATTCCATGCACGGACATTCCAGCTGGCTCTCCTGGACAAATGGTCCGGTTCGCATCTGCAGATGCATCAGATCATACGCTTCTCACCACAGACCAGGATTTCCCTCCTGTGGTGGTTACAGACCTCCCATCTGGTGGAGGGTCGAAACTTTGGAATTCAAGATTGGATTCTGTTAACAACAGATGCGAGTCTCCACGGTTGGGGAGCTGTAACCCAAAGGGCTTAATTCCCGGGCAGGTGGACAAGCCACAAAGCCGTTCTTCCGATAAACATTGTGGAACTCAGGGCAATCTACAATGCTCTGCTTCAAGCCTCTCATCTCCTTTGGGATCGGGCCATACAGGTCCAGTTGGACAATGTCACGGCGGTAGCTTACATAAACCGACAGGGAGGAACAAAAAGCAGAGCAGCCATGAGAGAGGTTTCCAAGATAATCCTCTGGGCAGAAAGGAATGCAAGGGCGATCTCCGCCATCTTCATTCCGGGAGTAGACAACTGGGAAGCAGACTTCCTAAGCAGACATGACCTGCACCTGGGAGAGTGGGGTCTCCACCTATTGGTGTTTCAGCAGATAGCAGATCAGTGGTATTGTCCGCAGATGGATCTGATGGCCTCTCGTCTCAACAAGAAGCATCATTGTTATTGTTCCTGAACGAGGGACCCTCAGACGACAGCAGTGAATGCACTGACAATGCCGTGGATTTACCAGTCAGTATATCTGTTCCCTCCAATTCCATTACTCCCAAGAGTTATAAAAAGAATCAGAAGGGAAAGAGTTCAGGCAATTCTGATTGCCCCAGATTGGCCTCGAAGGGCTTGGTACGCAGACCTTCTAGCGATGTTAGTGGAATACCCCTGGCCTCTGCCGATGCGGGAGGATCTTCTTCAACAAGGATCATTTGTCTACCCGGACTTACAACAGCTTTGTTTAATGGCATGGCGGTTCAACAGGAAATTCTAGCTAAGAAAGGAATTCCCGACAAGGTCATTTCAACGATGATCCAAGCCATGAAGGAGGTCATGTCGAGACATTACCACCGCATCTGGAAGAAAGACATCTCCTGGTGTGAAGGTCGACAGTATCCAGCAGCAGATTTCAAACTGGGTCGTTTCTTATGATTTTAACAGGCTGGTGTGGATATGGGCCTATGTTTGGGCTCCTTCAAGGTTCAGATCTCAGCTTTGTCTATATTTTTCCAAGGGCAATTGGCTGCGCTCCCAGAAGTCCAGACTTTCTTGAAGGGTGTTCTTAACATACAACTTCCCTTAGTGCCACCCACGGCACCTTGGGATCTGAATGTGATTCTAAATTTCCTACAATTCTCTTGGTTTGAACCCTTGACGATGGTAGAAGAAAAGTGCCTTACGTGGAAGACCGTCACGTTGTTGGCCTTCGCTTCGGCTAAGCGAGTCTCCGAGTTAGAGGCTTTGTCATGCAAGAGCCCCTGCTTGGTCTTTCATGAGTACAGAGCTGAGCTCAGAACTTGTCAGCAGTTCCTGCCAAAGGTGGTTTCTGTCTTTCATATCAATCTACCGATAGTGGTTCCGGTCATTCTGACACTTCTACTCCCAAGTCGTTGGCTGTAATGCAAGCCCTGAAAATTTACGTCCAGAGGATGGCTCGTGTCAGGAAATCTGATTCTCTTTTTGTGCTGTATGATGCTCACAAGAGAGGTTGTCCTGCTTCAAAGCAGGCTGAGGCTCTCTATCCAGCATGCCTATTCTTCGGCAGCCTTGCCATTTCCGCAGTCAGTCAAGGCCTACTCTACAAGGTTGGTGTGTTCCTCCTGGGCGGCTGCCTGTGGGGTCTTGGCTTTGCAACTATGCCGTGCTGCTACCTGGTCAGGGACAAATGCGTTGTAGTTGGAGAGATTGGTTGGATAAAGGGTAGGTTTTAAAAAAAATAAGGGAGACAAGTGCATGCTTGAAAGCAGAAGGACAGTGCCTGATGAGAGTGAGAGATTGAGTAGATGCGCAAGATGGGAAAAGGCAGAAGAAGAGAGGAAGCAGAGAAGGTGGGAGGGAATAGGGTCAAGTGGGGAGGTGGAGGGGGGGTGAGGACCGGATGAGGACCATGACTTCCTCTCCAGATACAGGGAAGAAAGGTGTCAGAGTTGAAAAGAGGGAAGGAGAGGGGGGGTTGCTCAGGTTCTTGTGGGTTGTTATGTCCTGACGAATGGAGTCAAGTTTGTATGTGAAGTAGGTGGCAAAGTCAAGAGCAGAAAGTGAAGAGGGGAGTTGAGGTGGGGGTGGGCAGAGGAGCGAGTTGACAGTGGCAAAGAGGCATCAGGGATTTGAGGTTTGGAAGGAGATGAGGTTTTTGAAGTAAGATTGTTTAGAGAGGGTAACGGGCGGCCAGCAAAGTAGGATGAGAGCATAAATTTGTAGTGGAGGAAGTTGACCTTAGAGCGTGACTTACTCCACTGTCGCTCAGCGGTACGTGAGCATTTTTGCAGATATCTGGTGCATTTGGTGTGCCAGGGTCGAGGTGTCGATCTGCGAGGGTGAATGGTTGGCAGGGCAACGGAGTCAAGAGCAGAGGTAAGGGATGCATTGTATAGGGAAGTAGCTTGTTCAGGGCAGGAAAGAGAGAGAATAGGAGAGAAGTGAGTCAAACAGGAAAGATAGGGAAGTGGCAAAGAGGCATCAGGGATTTGAGGTTTGGAAGGAGATGAGGTTTTTGAAGTAAGATTGTTTAGAGAGGGTAACGGGCGGCCAGCAAAGTAGGATGAGAGCATAAATTTGTAGTGGAGGAAGTTGACCTTAGAGCGTGACTTACTCCACTGTCGCTCAGCGGTACGTGAGCATTTTTGCAGATATCTGGTGCATTTGGTGTGCCAGGGTCGAGGTGTCGATCTGCGAGGGTGAATGGTTGGCAGGGCAACGGAGTCAAGAGCAGAGGTAAGGGATGCATTGTATAGGGAAGTAGCTTGTTCAGGGCAGGAAAGAGAGAGAATAGGAGAGAAGTGAGTCAAACAGGAAAGATAGGGAAGTGGTGTCAATAGCCTCAATGTTACGCTTTTGATGGTAGTCTTAGGTGGTAAAGATAGAGAAGCAGATAAAGATAGGTTAAAAGTGAGCAGGTGATGGTCAGAGAGGGGGAACAGGGAGTTAGAGAAATCAGAAAGATCACAGCGGTGAGTGAAGACCAGATCCAGTGAGCTCCCATTCACATGGTAGAGTGAGGAGGTCCACTGGGAGAGACCAAGAGAAGACATGAGGTTAAGCAGTTTAGAGGCAGGGGATTGTGTGGGGTTATTTATAGGGATGTTGAGATCACCTAGGATAATGGAGGGAATGTCAGGAGAGGAAATGAGGAAGCCAGGAAGAAAAGTTGTCAAGGAATTTGGAGGGCATGCCAGGGGGGCGGTAAATGACAGCTACTCGAAGATGAACAGGATGGAAGACGTGTATGGCATGGACCTCAAATGTAGAGAATGTAAGGGATAGTCCTGGTGGTATGAGCAGCTAGCGGTTAATAGGATCTCAACATCACCACCGTGGCGACCCCCAGGTCGAGGGATGTGTTAGAATGTGAGACCCCCAGCAGTGAGAGCAGCGGGAGAAGCGGTGTCAGAGGGGGGGGAGGGGTAATCCAAGTTTCAGTGATGGCTAGGAGATGCAGGGAGTTGGAGATGAAAAGGTCATGGGTAGGCACCAGTTTATTACAGACAGATCTGGCATTCCAGAGGGCACAGGAGAGAGGGAGAGAGTCTGAGGGGGTGATGTGAATGAGATTATCAGGGTTGCTGTAGCAGTGAGGTGAGATGGATTTATACCCCTTTCAGACATAGGACCCGGGAATTTCCCTGCTTCAGACCCGGGATTTTCACCTCTGAAAAATCCCGGGCTTTTGCTGGGACCTCCTTTCACACTAAACCTGAGACCTGGGAAATTCCCGTGTCCACCCCTTTCAGACATAAGCCTGGTCTGCCAGGCTACTCTAATGTCACATGTGTTATATACACACACACAGACGTCACAGTTGTACATTTACACATGTCTTATACATACACGTCACACTCAAACACACATACATTTAATATATACTCACACATGCCAAATTCATATACACACACACACACACACACACACACACACACACACACACACACACACACACTCCGACAGGCCTTTTGTCTGCGCCGGCTGCTTCAACTACTCACAGCAGCACAGACTACAGCAGACGGCGCACGCCCCCTCTTCACTCCGGCCTCCTCCAGGCAGCCCCGCCAATCAGGTGCGACCTGGGAGCAAATTCCCGGGTCGCACCATTTTCAGACCTAATCCGGGTTGTCTTCCCGGGACTTGAGTCCCGGGAAAAACCCTGGTCAGTTGCAGGGTTGGCGACCCGGATCACGTTCCCGGGTCGGTGCCTTTCAGACATACCAGATCCCCGGGTTGATGCGCGTTCATGTGCAAAATCCCGGGAATTTAGAGCATGTCTGAAAGGGGTATTAGAAGGCAGGGATACAGAGGGTGTAGTGAGGGTGCTGGCTCCTGGGCTAGGAAGGGACACTGCAGCAGGTGAGCATGGAGGGAGTAAAGTGTGGTACAGAGGGGTATGAGGTGAGGTAGGTAGACACTGCAGCAGGTGAGCATTGAGGGAGTAAAGTGTGGTACAGGGGGGTATGAGGTGAGGTAGGTAGAGGAGGGAGGGAGCAGGGCAGAGGGGTGGATGATTGGGCCCATGGTAGGGTAGAGGTGAATGACACTGGGGTGTCAGGGGAGGAGTGGAAGTGAGGCAGTGGAGTGGATGGGAGACAGAGGAGGGGAGAGAGGAGGAGATGTAGGAGACTAGGGGAGAAGGATAGAGGTGGGAGCAGGGGACAGAGATAAGGACAGGGCAGACAAGGAGTGTTGGGGGGTGATAGTGACAGGCTGGTCACGCTGTAGTGTGGAGGAGGTAAATAGGATTATGAGTGTGGAAATAGGAGTGGTGGATGTCAGATGTGTAGAGCAGTAGGATAGCAGAAATACAGGTGATAGGACACTGTTGGAAGTGGTCAGTGGCAGTAATGTGGTTACAGCAGAAAGTTTATGTAGTTGCAGAAATTGAAGATGAAGCTGTTAGAAATGAGAGAACGTGAGAGGGTGAGCAAAAAGCAAAGGTAATCTGGACTGGATTTGCAGGTGTGTAAAGACACAATGATATAGGTTCAGAATGTGCATGAAGATGTGAATACTGCAAATAAATATACAAGTAACTGAAGGAAAAATTTAAATTGTAAGTGCGTCAAAAACATGGAAATACAGTGCTCAGTGGGGGTCATTCCGAGTTGATCGCTAGCTACCATTGTTTGCTGCGTAGCGGTCAGTGAAAAAAAGGCTAATCTGCGCATGCGTATGCACCGCAATGCGCACGCGCGTTGTACGGGTACAAAGTCCTTTGTGGTTTTGCACTGGTTCTAGCAACGATTCCAATCGCACAGTCAAACGCAAGGAGATTGACAGGAAGAGGGCGTTTCTAGGTGTCAACTGACCGTTTTCTGGGAGTGTTTGGAGAAACGCAGGTGTGGCCGGGCGTTTGCTGGGCGGGTATCTGACGTCATTACCGCGTCACTCGTCACAGCAATCATCGCACAGGATAAGTAACTACAGGGCTGGTCTTGTTTTGCACAAAATGTGTTTGGAGCCTCTCTGCTGCACAGGCGCTCACACTCCTGCAAAGCGAAAATACACTCCCCCGTGGGCGGCGACTATGCGTTTGCATGGCTGTTAAAAACTGCTAGCGAGCGATCAACTTGGAATGACCCCCCGTGTCCAGGTTACACAGACAGGAGTTGTTAGGTGTGATAAGAAGATGAACTCACAATTGTGCCAATGAAGATCTTTGTGATCCTGAATATGGATGGAAACTAGATCTTATATATGTTCCTTTCTGCAAATGGGTTGCATAGTGTTCACAGAGTGAAAGTTGGAGGGTGATAACTTTGCATATACCGTTGATATTGATAAGTAGTTCATCTGTTGTTATTTGTGTTGTTAGATGTTTTCTTTTTGTTTTCGTCCAGGCTTTGATCTTAAAATTATATATTTTCTCTCTTTGAGTCCTACACCCTGGATCAATCAGCCAGGCTTAATCAGCCTACAATGCTCTAATACAATATGAACTAATACAAACATGTGTAAGGTATAGGTTCAATGATTAAAATGTATATCTGGCACAGGGGGGCAATGTATATCTGGCAAAGGGGGGCATTGTATATCTGGCACTGTGGGGGCAATGTATATCTGGCACTGTGAGGACAATATATATCTGGCACTGTGGGGGCAATGTATATCTGGCACAGTGGGGGCAATGTATATCTGGCAAAGGGGGGCATTGTATATCTGGCACTGTGGGGGCAATGTATATCTGGCACTGTGGGGGCAATGTATATCTGGCAAAGGGGGGCATTGTATATCTGGCACTGTGGGGGCATTGTATATCTGGCACTGTGGGGGCATTGTATATCTGGCACTGTGGGGGCATTGTATATCTGGCACTGTGGGGGCAATATAAATCTGGCACTGTGGGGGCAATGTATATCTGGCACTGTGGGGACAATATATATCTGGCACTGTGGGGGCAATTTATATCTGGCACTGTGGGGACAATGCATATCTGGCACTGTGGGGGCAATGTATATCTGGCACTGTGGGGACAATATATATCTGGCACTGTGGGGGCAATTTATATCTGGCACTGTGGGGGCAATGTATATCTGGCACTGTGGGGGCAATGTATATCTGGCACTGTGGGGGCAATGTATATCTGGCACTGTGGGGGCAATGTATATCTGGCACTGTGGGGGCAATGTATATCTGGCACTGTGGGGGCAATGTATATCTGGCACTGTGGAGGCAATGTATGTCTGTCACAGTGGGGCATTGTATATCTGGCACAGTGGGGACATTTGTGTATCTGGCACAGTGGGGGCAATGTATATCTGGCACAGTGGGGACATTTGTGTATCTGGCACAGTGGGGACATTTGTGTATCTGGCACAGTGGGGGCAATGTATATCTGGCACAGTGGGGACATTTGTGTATCTGGCACAGTGGGGGCAATGTATATCTGGCACAGTGGGGACATTTGTGTATCTGGCACAGTGGGGGCAATGTATATCTGGCACAGTGGGGACATTTGTGTATCTGGCACAGTGGGGGCATTTGTGTATCTGGCACAGTGGGGGCATTTGTGTATCTGGCACAGTGGGGGCATTTGTGTATCTGGCACAGTGGGGGCATTTGTATATCTGGCACAGTGGGGGCAATGTATATCTGGCACTGTGGGGGCAATGTATATCTGGCACAGTGGGGACATTTGTGTATCTGGCACAGTGGGGACATTTGTGTATCTGGCACAGTGGGGGCATTTGTGTATCTGGCACAGTGGGGGCATTTGTGTATCTGGCACAGTGGGGGCATTTGTGTATCTGGCACAGTGGGGGCATTTGTGTATCTGGCACAGTGGGGGCATTTGTGTATCTGGCACAGTGGGGGCATTTGTATATCTGGCACAGTGGGGGCAATGTATATCTGGCACTGTGGGGGCAATGTATATCTGGCACAGTGGGGACATTTGTGTATCTGGCACTGTGGAGGCAATGTATATCTGGCACAGTGGGGGCAATGTATATCTGGCACAGTGGGGGCAATGTATATCTGGCACTGTGGGGGCAATGTATATCTGGCACAGTGGGGACATTTGTGTATCTGGCACAGTGGGGGCAATGTATATCTGGCACTGTGGAGGCAATGTATATCTGGCACAGTGGGGGCAATGTATATCTGGCACTGTGGGGGCAATGTATATCTGGCACAGTGGGGACATTTGTGTATCTGGCACAGTGGGGGCAATGTATATCTGGCACAGTGGGGACATTTGTGTATCTGGCACAGTGGGGGCATTTGTGTATCTTGCACAGTGGGGGCAATGTATATCTGGCACTGTGGGGGCAATGTATATCTGGCACTGGGGTGACGTGTATCTGGCACTATTGGGGTCATGTCATACTTGCCTACTTTCTGGCAGCTCTCTCCGGGAGAGAGCTGCCAGGACGGCTCAGTGGTGGGGCTGGGCTGATACAATGACGAGAGGAGGGGGCGGAACGGGACGTGGCAGAGGAGGGGCAGAGGCGGAACAAGGGCGGGGTTATAACATTACATTGTTTAAACCACGCCCCCCGCTCTGTAATGCCGCTATAACCGGCATTTTACAGCAGGGGGCGTGACTATGATGACGCGATTCAACAAGAATCGCGTCATCTACTGTCCGGACCGCCCACTTTACTCTCAAAGTGGGCGGCCGGGCAGGGGGAACTGAAAACCAGGAGACTTGTCTGCTCTTCCGTGGGGCCGGGAGGGTCACCTGATTTTCGGGAGCCTCCCGGCCATTCCGGGAGAGTAGGCAAGTATGGGTCATGTGTGTATCTGGCCCCCCATATGTGTATCACGCCCTCATTTTCATTGGCCACGCCCCATGCTGCACTTTACCACGCCCATTTTTTGGCGCACACAGTACTTATAAGACATTTTTTCTACTTGCACCACTGCCTAGTTCACTGTGCAGCTGGTGAGATTTGTAGTAATTGTTTTGATTACCTGTAGATTATCTGTAGGTGAGAGAATAAGATGTTAGGGTGAGATCACAATACTTTGCCTGCAGTGGTTTCCAAATTTTTTTGAATCACGGCGCCCTAGAATATCAGAATTTTTTTCACGGCACCCCTAGGCCAAAAATTTCTTATTGAGAAATTTAGAAAGAAATATTACATTAAGTAGATTGCGTTTATAGGTCATCCTTAGGGTCAGTTGTGTGCTGAGGGACAAGATTTGCTTCTGTTTGGCCCCATATGTTATGACTGGCAGCCACCAGCACTGGTTTTGCCTATTATATTGACCATGAATAATTTGAATTGGTCCTGGACCACCAACCCAGGGCACCCATGCAAGTGTCCCGAGGCACCCCAGGGAGCCACGGCACACAGTTTGGGAAGCTATGGCCTACTCTACTTCCATCCAGGCTAAGTCCAGGCTTTGATATTAAAATGATATATCTTCTCCCTTAGAGTCCTACACCCTGGATCAATCAGCCTACAATGCTAAGTATAAAACTGGGAGAAGCCTCCACAAAACAAACATGTTTCTGTCTTCCACACATGGCTGCAGGGAAAATACATAGTTTCATCATCTACAACCGGGGCCAGTCAGCTACAGGAGAGTGTCCTCTTTCTGTCACTCTGTCCACCACTTCCTGCCCTCACGCACACAGAGGCGCTCAGTCCTGCCCTCGCGTGCAGAGAGACGCTCAGTCCTGCCCTCGCACGCACAGAGGCGCTCAGTCCTGCCCTCGCACGCACAGAGGCGCTCAGTCCTGCCCTCACGCACACGGAGGCTCTCAGTCCTGCCCTCGCATGCACAGAGGCGCTCAGTCCTGTCCTCACACACACAGAGGCGCTCAGTCCTGCCCTCACACACACAGAGGCGCTCAGTCCTGTCCTCACGCACACAGAGGCGCTCAGTCCTGCCCTCGCGTGCACAGAGGCTCTCAGTCCTGCCCTCACGCACACAGAGGCTCTCAGTCCTGCCCTCACGCACACAGAGGCGCTCAGTCCTGCCCTCACGCACACAGAGGC
Organism: Pseudophryne corroboree; assembly: GCF_028390025.1. Classification (NCBI taxonomy): domain Eukaryota; kingdom Metazoa; phylum Chordata; class Amphibia; order Anura; family Myobatrachidae; genus Pseudophryne; species Pseudophryne corroboree. Next base: position 597,986 of record NW_026967481.1, on the reverse strand, counting down.
TCTCAATCCTGCCCTCACACACACAGAGGCTCTCAGTCCTGCCCTCACGCACACAGAGGCTCTCAGTCCTGTCCTCACGCACACAGAGGCTCTCAGTCCTGCCCTCACGCACACAGAAGCGCTCAGTCCTGTCCTCACGCATACAGAGGCTCTCAGTCCTGCCCTCACACACACACAGGCGCTCAGTCCTGCCCTCGCGCACACAGAGGCGCTCAGTCCTGCCCTCACACACACAGAGGCGCTCAGTCCTGCCCTCACACACACACAGGCGCTCAGTTCTGCCCTCACGCACACAGAGGCACTCAGTTCTGCCCTCACGCACACAGAGGCACTCAGTTCTGCCCTCACGCACACAGAGGCTCTCAGTCCTGTCCTCACGCACACAGAGGCGCTCAGTCCTGTCCTCACGCACACAGAGGCTCTCAGTACTGTCCTCACGCACACAGAGGCGCTCAGTCCTGTCCTCGCGCACACAGAGGCTCTCAGTCCTGTCCTCACGCACACAGAGGCTCTCAGTCCTGCCCTCACGCACACAGAGGCACTCAGTACTGTCCTCACGCACACACAGGCGCTCAGTCCTGCCCTCACACACACAGAGGCGCTCAGTCCTGCCCTCGCGCACACGGAGGCTCTCAGTCCTGCCCTCGCGTGCACAGAGGGGCTCAGTCCTGTCCTCACACACACAGAGGCGCTCAGTCCTGCCCTCACGCACACAGAGGCGCTCAGTCCTGTCCTCACGCACACAGAGGCGCTCAGTCCTGCCCTCGCGTGCACAGAGGCTCTCAGTCCTGCCCTCACGCACACAGAGGCTCTCAGTCCTGCCCTCACACACACAGAGGCTCTCAGTCCTGCCCTCACACACACAGAGTCTCTCAGTCCTGTCCTCACGCACACAGAGTCTCTCAGTCCTGCCCTTACGCACACAGAGGCTCTCAGTCCTGTCCTCACGCACACAGAGGCTCTCAGTCCTGTCCTCACGCACACAGAGGCTCTCAGTCCTGTCCTCACGCACACAGAGGCGCTCAGTCCTGTCCTCACGCATACAGAGGCGCTCAGTCCTGCCCTCGCGTGCACAGAGACGCTCAGTCCTGCCCTCGCGCGCACAGAGGCGCTCAGTCCTGCCCTCACGCACACACAGGCGCTCAGTCCTGCCCTCGTGTGCACAGAGGCGCTCAGTCCTGTCCTCACGCACACAGAGGCTCTCAGTCCTGTCCTCACGCACACAGAGGCTCTCAGTCCTGTCCTCACGCACACAGAGGCGCTCAGTCCTGTCCTCACGCATACAGAGGCGCTCAGTCCTGCCCTCGCGTGCACAGAGACGCTCAGTCCTGCCCTCGCGCGCACAGAGGCGCTCAGTCCTGCCCTCACGCACACACAGGCGCTCAGTCCTGCCCTCGTGTGCACAGAGACGCTCAGTCCTGTCCTCACGCACACAGAGGCTCTCAGTCCTGTCCTCACGCACACAGAGGCTCTCAGTCCTGCCCTCACACACACAGAGGCGCTCAGTCCTGTCCTCACGCATACAGAGGCTCTCAGTCCTGCCCTCACACACACAGAGGCGCTCAGTCCTGCCCTCGCGCACACAGAGGCTCTCAATCCTGTCCTCACGCATACAGAGGCTCTCAGTCCTGCCCTCACACACACAGAGGCGCTCAGTCCTGCCCTCACGCACACAGAGGCGCTCAGTCCTGCCCTCGCGTGCACAGAGGCGCTCAGTCCTGTCCTCACGCACACAGAGGCTCTCAGTCCTGCCCTCACACACACAGAGGCGCTCAGTCCTGCCCTCACACACACAGAGGCTCTCAGTCCTGTCCTCACACACACAGAGGCGCTCAGTCCTGTCCTCACACACACAGAGGCGCTCAGTCCTGTCCTCACACACACAGAGGCGCTCAGTCCTGTCCTCACGCACACAGAGGCGCTCAGTCCTGTCCTCACGCATACAGAGGCTCTCAGTCCTGCCCTCACACACACAGAGGCGCTCAGTCCTGCCCTCACGCACACAGAGGCGCTCAGTCCTGCCCTCGCGTGCACAGAGGCGCTCAGTCCTGTCCTCACGCACACAGAGGCTCTCAGTCCTGCCCTCACACACACAGAGGCGCTCAGTCCTGCCCTCACACACACAGAGGCTCTCAGTCCTGTCCTCACACACACAGAGGCGCTCAGTCCTGTCCTCACACACACAGAGGCGCTCAGTCCTGTCCTCACACACACAGAGGCGCTCAGTCCTGTCCTCACGCACACAGAGGCGCTCAGTCCTGTCCTCACGCACACAGAGGCGCTCAGTCCTGTCCTCACGCACACAGAGGCTCTCAGTCCTGTCCTCACGCACACAGAGCCGCTCAGTCCTGCCCTCGCATGCACAGAGACGCTCAGTCCTGCCCTCGCGCGCACAGAGGCGCTCAGTCCTGCCCTCACGCACACGGAGGCTCTCAGTCCTGCCCTCGCGTGCACAGAGGCGCTCAGTCCTGTCCTCACGCACACAGAGGCTCTCAGTCCTGCCCTCACGCACACAGAGGCTCTCAGTCCTGCCCTCACGCACACAGAGGCTCTCAGTCCTGCCCTCACGCACACAGAAGCGCTCAGTCCTGTCCTCACGCATACAGAGGCTCTCAGTCCTGCCCTCACACACACACAGGCGCTCAGTCCTGCCCTCGCGCACACAGAGGCGCTCAGTCCTGCCCTCACACACACAGAGGCGCTCAGTCCTGCCCTCACACACACACAGGCGCTCAGTTCTGCCCTCACGCACACAGAGGCACTCAGTTCTGCCCTCACGCACACAGAGGCACTCAGTTCTGCCCTCACGCACACAGAGGCGCTCAGTCCTGTCCTCACGCACACAGAGGTGCTCAGTTCTGCCCTCACGCACACAGAGGCTCTCAGTCCTGTCCTCACGCACACAGAGGCTCTCAGTCCTGTCCTCACGCACACAGAGGCGCTCAGTTCTGCCCTCACGCACACAGAGGCGCTCAGTTCTGCCCTCACGCACAAGGAGATACTCAGTCTTGTCCTCACGCACACAGAGGTGCTCAGTCCTGCCCTCACGCACACAGAGGCGCTCAGTCCTGCCCTCACGCACACAGAGGCGCTCAGTCCTGCCCTCATGCACACAGAGGCGCTCAGTCCTGCCCTCACGCACACAGAGGCGCTCAGTCCTGCCCTCACGCACACAGAGGCGCTCAGTCCTGCCCTCACGCACACAGAGGCGCTCAGTCCTGCCCTCACGCACACAGAGGCGCTCAGTCCTGCCCTCACGCACACACAGGCGCTCAGTCCTGCCCTCACGCACGCAGAGGCGCTCAGTCCTGCCCTCACGCACGCAGAGGCGCTCAGTCCTGCCCTCACGCACACAGAGGCGCTCAGTCCTGCCCTCACGCACACAGAGGCTCTCAGTCCTGTCCTCACGCACACAGAGGCGCTCAGTCCTGTCCTCACGCACACAGAGGCTCTCAGTACTGTCCTCACGCACACAGAGGCGCTCAGTCCTGTCCTCGCGCACACAGAGGCTCTCAGTCCTGTCCTCACGCACACAGAGGCTCTCAGTCCTGCCCTCACGCACACAGAGGCACTCAGTACTGTCCTCACGCACACACAGGCGCTCAGTCCTGTCCTCGCGCATAGAGGAGATCAGTCGGTAGGCAGTACAGCATGGAATAGCTGCACAATCTCCAGATTTACACTACATCCAGCTGGTCTGGGAAGTACTGGACAGAAGGGTGAAAGTGGCTTACTGGTGCCGCACATGTGAGGGAGCTTTTGTAGCTGTTCCAGGGACACAGTGTTATTCCCACTGTAGGAAGATGTCACGCGTGTGTTCTGCACAAGGCGGCTACTCTCAGGAGATGTAAGTCCATGACTGAGGGATAAAAGCAATGTTGTGATTAATCTCCTTACGCTTTCTCTATTCACAGAACAGGATGGAGATCAAGAACGGCAGCATATTGAAGTTGACCACCTCCCCGGTGAGAACACCGCTCACTTTATAGGGTTATATTTCACTTGTAATCACCAAACGTCACTGGTAAATCTATTCGTGTAACCAAAGTGTAGAATGACACATTGGTGGTCATTCTGAGTTGATCGCTATCTGCATTCGTTCGCTGTGCAGCGATGAGGCAAAAAAAATGGCACTTCTGCGCATGCGGCGCAATGCGCACGCTCAACGTACTATTACAACGGCCGAAGTGAATGGGTGAAGTTTCACACAGGGTCTAGCGAAGCATTTCAGTCGCACTGCTGACCGCAGAGTGATTGACATGAAGACGGCGTTTCTGGGTGTCAACTGACCATTTTCAGGGAGTGTTCGTAAAAATGCAGGCGTGCCAGGAAAAACTCAGGCGTGGCTGGGCGAACGCAGGGCGTGTTCATGATGTCAAAACAGGAACTAAACAGTCTGAAGTGATTGCAAGCGCTCAGTAGGTTTAGAGCTACTCAAACTGCACAAAAAAACTTTGCCGCCATTCTGCGATCCTTTCATTCGCACTTCTGCTAAGCTAAAATACACTCCCAGTGGGCGGCGGCATAGCGTTTGCATGGCTGCTAAAAACTGCTAGCGAGCAAACAACTCGGAATGACCCCCATTGCCCGGTGTGCTGGTGATAGACGCTAATACACTTCATAGGATAATCCAGCCATACATGAAGAGCTGCGGGATCTGTGTCACATATGACCTGGACATACATGGGTACAGCGCCATTACTGGGGAGATAACTGTAGACTTGGACAGATGCCGAATTCCAATCCGCCGATACCCGGTTCTGGAACTGGTGGAGCCTGCGGTTACTTCATTATGTGGCCGGTTAGTTTTGCTGCAAATACCGACACATTACAGCGTCTAACTCCGTTCAATGGTGTCAGAAATGTTACATTATAATGAAAACACTTCTGGGTAATGTAATAGGGTGTGAGATGCCGGAGGTTGGTTTTGCCCTGTAAATGATTCTTGCCCGAAGTCCCGCACCTCCGGCAACTTGTTCCCTATTACATTTACCCCCCGATCTCCAAACTCACAGTTGTCAGTTTTACATCTACTACTTTCACAATCACAAAACTGACCCCAAGTCCGACCCTGATCACAGATTCTCCATAATTATGGGGGTAACGTGAGTCTCTCTCATATTTCACATCTTGGGCACAATTCAGCAACAGTGCCGATACTGTTCCGAATATTTCCGTCATCTACTCAATATATTTTTATGTATTCCTCGCTATTCAGGAAAAAACGGGATATATATATATATATATATAGTAACAGGGTTGTATAAATGAGTACTCGCGGCAGGCAGGTTCACGGCAAAGCAGTGTCTTTTTTGGCAGCACTTTAACATGCATAGACACAGGCCTGGGCAGACAGGCACATAAAATAAAAAAACAGGTCAAAGTAAATGTCCCAGCACTAAAGTGCTTAACGATGAGTCTGCTGCAATGGCCTGCATCCACAATCTGCTCTGCTCCACTGGCACAGCCAATATCATCAGTCCCTTGCACTAAGGCCTACTTACTGGCTGCTACTTAGCATCAGTGCACAAAACATTGGGGGTAATTCAGACTTGTTCGCAGCAGCAAATTTGTTAGCAGTTGGGAAAAAACCATGGGGGTCATTCCGAGTTCGCTCGCTAGCTGCTTTTAGCAGCATTGCACACGCTAGGCCGCCGCCCTCTGGGAGTGTATCTTCGCTTAGCAGAATTGCGAACGAAAGATTAGCAGAATTGCGAATAAATAATTCTTAGCAGTTTTTCTGAGTAGCTCGAGACTTACTCCTACACTGCGATCAGCTCAGCCCATTTCGTTCCTGGTTTGACGTCACAAACACGCCCTGTGTTCGGCCAGACACTCCCCCGTTTCTCCAGGCACTCCTGCGTTTTATCCTGGCACGCCTGCGTTTTTCCGCACACTCCCAGAAAACGGTCAGTTTCCAACCAGAAACACCCACTTCCTGTCAATCACACTCCGATCACTTCAACGATGAAAATTCTTTGTTCGGACGTGAGTAAATCTACTAAGTTTTGTGCTATATTACTTAGCGCATGCGCACTGCGTACCATGCGCATGCGCATTTTTGCCTTAATCACTCCGTTGCGAAAATCGGCAACGAGCGAACAACTCGGAATGACCTCCCATGTGCACTGCAGGGGAGGAAGATATAACATGTGCAGAGAGAGTTAGATTTGGGTGGGGTGTGTTCAATCTGCAATCTAAATTGCAGTGTAAAATTAAAGCAGCCAGTATTTACCCTGCACAGAAACAAAATAACCCACCCAAATCTAACTCTTTCTGCACATGTTATATCTGCCTCCCCTGCAGTGCACATGGGTGGTCATTCCGAGTTGTTCGCTCTGTAATTTTCTTCGCATCACAGCGACTTTCCGCTTATTGCGCATGCGCAATGTTCGCACTGCGACTGCGCCAAGTAAATTTGCTATGAAGTTTGGTATTTTACTCACGGCATTACAAGGTTTTTTCCTCGTTCTGGTGATCGTAATGTGATTGACAGGAATTGGTTGTTTCTGGGCGGAAACTGGCAGTTTTATGGGTGTGTGCGAAAAAACGCTACCGTTTCTGGGAAAAACGCGGGAGTGGCTGGAGAAACGGGGGAGTGTCTGGGCGAACGCTGGGTGTGTTTGTGACGTCAAACCAGGAACGACAAGCACTGAACTGATCGCACTGGCAGAGTAAGTCTCGAGCTACTCAGAAACTGCACAGAGAAGTCTTTTCGCAATATTGCAAATCTTTCGTTCGCAATTTTGATAAGCTAAGATTCACTCCCAGTAGGCGGCGGCCTAGCGTGTGCAAAGCTGCTAAAAGCAGCTTGCGAGCGAACAACTCGGAATCACCCCCATGGTTTTGCCCAACTGCTAACAAATTTGCTGCTGCGATCAACGCTGTATTACCCCCACTGGGTGTATGAGAGTTTTAAACCTTCCTGTCTCTCAGTGATGAGTTCTTGCTGCATCTGTACAGCTCACAAAACCCAGAGTTCCAAACCGTCACTACTAGTGCAGACTGCACAGGTTTTAATTTAGCCTCCCATTGGAGGGAGCTGATCCCACAGGAATGTGGATAATTTCTGCAGACAACCCCTAAGGCTTGGTTACACAGTCTAAGAAAACATTTCATGTCACTCCTGGTCTCCTTAATGAATAGAGTTACTGAAGGTAACTAACGTTTCTGGGCTACCTGAGCTCTGTTGTCAAGAAACATGAAAAAAATAAGACCAGATAAGGGGTTTATTTACTAAGCCTTGGATGGAGATAAAATTGACAGAGATAAAGGACCAACCAACCAGCTCCTAACTCATTTTTCAAACACATCCTGTAACATGGCAGGAGCTTATTGGCTGGTACTTTTTCTCCAATCCACTTTATCTCCATCCACGGCTTAGTAAATAGACCCCTAAGCTTACCTTATATCCCCTGTGCAAGAGTGAAAAGTCCAGCATGTCCTCTGCTGGGTGGACGTGACCGGTGCTTATGGAGCACAGACACTTGATCCCCACCTCTAGGAAGACGGGTTGCGATGCTGGAGTGGGCACTGTCTCCAAGCAGGGATCCCACTAGACCACCGGGGCGTCTGAGTACAGGTCGGGTGTACTAACTAGAGATGAGCGGGTTCGGTTCCTCGGAATCCGAACCCGCCCGAACTTCAGCCTTTTTACACGGGTCCGAGGCAGACTCGGATCTTCCCGCCTTGCTCGGCTAACCCGAGCGCGCCCGAACGTCATCATCCCGCTGTCGGATTCTCGCGAGGCTCGTATTCTATCGCGAGACTCGGATTCTATATAAGGAGCCGCGCGTTGCCGCTATTTTCACACGTGCATTGAGATTGATAGGGAGAGGACGTGGCTGGCGTCCTCTCCGTTAGAATAGATAGAGACACTTGAGTTGATTACTTAGTAATTTTGGGGAGCATTAGGAGTACTCAGAGTGCAGAGTTTTGCTGATAGTTACTAGTGACCACCACCAGTTTTATTTATTATTTAATATAATCCGTTCTCTGCCTGAAAAAAAACGATACACAGTCACATACCATATCTGTGCTCAGCCTCAGTGTGCTGCATGATAATATCATCTATGTATATCTGACTGTGCTGAGTGCTCACTGCTCACACAGCTGAATTGTGGGGGAGACTGGGGTGCAGTTATAGCAGGAGTACAGTGCACACTTTTGCTGCCAGTGTGACTGACCAGTGACCACCAGTATATTGTCTGCCTGAAAAAGTTACACTCCTGTGGTGTTTTTTTTTTTATTCTATAAACGCATTCTGCTGACAGTGTCCAGCAGGTCCGTCATTCATTATATTATATAAATATTTACCTGCAGTAGTGTTATATTTTTTTTGTTCATCTCTATCATCTTTATCATCTCTATATTAGCAGACGCAGTACGGTAGTCCACGGCTGTGGCTACCTCTGTGTCGTCAGTGCTCGTCCATAATTGTATACCTACCTGTGGTGGGGTTTATTTTTCTATCTTCTTCATACTAGTAGTTTAGGAGTCTGCTAACAGTGTCCAGCAGGTCCGTCATTATATTATATATACCTGCAGTAGTGATATATATATATTTTTTATATCATTATCATCTCTATACTAGCAGACGCAGTACGGTAGTCCACGGCTGTAGCTACCTCTGTGTCGTCAGTGCTCGTCCATAATTGTATACCTACCTGTGGTGGGGTTTTTTTTCTCTATCTTCTTCATACTAGTAGTTTAGGAGTCTGCTGACAGTGTCCAGCAGGTCCGTCATTATATTATATATACCTGCAGTAGTGATATATATATATTTTTTATATCATTATCATCTCTATACTAGCAGACGCAGTACGGTAGTTCACGGCTGTAGCTACCTCTGTGTCGTCAGTGCTCGTCCATAATTGTGGGGTTTTTTTTTCTATCTTCTTCATACTAGTAGTTTAGGAGTCTGCTGACAGTGTCCAGCAGGTCCGTCATTATATTATATATACCTGCAGTAGTGATATATATATATTTTTTTATATCATTATCATCTCTATACTAGCAGACGCAGTACGGTAGTCCACAGCTGTAGCTACCTCTGTGTCGTCAGTGCTCGTCCATAATTGTATACCTACCTGTGGTGGGTTTTTTTTTTTCTATCTTCTTCATACTAGTAGTTTAGGAGTCTGCTGACAGTGTCCAGCAGGTCCGTCATTATATTATATATACCTGCAGTAGTGATATATAAATATTTTTTATATCATTATCATCTCTATACTAGCAGACGCAGTACGGTAGTCCACGGCTGTAGCTACCTCTGTGTCGTCAGTGCTCGTCCATAATTGTATACCTACCTGTGGTGGGTTTTTTTTTTCTATCTTCTTCATACTAGTAGTTTAGGAGTCTGCTGACAGTGTCCAGCAGGTCCGTTATTATATTATATATACCTGCAGTAGTGATATATATATATTTTTTATATCATTATCATCTCTATACTAGCAGACGCAGTACGGTAGTCCACGGCTGTAGCTACCTCTGTGTCGTCAGTCACTCGTCATCCATAAGTATACCAGTATCCATCCATCTCCATTGTTTACCTGAGGTGCCTTTTAGTTGTGCCTATTAAAATATGGAGAACAAAAATGTTGAGGTTCCAAAAATAGGGAAAGATCAAGATCCACTTCCACCTAGTGCTGAAGCTGCTGCCACTAGTCATGGCCGAGACGATGAAATTCCATCAACGTCGTCTGCCAAGGCCGATGCCCAATGTCATAGTACAGAGCATGTAAAATCCAAAACACAAAATATCAGTAAAAAAAGGACTCAAAAATCTAAAATAAAATCATCGGAGGAGAAGCGTAAACTTGCCAATATGCCATTTACCACACGGAGTGGCAAGGAACGGCTGAGGCCCTGGCCTATGTTCATGGCTAGTGGTTCAGCTTCACATGAGGATGGAAGCACTCAGCCTCTCGCTAGAAAAATGAAAAGACTTAAGCTGGCAAAAGCACAGCAAAGAACTGTGCGTTCTTCGAAATCACAAATCCACAAGGAGAGTCCAATTGTGTCGGTTGCGATGCCTGACCTTCCCAACACTGGACGTGAAGAGCATGCGCCTTCCACCATTTGCACGCCCCCTGCAAGTGCTGGAAGGAGCACCCGCAGTCCAGTTCCTGATAGTCAGATTGAAGATGTCCGTGTTGAAGTACACCAGGATGAGGAGGATATGGGTGTTGCTGGCGCTGGGGAGGAAATTGACAAGGAGGATTCTGATGGTGAGGTGGTTTGTTTAAGTCAGGCACCCGGGGAGACACCTGTTGTCCGTGGGAGGAATATGGCCATTGACATGCCTGGTGAAAATACCAAAAAAATCAGCTCTTCGGTGTGGAAGTATTTCAACCGAAATGCGGACAACAGGTGTCAAGCCGTGTGTTGCCTTTGTCAAGCTGTAATAAGTAGGGGTAAGGACGTTAACCACCTCGGAACATCCTCCCTTATACGTCACCTGCAGCGCATTCATCATAAGTCAGTGACAAGTTCAAAAACTTTGGGCGACAGCGGAAGCAGTCCACTGACCAGTAAATCCCTTCCTCTTGTAACCAAGCTCACGCAAACCACCCCACCAACTCCCTCAGTGTCAATTTCCTCCTTCCCCAGGAATGCCAATAGTCCTGCAGGCCATGTCACTGGCAATTCTGACGAGTCCTCTCCTGCCTGGGATTCCTCCGATGCATCCTTGCGTGTAACGCCTACTGCTGCTGGCGCTGCTGTTGTTGCTGCTGGGAGTCGATGGTCATCCCAGAGGGGAAGTCGTAAGACGACTTTTACTACTTCCACCAAGCAATTGACTGTCCAACAGTCCTTTGCGAGGAAGATGAAATATCACAGCAGTCATCCTGCTGCAAAGCGGATAACTGAGGCCTTGGCATCCTGGGCGGTGAGAAACGTGGTTCCGGTATCCATCATTACTGCAGAGCCAACTATAGACTTGTTTGAGGTACTGTGTCCCCGGTACCAAATACCATCTAGGTTCCATTTCTCTAGGCAGGCGATACCGAAAATGTACACAGACCTCAGAAAAAGACTCACCAGTGTCCTAAAAAATGCAGTTGTACCCAATGTCCACTTAACCACGGACATGTGGACAAGTGGAGCAGGGCAGACTCAGGACTATATGACTGTGACAGCCCACTGGGTAGATGTATTGACTCCCGCCGCAAGAACAGCAGCGGCGGCACCAGTAGCAGCATCTCGCAAACGCCAACTCTTTCCTAGGCAGGCTACGCTTTGTATCACCGCTTTCCAGAATACGCACACAGCTGAAAACCTCTTACGGCAACTGAGGAAGATCATCGCAGAATGGCTTACCCCAATTGGACTCTCCTGTGGATTTGTGGCATCGGACAACGCCAGCAATATTGTGTGTGCATTAAATCTGGGCAAATTCCAGCACGTCCCATGTTTTGCACATACCTTGAATTTGGTGGTGCAGAATTATTTAAAAAACGACAGGGGTGTGCAAGAGATGCTGTCGGTGGCCAGAAGAATTGCGGGACACTTTCGGCGTACAGGCACCACGTACAGAAGACTGGAGCAACACCAAAAACGCCTGAACCTGCCCTGCCATCATCTGAAGCAAGAAGTGGTAACGAGGTGGAATTCAACCCTCTATATGCTTCAGAGGTTGGAGGAGCAGCAAAAGGCCATTCAAGCCTATACAACTGACCACGATATAGGAGGTGGAATGCACCTGTCTCAAGCGCAGCGGAGAATGATTTCAACGTTGTGCAAGGTTCTGCAACCTTTTGAACTTGCCACACGTGAAGTCAGTTCAGACACTGCCAGCCTGAGTCAGGTCATTCCCCTCATCAGGCTTTTGCAGAAGAAGCTGGAGACATTGAAGGAGGAGCTAACACTGAGCGATTCCGCTAGGCATGTGGGACTTGTGGATGGAGCCCTTAATTCGCTTAACAAGGATTCACGGGTGGTCAATCTGTTGAAATCAGAGCACTACATTTTGGCCACCGTGCTCGATCCTAGATTTAAAACCTACCTTGGATCTCTCTTTCCGGCAGACACAAGTCTGCAGGGGTTCAAAGAACTGCTGGTGAGAAAATTGTCAAGTCAAGCGGAACGCGACCTGTCAACATCTCCTCCTTCACATTCTCCCGCAACTGGGGGTGCGAGGAAAAGGCTCAGAATTCCGAGCCCACCCGCTGGCGGTGATGCAGGGCAGTCTGGAGCGACTGCTGATGCTGACATCTGGTCCGGACTGAAGGACCTGCCAACGATTACGGACATGTCGTCTACTGTCACTGCATATGATTCTCTCACCATTGAAAGAATGGTGGAGGATTATATGAGTGACCGCATCCAAGTAGGCACGTCAGACAGTCCGTACGTATACTGGCAGGAAAAAGAGGCAATTTGGAGGCCCTTGCACAAGCTGGCTTTATTCTACCTAAGTTGCCCTCCCACAAGTGTGTACTCCGAAAGAGTGTTTAGTGCCGCCGCTCACCTTGTCAGCAATCGGCGTACGAGGTTACTTCCAGAAAATGTGGAGAAGATGATGTTCATTAAAATGAATTATAATCAATTCCTCCATGGAGACATTCACCAGCAGCAATTGCCTCCACAAAGTACACAGGGAGCTGTGATGGTGGATTCCAGTGGGGACGAATTGATAATCTGTGAGGAGGGGGATGTACACGGTGATGAATCGGAGGATGATGATGAGGTGGACATCTTGCCTCTGTAGAGCCAGTTTGTGCAAGGAGAAATTAATTGCTTCTTTTTTGGTGGGGGTCCAAACCAACCCGTCATTTCAGTCACAGTCGTGTGGCAGACCCTGTCACTGAAATGATGGGTTGGTTAAAGTGTGCATGTCCTGTTTATACAACATAAGGGTGGGTGGGAGGGCCCAAGGACAATTCCATCTTGCACCTCTTTTTTCTTTCATTTTTCTTTGCGTCATGTGCTGTTTGGGGAGTGTTTTTTGGAAGGGCCATCCTGCGTGACACTGCAGTGCCACTCCTAGATGGGCCAGGTGTTTGTGTCGGCCACTAGGGTCACTTATCTTAGTCACACAGCTACCTCATTGCGCCTCTTTTTTTTCTTTGCGTCGTGCTGTTTGGGGAGTGTTTTTTGGAAGGGACATCCTGCGTGACACTGCAGTGCCACTCCTAGATGGGCCCGGTGTTTGTGTCGGCCACTAGGGTCGCTTATCTTACTCACACAGCTACCTCATTGCGCCTCTTTTTTTTCTTTGCGTCATGTGCTGTTTGGGGAGTGTTTTTTGGAAGGGCCATCCTGCGTGACACTGCAGTGACACTCCTAGATGGGCCCGGTGTTTGTGTCGGCCACTAGGGTCGCTTATCTTACTCACACAGCTACCTCATTGCGCCTCTTTTTTTTCTTTGCGTCATGTGCTGTTTGGGGAGTGTTTTTTGGAAGGGACATCCTGCGTGAGACACTGCAGTGCCACTCCTAGATGGGCCAGGTGTTTGTGTCGGCCACTAGGGTCGCTTAGCTTACTCAAACAGGTACCTCATTGCGCCTCTTTTTTTTCTTTGCGTCATGTGCTGTTTGGGGAGTGTTTTTTGGAAGGGACATCCTGCGTGAGACACTGCAGTGCCACTCCTAGATGGGCCCGGTGTTTGTGTCGGCCACTAGGGTCGCTTATCTTACTCACACAGCTACCTCATTGCGCCTCTTTTTTTCTTTGCGTCATGTGCTGTTTGGGGAGGGTTTTTTGGAAGGGCCATCCTGCGTGACACTGCAGTGCCACTCCTAGATGGGCCCGGTGTTTGTGTCGGCCACTAGGGTCGCTTATCTTACTCACACAGCTACCTCATTGCGCCTCTTTTTTTCTTTGCGTCATGTGCTGTTTGGGGAGGGTTTTTTGGAAGGGACATCCTGCGTGAGACACTGCAGTGCCACTCCTAGATGGGCCCGGTGTTTGTGTCGGCCACTAGGGTCGCTTATCTTACTCACACAGCTACCTCATTGCGCCTCTTTTATTCTTTGCGTCATGTGCTGTTTGGGGAGGGTTTTTTGGAAGGGCCATCCTGCGTGACACTGCAGTGCCACTCCTAGATGGGCCCGGTGTTTGTGTCGGCCACTAGGGTCGCTTATCTTACTCACACAGCTACCTCATTGCGCCTCTTTTTTTCTTTGCGTCATGTGCTGTTTGGGGAGTGTTTTTTGGAAGGGCCATCCTGCGTGACACTGCAGTGCCACTCCTAGATGGGCCCGGTGTTTGTGTCGGCCACTAGGGTCGCTTATCTTACTCACACAGCTACCTCATTGCGCCTCTTTTTTTTCTTTGCGTCATGTGCTGTTTGGGGAGTGTTTTTTGGAAGGGACATCCTGCGTGAGACACTGCAGTGCCACTCCTAGATGGGCCAGGTGTTTGTGTCGGCCACTAGGGTCGCTTATCTTACTCACACAGCTACCTCATTGCGCCTCTTTTTTTCTTTGTGTCATGTGCTGTTTGGGGAGTGTTTTTTGGAAGGGACATCCTGCGTGAGACACTGCAGTGCCACTCCTAGATGGGCCCGGTGTTTGTGTCGGCCACTAGGGTCGCTTATCTTACTCACACAGCTACCTCATTGCGCCTCTTTTTTTCTTTGCGTCATGTGCTGTTTGGGGAGGGTTTTTTGGAAGGGCCATCCTGCGTGACACTGCAGTGCCACTCCTAGATGGGCCCGGTGTTTGTGTCGGCCACTAGGGTCGCTAATCTTACTCACACAGCTACCTCATTGCGCCTCTTTTTTTCTTTGCGTCATGTGCTGTTTGGGGAGGGTTTTTTGGAAGGGACATCCTGCGTGAGACACTGCAGTGCCACTCCTAGATGGGCCCGGTGTTTGTGTCGGCCACTAGGGTCGCTTATCTTTCTCACACAGCTACCTCATTGCGCCTCTTTTATTCTTTGCGTCATGTGCTGTTTGGGGAGGGTTTTTTGGAAGGGCCATCCTGCGTGACACTGCAGTGCCACTCCTAGATGGGCCCGGTGTTTGTGTCGGCCACTAGGGTCGCTTATCTTACTCACACAGCTACCTCATTGCGCCTCTTTTTTTCTTTGCGTCATGTGCTGTTTGGGGAGTGTTTTTTGGAAGGGCCATCCTGCGTGACACTGCAGTGCCACTCCTAGATGGGCCCGGTGTTTGTGTCGGCCACTAGGGTCGCTTATCTTACTCACACAGCTACCTCATTGCGCCTCTTTTTTTTCTTTGCGTCATGTGCTGTTTGGGGAGTGTTTTTTGGAAGGGACATCCTGCGTGAGACACTGCAGTGCCACTCCTAGATGGGCCAGGTGTTTGTGTCGGCCACTAGGGTCGCTTAGCTTACTCACACAGCTACCTCATTGCGCCTCTTTTTTTTCTTTGCGTCATGTGCTGTTTGGGGAGTGTTTTTTGGAAGGGACATCCTGCGTGAGACACTGCAGTGCCACTCCTAGATGGGCCCGGTGTTTGTGTCGGCCACTAGGGTCGCTTATCTTACTCACACAGCTACCTCATTGCGCCTCTTTTTTTCTTTGCGTCATGTGCTGTTTGGGGAGGGTTTTTTGGAAGGGCCATCCTGCGTGACACTGCAGTGCCACTCCTAGATGGGCCCGGTGTTTGTGTCGGCCACTAGGGTCGCTTATCTTACTCACACAGCTACCTCATTGCGCCTCTTTTTTTCTTTGTGTCATGTGCTGTTTGGGGAGTGTTTTTTGGAAGGGACATCCTGCGTGAGACACTGCAGTGCCACTCCTAGATGGGCCCGGTGTTTGTGTCGGCCACTAGGGTCGCTTATCTTACTCACACAGCTACCTCATTGCGCCTCTTTTATTCTTTGCGTCATGTGCTGTTTGGGGAGGGTTTTTTGGAAGGGCCATCCTGCGTGACACTGCAGTGCCACTCCTAGATGGGCCCGGTGTTTGTGTCGGCCACTAGGGTCGCTTATCTTACTCACACAGCTACCTCATTGCGCCTCTTCTTTTCTTTGCGTCATGTGCTGTTTGGGGAGTGTTTTTTGGAAGGGCCATCCTGCGTGACACTGCAGTGCCACTCCTAGATGGGCCAGGTGTTTGTGTCGGCCACTTGGGTCGCTGAGCTTAGTCATCCAGCGACCTCGGTGCAAATTTTAGGACTAAAAATAATATTGTGAGGTGTGAGGTGTTCAGAATAGACTGAAAATGAGTGGAAATTATGGTTATTGAGGTTAATAATACTTTGGGATCAAAATGACCCCCAAATTCTATGATTTAAGCTGTTTTTTAGGGTTTTTTGAAAAAAACACCCGAATCCGACAAAAAAATTCGGTGAGGTTTTGCCAAAACGCGTTCGAACCCAAAACACGGCCACGGAACCGAACCCAAAACACAAAACCCGAAAAATTTCCGGTGCACATCTCTAGTACTAACACCCCATTTAATAAGACTCACAGTACCTGGGGTGGAAGTCCAGCAACAGGGAGGTGGTGCTTGACCTGTAGTCCCTCCCCCAGCCCAGGGCGCCATCTCTGAGCAGATTTTCCCGCCCTGGAGCTGTCTCACACTCTCCCTCACTCCCTAATTCAGAAGTTGGGTGCGATCTTCTGAGCATAGCTGCGGCTGGTCTCTGGGACTGCAGGACAAGGTCTCCCTGTAAAGCCGCCTGTATACAGCGCTGTGACTTTACAAACACTTGAGTATTCTACATGTCTTCATACAGACAGCATTAGTTAAGAAAAAGTGTACCTGTTATAGAATATATTGTACGAATATTCTAATATATACCCCTGGTCTAGGACCGCGCTGTGTTTATATATATATATATATATATATATATATATATATATATATATACACTAGTCCAGTACACCCTTATTGTTTAATAATTTCTGCATTGCCTGTGACTGTGTGTGCCTGTATCTGCTGTGTGGTTTCACTTTCAGCATTTCCCAGATATAACCGTCACTGTATTCTGTACCCTAAGAGGCTAGGTGCGTCACAGTATTTATCCTATACGCATATTCTACTATGTACTCAGTCACATATACTCAGTCACATAATACCGGATTTATTTATTATTATTATTTATTTATTTTGTCTGGCTTTATCATACTAAGTTGCATTTTTATATATAATGTCTAACAAAATGGGCAGTAAATCAGTGGAAGCTCCTGCATCATGCTCCAGGGATTTACTAGAAGGGGAAGTTTTGTATGATGGTCTATGTACTATATGTCATACACCTCCTGGGTCTACTCAGGAGCCACCCTGGGCTGCATTCACTAACCTACTGGGTACACTAGTATAATGCCTTACGCCCCCTATGGGACCACCTGTGCCACTACAGCCAAATTTTGTCGGTATGGTTAATCTGCCTTGGGCTGAAAATGTATCTAACCAGCTGCAACAATTAAATCAGTCCTTGGTTATACAAAAATCCACACAAGGTCACTCCCATGCCTCTGGGTCATCTAAGCGGCTACTTCCTCCTCACAGTGCACATATCTCTCTGATGTTTCATCTGAAGAGGAGGGGGAGCATACGGTCCTGTCAGACACTGAATCTGGTGTTACTGATGAGGATTCTCCCTTGCAGATTGATGTCCCTCTCTTAGTGGTTGCTATTTAACAAATTCTACAAATCTCTGATGATGAGGATTCCACTACTGTGGCGAAGAAAACTAATACGCTTAAACGGCAGAAGGTGGTTAAAACTCTGTTACCCCATTCTGACCATTTGGTAGACATCAGGCAGGAACCCTAGTCTACTCCAGGGAACAAATTCCCTCTGCCTAAATGGCCCTTGGCTCGCTATCCTCTCCCTGCAGAGTTATGTAACAAGTGGGAATATTCACCGCCGGTGGTTTCTCAAGTCACCTGCCTTGTGGTGTCGTCCACTCTGCCTGTCACCACTGTCACCTCACTAAAGGAACCGACAGATAAGCGTGTGGAGGGATGCCTGAAGTCTATAGTGGGTCTATGTGTGCTGTACATAGACCCACTATTGCTGCCTCCTGGGCTGCCTGCAAAGGGTATTGAAGCATGGGTTCAGGCAATAGAGGAAGAGCTACCTGGGGATATATCTGACAGTGCCAGACAATACCTGTCTCACATTACCACCGCCGCCTATTACATTCAGGAGGCGTCCTCTGAGGCCGGTGTGTTGGCGGCCAAGGCGTCAATTACGTCTGTCCTGGTACACCATATTCTATGTTTGAGGTCATGGAAAGTGGACCTAGACTCCAAAAAGACCTTGGAGGTACTCCCCTTTAATGAGGACAATTTGTTTGGGGAAGACTTGAACTAAATTGTATCTGAGTTAGCAGCTGCTAAGACTGCTTTTCTCCCAAATACTAGTCCTTCTTCACAGAAGGCAATAGGTACCACCTTCCGTTCCTTTCAGACTCAAGGGAAAGCAAAATGTCAGGCATACCCGAGACAGTCTCATGCTCCCAAAACCACAAAGCCCAAGGCCAAACAATGCTGGGCAGCCAGTCAGCCTGCTTCTAAACCAGACAAGCTTGCTGCATGATGGGGCGGGCCTCCTCCTGGAGGACCTCAGGGTGGGAGGCTGACTTCTACAGTTCGCCCAGGTCTGGTTAAAGACCACTTCAGACGCATGTGTTCTGGAAGTTGTCTCTCACGGGTATGCTGTCTTTTTCAAGAGACGTCCCCCTCGCCAGTTTTGCACCACGGTTCTACCTTCAGATCCGTTAAAGGCGCAAGCTTTGCAAATAAGTGTCAGTTCTCTCCTGAGTACAGGAGTGATTGTGCCGGTACCTCAGTCCCAAAGAGGCAGAGGTTATTACTCGACCCTGTTTCTAGTCCCAAAACAAAATGGGTCATTCCGGCCTGTTCTCAACCTCAAATCCCTGAACAAGTTTGTGAGAGTGCCCAGGTTTCGTATGGAAACACTGCGCTCAATTATACTGGCTATGGAACCCGGAGACTTTATGGTATCCCTGGATATACAGGATGCGTACCTGCATATACCTACTGCCATGTCTCACCAGCGGTTTCTGCGGTTTGCTATTGGCAACCTACGTTATCAATTCCAGGCTCTACCATTTGGACTGGCCATGGCTCCTCGGATCTTCACCAATGTCATGGCCGTGATGGCAGCCCATCTCCGTCGCCAGGGGATCAGAATCCTGCCGTATCTGGATGACCTGCTGATTCTCGCAATTTCCCAAGATGTCCTCCTCAGATATCTGCAAATGACGGTAACCTTCCTGCAAGCCCATGGGTGGCTTAACATTTGGAAGAAATCCTCGCTGGTCCCAGCTCAGAGCATGGTGCACCTGGGGGCACTTCTGGACACACACAGTCAGCGTCTGCTTCTGTCCCTAGAAAAGGTCCTGAAGCTTCAGGATAAGATGCTTCCTTTGTCGCCACAGTGTCGATACACTCGGCGATGCAAGTACTTGGCCTGATGGTGTCAGTATTCGACTTGATAGAGTACGCTCAATTTAATTCTCGCCCACTACATAGGTTAATCCTTTCCAAATGAGATGGCCAGCCTCATCGGATCATATCTCAGATGATCACTTTAACTCCGGAGGTTCGTCTGTTGCTAACCTAGTGGTTACAGGACCAGCGATTAAAGCAGGGGCCATCCCTTCTGGATCCCCGACTGGGTCCTGCTAACAATGTATGCCAGTCTGATGGGATGGGGTGTGGTGTTGGAGCAACACTCGTTTCAGGGTCGCTGGACCAAGAAGGAATCACTCCTCCCAATAAACATTCTGGAGTTGAGGGCGGTGTTTAATGCATTATCTCTCACCCTGCCTTTGGTACAGAACAGGCCTGTACAAGTACGGTTAGACAACGCCACCACAGTGGTAAACATAAACCATTTAGGTGGCACTTGAAGCCTCATGGCAATGACGGAAGTGTCAAAAAACTTTTGTTGTGCAGAACGCCATCTGCCAGCCATATTGGCAGTGTTTATTATGTGCGTCCTAAGCTGGGAAGTGGACATCCTCAGTTGCTAGGACGTGCATGCTGTAGAGTGGAGTCTTCATCCAGAAGTCTTTCAACTCCTAGTGGACAGATGGGGCCTACCGGACGTGGACCTCATGGCATCTCGACACAATCACAAGGTCCCGGTTTCGGATCATGAACCAGGGATCCTCAAGCAGCATTCGTGGATGCACTGGAGGTTCCATGGAACTTTCGGCTGCCCTACGTGTTCCCTCCAGTGTCACTCCTGCCCAGGGTCCTACGGAAGTTCAAACAAAAAGGAGGAATACTACTGCTAGTCGCTCCAGCATGGCCTCCAAGGCATTGGTTCTCAGACCTGCAGGGTCTATCGACAGAGAATACCCTTCTTCTTCCTCAGTGCCTTGACCTTATCGTAAAGGGCCCTTGTCTCTACCCAGACCTGGCCAGACTGGCTTTGACGGCATGGCTCTTGAAGCATCACTCCTGAGGGCCAAAGGATTTTCAGAGATGGGTATCCAGACTATGTTGAAAGCCTGCAAACCAGCATCTGCCCGGATTTTACAGGGTCTGGAATTCTTACTTCACCTGGTGTGCTGAGAAGAATTATGATACATATTGTTTCAGAACGTCCAGAATCCTGATTTTTCTGCAACAAGGCCTTGACCTATGTCTTCGTCTGGCCTCTCTCAAGGTTTACATATCGGTATGGTTTCAGAGAAAAATTGCATCTATACAGAGCCGGCTCTAATCAATATGATGCCCTAGGTAAGTTTTTGGCTGGTGCCCCATAGCAACACCTTTTTTGCCGAAAAAGCATCTTATTTGCATTTCTATATGGCTAGGATGTACAAGCAGCTTCTGTTGATTAAAATGATATAAGGCATGCCTATATTCTGTGTGCGACTGTGGCTGTATCTGCATATGAAATGATACGTGATTTCCAGGAATACACTGTAACATAGCATTTTATATGCAGATATGGTCACAGTCGCACACAGAATATAGGCATGCTGCATATAATTTTAATCAGCAGAAGCTGTTTGTGTACCTAGGCATTCAAAATGTCCTAGGCATTTGCCTAGTTTGCCTATGCCTAGGGCCGGCTCTGCGTCTATACCTGACGTTCATACTTTCACTCAGGACGTACTTAGGAGTCAGCCTCCCTATGTCCCTGCTGTGGCTCAATGGGATTTGACTGTTGTACTAAAGGCCCTGCAAGAGTCTCAATTTGAACCTCTTGAGTCGGCTGACCTTAAATGGCTCACGGCCAAGGTCCTGTGTTTGCTGGCTATTGCCTCTGCAGGACGGGTGTCGGACCTAAGTGCATCCTGTCGTCCACCCTATTTGATTTTTCACAGTGACCGGGCAGTTCTACGAACTCGACCAGGTTATTTGCCTAAGGTGGTGTCATCTTTTCACCTTAACCAAGAGATTGTGGTTCCAGCCTTTATCTCTTCTGACTTGTCCCCCAAAGAGCGTTCTTTGGATGTGGTACGAGCTCTCCGCGTTTATGTGGAGAGGACTGCCTCTGTCAGGAGGTCAGATTCCCTTTTTGTACTGTTTGGTTTCGAAAAACGGGGCTGGCCTGCGAATAAGCAAACCTTGGCCAGATGGAATAGAATGGTGATTGCACAAACATATGCGCAGGCTGATCTTCCAGCTCCTGCTGCTATTAAGGCCCATTCTACTCGGTCTGTTGGACCTTCTTGGGCGACCCGCCGTGGCGCGCCACAGAACTATTGTTCAAGGTGGCTACGTGGTTCTCAGTAAACATGTTTATTAGGTTCTATGCCTTTGATACTTCCGCCTCCCAGGATGCTTCCTTTGGACACCAGGTTCTAATACCCGCTAAGGCGCGTTCCCTCCCTGAGGAACTGCTTTAGGACATCCCAGATGTTTCCTGTGGAAACCAATGTAACCTGCTGCAGAAAAGGAGAGTTATGGTAGACTTACCATGGATAAATCTCTTTCTGCGAGGTACACTGGATTCCACAAGGCGCCCACCCTGACGCACTTAGCTTCTTTGGGTTTGTATGGCATTAGCCGCCAGTCCCTTCTTCTGTCGTAAGAATGTGGTTCTATGTAACTAACATCTGCCGTCTCTTTTATCTGTTACTGCATTGGACTGGTTAACAAAACTGAGCTCACAGTGCCTGGAGGCGGGGTTTATAGAGGAAAGCTTTAACCTGTTGGTGCCTTTGGATCAAGATCCACTCTACACCCAGATGTTTTCCTTTGGAACCAATGTACCTCGCAGAAAAAGTGCTAACCATGGTAAGGCTACCATAACGCTCCTTTTACACACACATATATATATATATATATATATATGTGTGTGTGTGTGTGTGTGTGTGTGCGTGTATGTTTGTGTGTGTGTGTATATATATATATATATATATATATATATATATACACTGCTCAAAAAAATAAAGGGAACACTTGAACAACACAATGTAACTCCAAGTCAATCACACTTTCGTGAAATCAAACTGTCCACTTAGGAAGCAACACTGATTGACAATCAATTTCACATGCTGTTGTGCAAATGGAATAGACAACAGGTGGAAATTATAGGCAATTAGCAAGACACCCCCAATAAAGGAGTTGTTCTGCAGGTTGTGACCACAGACCCCTTCTCAGCTCCTATGCTTTCTGGCTGATGTTTTGGTCACTTTTGAAAGCTGGCGGTGCTTTCACTCTAGTGGTAGCATGAGACGGAGTCTACAACCCACACAAGTGGCTCAGGTAGTGCAGCTCAGCTGTGTCTGTCAGCGTAGTGTCCAGAGCATGTAGGCGCTACCAGGAGACAGGCCAGTACATCAGGAGACGTGGAGGAGGCCGTAGGAGAGCAACAACCCAGCAGCAGGACCGCTACCTCCGCCTTTGTGCACGGAGGAACAGGAGGAGCACTGCCAGAGCCCTGCAAGCCACAAATGTGCATGTGTCTACTCAAACGATCAGAAACAGACTCCATGAGGGTGGTATGAGGGCCCGACGTCCACAGGTGGGGGTTGTGCTTAGAGCCCAACACCGTGCAAAACGTTTGGCATTTGTCAGAGAACAGCAAGATTGGCAAATTCGCCACTGGCGCCCTGTGCTCTTCACAGATGAAAGCAGGTTCTCACTGAGCACATGTGACAGACGTGACAGAGTCTGGAGACGCCAAGGAGAACGTTCTGCTGCCTGCAACATCCTCCAGCATGACCAGTTTGGCAGTGGGTCAGTAATGGTGTGGGGTGGCATTTCTTTGGGGGGCCGCACAGCCCTCCATGTGCTCGCCAGAGGTAGCCTGACTGCCATCAGGTACCGAGATGAGATCCTCAGACCCCTTGCGAGACCATATGCTGGTGCGGTTGGCCTTGGGTTCCTCCTAATGCAAGACAATGCTAGACCTCATGTGGCTGGAGTGTGTCAGCAGTTCCTGCAAGATGAAGGTATTGATGCTATGGACTGGCCCGCCCGTTCCCCAGACCTGAATCCAATTGAGCACATCTGGGACATCATGTCTCGCTCCATCCACCAACGTGGCGGACCACAGACTGTCCAGGAGTTGGCAGATGCTTTAGTCCAGGTATGGGAGGAGATCCCTCAGGAGACCATCCGCCACCTCATCAGGAGCATGCCCAAGCATTGTAGGGAGGTCATACAGGCACGTGGAGGCCACACACACTACTGAGCCTCATTTTGACTTGTTTTAAGGACATTACATCAAAGTTGGATCAGCATGTAGTGTGGTTTTCCACTTTAATTTTGAAGGTGACTCCAAATCCAGACCTCCATGGGTTAATAAATTTGATTTCCATTGATAAGTTTTGTGTGATTTTGTTGTCAGCACATTCAACTATGTAAAGAACAAAGTATTTAATAAGAATATTTCATTCATTCAGATCTAGGATGTGTTATTTTAGTGTTCCCTTTATTTTTTGGAGCAGTGTATATATATATATATAATGAAGTAACATGGACCGGCACTCCCACAAGTAGAAATAGATGCCACGGTGCTCTCTGGTTGAAAATAAGCAGGGTATTTAACAACAAACATCCAGCGGCACTCGGAGTCTTTTCAATTTCAAAAAAGTGTAATTAAAATCACAGCATAGTTCTCCAACGTTTCGGGGCTGATACGCCCCTTTGTCAAGGTGAATAGCATTGAAAGTGAGAAATAAATAACATACCTTTATACCAAAGGAAGAAGCCCCGTGTGCACTCATTTAGGACACCGCCCTGCTTCGGGACCCGGCGTCTTCCGGTTTCGTCATCAGGAAGCGGCCGCCGGTACCATGGCAACCGGACGAGCCGTCTATCCCCGCCTGACGCGCTGTTAAACAGATATAGTGTAGGAAGAAGATTACAGTCTCCCTCCACCTAGAACAGCTAAGATCATACCCGCAGTACAATGGTGGAATAAATCCAACATTAATTATTATTATTATCCTTTATTTATAGGGCGCCACAAGGGTTCCGCAGCGCCCAATTACAGAGTACATATGCACATAGTCAAAACAGGAAAACAGTGACTTACAGTTGAAGACAATATAGGACAAGGACAGGGTAACTAAGCATATCAACACCAGTAAACAACATAGAGATAAGTTCCAGGTGGCCAAAAAACTGCAGGATCTGGGCAGTTGAGGATTATTAAAGTAAGAAAAGTATAAGCACATGTGGGAAGAGGGCCCTACTCATGAGAGCTTACATTCTAAGGGGAGAGGTAGACAGACAGGGGTGACACAGATGGGGTACATAGAGAGCGTGGAACAGAG
Organism: Pseudophryne corroboree; assembly: GCF_028390025.1. Classification (NCBI taxonomy): domain Eukaryota; kingdom Metazoa; phylum Chordata; class Amphibia; order Anura; family Myobatrachidae; genus Pseudophryne; species Pseudophryne corroboree. The sequence continues at coordinate 573,348 of NW_026967481.1, read as the reverse complement.
GGTTAGGATGATATTTCGCTTGGTTTGGTGAAGAAATGGGTCTTAAGAGCCCGTTTGAAGTTTTGTAGAGAGGTGGAGAGTCTGAGGGGAGAGGTAAAGAATTCCAGAGATAGGGAGCAGCACGTGAAAAATATTGGAGATAGGATTGGGAGGAAGTAATCAGAAGACAGGAGAGTTGGCGTGCATTAGCAGAGCGAAGAGGACGGGTGGGAGAGTAAAGGAAGATAAGGTCAGAAAAGTAGATGGGAGAGGAGTGGGTGAGTGCTTTGTAAGTGAGTGTGAGAAGTTTGAATTGGATTCTGAAAGGGAAGGGAAGCCAGTGGAGGGCCTGTAGGAGAGGGGAGGTAGACGTAGTGCGTTTGGTGAGGAAGATGAGCCGGGCAGCAGCATTGAGGATAGATTGGAGTGGAGAGAGGTAATTGTCAGGGAGGCCAGTTAGGAGGAGATTACAGTAGTCCAGTCTGGAAATAATCAGTTAATGAATAATGATCTTAGTGGCATCCTGGGTGAGAAAAGGTCTGATTCTGGAAATGTTTTTGAGTTGAAAATGACAGGTTTGTGAGAGGTGCTGAATGTGTGGTTTGAAGGAGAGGGAGGAGTCAAGGATTACGCCAAGACAGCGTACTTGGGGGCTAGGGGAGATAGTCGTGCCATCAATGGATAATGAGATTGTCGGAGGTGAGGCTGTGCGGGAGGGTGGGAAGATGATCAGCGAAAGCGCTGGGACATCCAGGAAGAGATAGCAGAAAGACAGTTTGAGGTACGAGTGAGGAGAGCCGTGGAGAGATCAGGGGAGGAGAGGTAGATTTGAGTGTCATCAGCATAGAGGTGGTATTGGAAGTTAAAAGAACTAATGAGTTCACCTAAAGAGGACGTATAGAGAGAGAAACTGAGTGGACCAAGAACACAGCCTTGGGGGACACCAACAGTTAGTGGAAGTGGAGGGGAGGTAGCATCACGAGAGGAGACAGAGAAGGAACGATCAGAGAGGTAGGAGGACAGCCAGGAGAGGGCAGTATCACGCAGACCAAGAGAGTGAAGGATTTGCAGAAGGAGAGGGTGGTCCACAGTGTCAAAAGCAGCAGAGAGGTCAAGAAGAATAAGCAGAGAGTAGTGGCCCTCAGATTTGGCTGCATGGAGGTCATTGCAGACTTTTGTGAGGGCAGTTTCAGTGGAGTGGAGAGAACAGAAACCAGACTGGAATGGGTCAAGCAGTGAGTGAGAGGAAAGAAAGGCAGTGAGGCGATTATAGACAATACGCTCAAGAAGTTTGGAGGCAAAGGGGAGGAGAGAGATGGGTCGATAGTTGGAGAGAGTGTTAGGTTCAAGGGTAGGTTTTTTAAGAATAGGGGAGACAATAGCATGCTTGAAGGCAGAGGGGACAGTGCCTGATGAGAGGGAGAGATTGAGAAGGTGGGCAAGATGGGAACAGGCAGAAAGAGAGAGGTAGCGGAGGAGGTGGGAGGGGATAGGGTCGACCGGGGAGGTTGTGGGGTGGGGGGGGGAGGAACGGATGAGGGCCATGACTTCCTCACCAGATACATGGGAGAAAGATGTCAGAGTTAGTAAGAGGGAAGGGGAGGGGGGTGGCAAGGGATGAGTGGTGGCTGGTTGCTGGTCTGGTGGAATGTGATATCCTGACGTATGGAGTCAATCTTGGATGTGAAATAAGTGGCAAGGTCAAGAGCAGACAATGAGGAAGGGAGAGGAGGTGTTGGTGGGCAGAGGAGGGAGTTAACAGTAGCAAAGAGGCGCCGGGGGTTGGAAGACTGGGTAGAGATGAGGATTTTGAAGTATGATTGTTTAGCGAGGGAGAGGGCAGCACTGAAGGATGAGAGCATGAATTTGAAAGGAAGTCTGCTTTAGAGCGTGATTTCCTCCACTGTCGCTCGGCAGTACGTGAGCATTTTTGTAGATATCTGGTGCATTTGGTGTGCCAGGGTTGAGGTGTTGATCTGCGAGGGTGAACAGTGGTTGGTGGAGCAACAGAGTCAAGGGCAGAAGTAAGAGATGCATTGTATAGGGATGTGGCTTGTTCAGGGCATGTGAGAGAGAGAAGAGGAGAGAGAAGCGAGTCAAACAGGGAGGATAGGGATGAGGTGTCAATAGCCTCAATGTTACGCTTGGTGATGGTAGCCTTAGGAGGGAGAGATGGGGAAGCAGAGATAGATAAGTTGAAAGAGAGCAGGTGGTGGTCAGAGAGGGGAAAAGGGGAATCGGAGAAATCAGAAATATCACAGCGGTGAGTGAGAACCAGATCCAGTGAGCTCCTGTTCACATGGGAGGGTGAGGTGGTCCACTGGGAGAGACCAAGTGAAGAGGTGAGGTTAAGGAGTTTAGAGGCAGGTGATTTTGTGGGGTTATCGATAGGGATGTTGAAATCACCTAGAATAATGGAGGGAATGTCAGAAGAGAGGAAGTGAGGTAGCCAGGAAGCAAAGTTGTCAAGGAATTTGGAGGAAATGCCAGGTGGATGGTAAATGACAGCTACTCGAAGATCAGTAGGTTGGTAGAGGCGTATCGCATGGACCTCAAATGTAGAGAATGTAAGAGATGGTTCTGGAGGTATAAGTTGGTATATGTAGCTTGAGGGTAAAAGGATCCCGACACCACCCCCATGGTCCACACTGGCGAGCAGCGCTGGACAGCAGTGTTACTCAACAATAAATAACAATAAACAACAATAAATAACACCCGCTTTTTTATCCATATAAATATTTCTCTGACGTCCTAGTGGATGCTGGGAACTCCGTAAGGACCATGGGGAATGGACGTGCTCCGCAGGAGACTGGGCACTCTAAAAGAAAGATTAGGTACTATCTGGTGTGCACTGGCTCCTCCCTCTATGCCCCTCCTCCAGACCTCAGTTAGAATCTGTGCCCGGCCAGAGCTGGATGCACCTAGTGGGCTCTCCTGAGCTTGCTAGAAAGAAAGTATTTGTTAGGTTTTTTATTTTCAGTGAGATCTGCTGGCAACAGACTCACTGCTACGTGGGACTAAGGGGAGAAGAAGCGAACCTACCTGCGTGCAGCTAGCTTGTGCTTCTTAGGCTACTGGACACCATTAGCTCCAGAGGGTTCGAACACAGGGCCTGACCTCGATCGTCCGTTCCTGGAGCCGCGCCGCCGTCCCCCTTGCAGAGCCAGAAGACAGAAGAAGGAGATAAAATCGGCGGCAGAAGACTCCGGTCTTCATTAAGGTAGCGCACAGCACTGCATTGCTCCCACTGCACACCACACACTCCGGTCACTGTAGGGTGCAGGGCGCTGGGGGGGGGGGGGGGGGGGGCGGCGGCGCCCTGGGCAGCAATAAGTATACCTTTTGGCAATATATACACATAATACAGTCTGGAAAACTGTATATGTGTAAAACCCCCGCCATTTTTAGTCAGAAACAGGACAGAAGCCCGCCGCTGAGGGTGCCGGGCCTTCTTCCTCAGCACACCAGCGCCATTTTCTCTTCACAGCTCCGCTGGAAGGAAGCTCCCCATGCTCTCCTCGGCAGTATCCTGGTACACAAAGGGTGAAAAGAGAGGGGGGGTGGGGGGCACATAAATTTAGGTGCAAAAATTTGTATATACAGCAGCTACTGGGTAAACACTGAGTTGTAGTGTAATCCCTGGGTTATATAGCGCTGGGGTGTGTGCTGGCATACTCTCTCTCTGTCTCTCCAAAGGGCCTTGTGGGGGAACTGTCCTCAAATAGAGCATCCCCTGTGTGTGTGGTGTGTCGGTACGCGTGTGTCGACATGTCTGAGGTAAAAGGCTCCTCTAAGGAGGTGATAGAGCGGATATGTGTGTGAGAGGGTGTCTCCGTCGACAACGCCGACACCTGTTTGGATATGTGTAAGTGCTAAGGTGAATTTATTGCACAAAAGGTTAGGGAACAGACAGGAAATCTACCCATGTCTGTCCCTATGTCACAGAGACCTTCAGAGTCTCTCAATGCTCACTATCCATAATAACAAACACTGGTATCGACATGGAGTTTAACTCCACTGTCGACTACGATAATGCAAAGTTACAGCCAAGATGGCTATAAGGTATTCAATATATGATTATTGAAATAATAGATGATTTGCATATCACTGATGACTCATCTGTCCCTGACACGAGAGTACACATGTTTAAGGGGAAGAATGCTGAGGTAAATTTCCCTCCTCTCATGAGGAAAAAGAGCGGGAATCTCCGGACAAGAGACGGCAGCTTCCCACAAGAGAATTCTCAGGCTGTATCCTTTCCCCACTAGGATATGTTGAGAATCTTCCCCTGGGGTGTCCTGTTTGCACAGACGGTAGCACTTGCTATTCTCAGGGATCCTGCAGATAGCGTGCACATTCTAGTATACTACCCAGACCGGCGATTGTGTCGGCATGGGTTTATAGCGCTGTGGCAGCGTGGACAGGTACCTTATCAGCAGAGATGAGACCCTAGTATGCAATATAAATATATTAAAGATGCTGTCTTAAGTGATAGATATATAGTTATAAAGCATGCCCAAAGAGACATGAGTATACTGGGTCCTAGAGTCAAAGCTATGTCGATCTCTGCTTGACGTGTCCTGTAGAATATGCATTGGACAGATGATGCCGACTTAAGAGGCATATGGAAGGCTGAGGATTGTGTGGAGAAGGGTTCTCGGGCCTGGTCTCCACAGCTATAGCTGGTAATTCTGCTAGTTTGCCTTGTATTCCTGCACAGCCTAAGAAAGCACGACATTATTAAATGCAGCCTTTCGTATAAAGAAACAAGAAAGTCTGAGGGGCGTCCTTTCTTGTCAGAGCCGGGCAGCTAGTTCCCAGGAACAGAAGTCCTCCCCGGCCCCTACAAAAATCCACCAATGTCGCTGGGGCTCCACAGGCAGAGCTAGGCCCGGTGGGGACACGCTTTCGTAAGTTCAGCCACAAGTGGGTTCACTCCCTGTTCGATCCCTGGGCAATAGATATTGTGTCTCAGGGATACAAGCTGGACTGTGAGAAGATGCCCCCTCACCGACGGCCCTGCGGGCTTCCCCCAAAGAGAGGGAGCCAGTGTTATCTGCAATTCACAAATTGTATCTTTAGCAGGTGGTGGTCAAGGGTCCCCTCCTTCAACAAGAGGGTGTTATTATTAGACCATGTTGTAATCCCGAAACCAGACGGTTCGGTCAGACCAATATTGAATTAAAAATCCCTGAACATATACCTGAGAAGGTTCAAGTTCAAGATGGAATCGCTAAGAGCGGTCAGTGCAAGCCTAAAAAGGGGAAGACTTTATTGTGAATCGGGACATAAGGGATGCATACCTTCAGGTCCCCATTTATCCACTTCATTAGGCGTACCTCAGAATTGCGGTACGGGATTGTCATTACCAATTTCAGATGTTGCCGTTTGGTCTCTCCACGGCCCCGAGAATATTCACCATGGTAATGGCGGATATGATTGTGCTCCTGCGGAAGCAAGGTGTCACTATTATCACGTACTTGGACGATCTCCTCATAAAAGCGAGATCAAGAGAGCAGTTGCTGAACAGCGTATCACTTTCTCTGGAAGTGTAACGGCAACACGGCTGGATTCTATATATTCCAAAGTCGCAGTTATTTCCTACAGCTCATCTGCCTCTCCTAGGCACGATCCTAGACACAGACCGGAAAAGGGTTATCCCCCGATAGAGAGAGCTCAGGTGCTCATGACACTGGTCAGGAATCTATTAAAACCAAAACAGGTGTCAGTGCATCACTGCACTCGAGTCCTGGGAAGGATGGTGGCATCATACGAGGCCATCCCCTTAGGCAGGTTCCATGCGAGGACCTTCCAATGGGACTTACTGGACAAGTGGTCCGGATCACCTCTTCAGAGGCATCGGTTAATCACCCTATCCCCCAGGGCCAGGGTGTCTCTCCTGTGGTGGCTGCAGAGTGCTCACCTTCTCGAGGGCCGCAGATTCGGCATTCAGGACTGGATCCTGGTGACCACGGATGCAAGCCTCCGATGGTGGGGGACAGTTACACAGGGAAGAAATTTCCAAGGTCTGTGGTCAAGTCAACTGACTTGCCTTCACATCAATATCCTGGAACTAAGGGCCATATACAACGCCCTAAGTCAAGCGGAGATCCTGCTTCGCGACCAACCGGTTCTGATCCAGTCAGACCGCAGGGGTTCATGTAAACCGCCAAGGCGGCACAAGGAGCAGGGTGGCGAGGGTAGAAGCCACCAGAATTCTTCGCTGGGCGGAGAATCAAGTAAGCGCCCTGTCAGCAGTGTTCGTTCCGGGAGTGGACATCTGGGAAGCAGACTTCCTCAGCAGGCACGACCTCCACCCGGGAAAGTGGGGACTTCATCAGGAAGTCTTCACGCAGTTTGCAAATTGATGGGAACTGCCCAAGGTGGACTAGATGGCCTCCCACCTCAATAAAAAGCTAAAAAAGGTTTTACGCCGGGTCAAGGGACCCTCAGGTGATAGCTGTGGTCGCACTAGTAACACCGTGGGTGTTCCAGTCGGTCTCTGTATTCCCTCCTCTTCCTCTCATACCCAAGGGCTGGGAATTGTAATAAAAGGAGGAGTGAAAACAATATTCTTTGCTCCGAATTGGCCAAGAAGGACTCGGTACCCGGAGCTGCAGGAAATGCTCTCAGAGGACTCAGGGCTTCTGCCTCTCAGACAGGACATGTTGCAACAGGGGCCCTGTCTGTTCCAAAATTTACCGCGGCTGCATTTGACGGCATGGCGGTTGAACGCCGGATCCTAGCGGAAAAAGGCATTCCGGATGCAGTTATTCCTACGCTGATAAAGGCTAGGAAAGACGTGACAGCAAGACTTTTTCACTGTATATGGCGAAAATAGGTTGCTTGGTGTGAGGCCGGGAAGGCCCTACAGAGGAATTCCAGCGGGGTCGATTCCTGCACTTCCTACAGTCAGGAGTGACTATGGGCCTAAAATTAGGATCCATAAAGGTCAAGATTTCGGCCCTATACATTTTCTCTAAAAATGAACTGGCTTCACTGCCTGAAGTTCAGACGTTGTTCCGGGGGTGCTGCATATTCAGCCTCCTTTTGTGCCACCTTGGGATCTTAACGTTGTGTTGGATTTCCTGAAATCCCACAGGTTTGAGCCACTTAAGACCATAGAGCTAAAATATCTCACGTGGAAAGTGGTCATGCTATTGGCCTTAGCTTCGGCTAGACGTGTGTCAGTATTGGCGGTTTTGTCATGTAAAAACCGTTATCTGATCTTCCATATGGACAGGGCAGAATTGAGGACTCGTCCACAATTTTTTCCTAGGGTGGTATCATCGTTTCATTTGAACCAGCCTATTGTGGTGCCTGCGGCTACTAGGGACTTGGAGGATTCCAAGTTGCTGGACGTAGTCTGGGCTTTGAAAATTTATGTTTCCAGAAAGGCGGGAGTCAGAAAGTCTGACTCGCTGTTTATTCTGTATGCAGCCAACAAGGTTGGCGCTCCTGCTTCGAAGCAGACTATTGTTCGCTGGATCTATAGCACGATTCAGCTGGTTCACTCTGCGGCTGGATTGCCGCATCCAAAATGGTGAAAGCCCATTCCACAAGGAAGGTGGGCTCTTCTTGGGCGGCTGCCCGAGGGGTCTCGGCTTTACAGCTTTGCCGAGCTGCTACTTGGTCGGGGTCAAACAAGTTTGCTAAGTTCTACAAGTTTGATACCCTGGCTGAGGAGGACCTTGAGTTTGCTCATGCGGTGCTGCAGAGTCATCCGCACTCTCCCACCCGTTTGGGAGCTTTGGTATAATCCCCATGGTCCTTACGGAGTTCCCAGCATCCACTAGGACGTCAGAGAAAATAAGAATTTACTCACCGGTAATTCTATTTCTCGTAGTCCGTAGTGGATGCTGGGCGCCCGTCCCAAGTGCGGACTCTCTGCAATACATGTATATAGTTATTGCTTAACTAAAGGGTTATTGTTATGAGCCATCTGTTACTGAGGCTCAGTTGTTGTTCATACTGTTAACTGGGTATAGTATCACGAGTTGTACGGTGTGATTGGTGTGGCTGGTATGAGTCTTACCCTGGATTTCAAATCCTTTCCTTGTTGTGTCAGCTCTTCCGGGCACAGTTTCCTTAACTGAGGTCTGGAGGAGGGGCATAGAGGGAGGAGCCAGTGCACACCAGATAGTACCTAATCTTTCTTTTAGAGTGCCCAGTCTCCTGCGGAGCCCGTCTATTCCCCATGGTCCTTACGGAGTTCCCAGCATCCACTACGGACTACGAGAAATAGAATTACCGGTGAGTAAATTCTTATTATAAATGGATATCTACAGGTTATATAGGGGTGTAAAAGGCTACATGAATAAAATTTCTATGGCAAAAATATATTAAAAAAAGTGAATAAAAAAGGGGAAACCGGTACATTTATGACTCCCAAAATGTACCTAGCTGTTCTAGGTGGAGGGAGACTGTAATCTTCTTCCTACGCTATGGGGGTTATTCCGAGTTGTTCGCTCGTTATTTTTTTGTCGCAACGGAGCGAATAGTCGCTAATACGCATGCGCAATGTCCGCAGTGCGACTGCGCCAAGTAAATTTGCTATGCAGTTAGGAATTTTACTCACGGCATTACGAGGTTTTGTCTTCGTTCTGGTGATCGGAGTGTGATTGACAGGAAGTGGGTGTTTCTGGGCGGAAACTGGCCGTTTTATGGGTGTGTGTGAAAAAACGCTACCGTTTCTGGGAAAAACGCGGGAGTGGCTGGAGAAACGGAGGAGTGTCTGGGCGAACGCTGGGAGTGTTTGTGACGTCAAACCTGGAACGAAACTGACTGAACTGATCGCAGATGCCGAGTAAGTGTGGAGCTACTCAGAAACTGCTAAGAGGTGTCTATTCGCAATTCTGCTAATCTTTCGTTCGCAATTTTGCTAAGCTAAGATTCACTCCCAGTAGGCGGCGGCCTAGCGTGTGCAATGCTGCTTAAAGCAGCTTGCGAGCGAACAACTCGGAATGACCCCCTATGTCTGTTTAACAGCGTGTCAGACGGGGATAGGCTGCGCGTCCAGTTGCCATGGTACCGGCGGCCACTCCCTGATGACGAAACCGGAAGACGCCGGGTCCCGAAGCCGGGCGGCGTCCTACACGAGTGCACACGGAGCTTCTTCCTTTGGTATAAAGGTATGTTATTTATTTCTCACTTTCAATGCTATTCACCTTGACAAAGGGACGTATCAGCCCCGAAACGTTGGAGAACTATGCTGTGATTTTTATTACACTTTTTCGAAATTGAAAAGACTCCGAGTGCCGCTGGATGTTTGTTGTTAAATACCCTATGTGTGTGTGTGTGTATATATATATATATATATATATATATGTGTGTGTGTATATTAGTGATGAGCGGGTTCGGTTCCTCGGAATCCGAACCCCCCCGAACTTCACCCATTTTACACGGTTTCGAGGCGGACTCGAATCTTCCCGCCTTGCTCGGTTAACCCGAGCGCGCCCGAACGTCATCATCCCGCTGTCGGATTCTCGCAAGATTCGTATTCTATATAAGGAGCCGCGCGTCGCCGCCATTTTCACTCGTGCATTGGAGATGATAGGGAGAGGACGTGGCTGCGTTCTCTCAGTTGTGTTCAGTGTGCTGCAAATATCTGTGCTCAGTGTGCTGCAAATATCTGTGCTCAGTGTGCTGCAAATATCTGTGCTCAGTGTGCTGCAAATATCTGTGCTCAGTGTGCTTGCAAATATCTGTGCTCAGTGGGCTGAAAATATCTACGTTCTCTGCCTGAAAAACGCTCCATATCTGTGCTGCATTGTAGTATATAGTAGGAGGACAGTGCGGAATTTTGCTGACCAGTGACCACCAGTATTATATCAGTATGGTACAGTAGTCCACTGCTCTACCTACCTCTGTGTCGTCAAGTATACTATCCATCCATACCTGTGGTGCATTTTAGTTGTTGTGAGCAGTATATATAGTAGGAGGACAGTGCATAATTTTGCTGACCACCAGTATATAATATATAGCAGTACGGTACAGTAGTCCACAGCTATACCTACCTCTGTGTCGTCAAGTATACTATCCATCCATACCTGTGGTGCATTTTAGTTTTGCGCAGTATATATAGTAGTAGGACAGTGCATAATTTTGCTCACCACCAGTGTATAATATATAGCAGTACGGTACAGTAGTCCACTGCTCTACCTACCTCTGTGTCGTTGTTAGGCGCCGGGGTCCGCTCGTCGGTGCGGCCCGGCGCCTAACAACCAGGGACGCCGTGCGCGTACAGCCGCCGGCTCCCTGGCAACGCTAGACGCCGGGCGCACGGACCCTAGCAACGGGGACGCCACTTACGGACTGCGTTTCCCCGTTGCTGGGTTCAATTTAATTAATAGATATCTGTTTTCCTGGCCATGCAGCTTGGCAGCTGTATGGCATCTAATCCAATCAGCCTCCAAACAGCTGATTGGAGGACTCCCTGTTAAATACACTTCCTGGGCTTCTCACAGACGCCGGTAATAGCTTCCTGCATGCTGAATCTGTTTGCTGTGAGTGTTTCCAGTCCTGCTGTATCCGGTCGTTCCTGTTCTCAGTTGTCCTGAACTCGGAAGTCGTCATCTGTTCCTGGAGTCCTGACTGAGCACCTTTTGAACATCCAGTGGTGTTCGTGAGTCACGGCGTAGCCGTGTGTTGCGGCTTGGGCCGCTTTATTATTTGTCATTTATTATTTGTGTTTCGGAGCTTTTGCGGAGGATTCCGCTCCCACAGATCCACTCTGGTATCCAGCGGTGCTGGGTAGGAGTACGGACTAGTGGATTTTGGTTGTCCTTTTCCCTGGCGGGTTACCGCACATACCTCAGGTTTAGTCAGTTAGCTTGTAGCCCCTGGCCTGGTTGTTTAGTCAGAGGGCCCCTTGTTATCACCCTGTCTCGGATTTCCCTTTGTCTCCCATTAAGACCTGAGGGGGCATCGGAGTTGGGCAGACATAATCCGCCCTTCAAACGCGGCTGCCATGGGCTCAAGCAACCATAGTCTCGCAGGGGATTTCTGACAACACGGGCGAGACAACGGAGTTAGGGCGCCAGGGGCTACTTTCTATTCCCGCTCCCTTCCCCAGCATTCCGTTCCAGTGCTCCGGTCCTTGCAATAGGACCACCTCAGACCAGAGTGCTGGAATCATAACATTATTACCGGCCTAACCAAAACTTAAAATTAAACAGGGTTTGATTTTTTTCCCTTATTCAGTTTTGTAAGAATTGTCGGCCCCATGATTCCCACTGGTTTAGGGCCAAATCCTGGCCAGCTTCTAGTTAGCCAGATTCAAGAACTTACTCAAATGGTTCAGGATCTTTCCCTTCGGGTGAAGTCGCAGGAAGATCTTTTACGAACTTCCCCGAGGGTAGTCCCTGAACCAAAAATGCACTTGCCTGACCGTTTTTCTGGTGATAGGAAGCAGTTTTTTAATTTTAAAGAGTCCTGTAAACTTTATTTTCGTTTAAGACCAATCTCCTCAGGTACTGAATCTCAGCGGGTCGGAATTATTATTTCTTTGCTCCAGGGGGATCCCCAGACCTGGGCTTTTGGTTTAAAAGCAGAGGATCCGGCATTGTTGTCAGTAGACGCCTTTCTGGGGTCTTTAGGGCTTTTGTATGATGACCCTGATAGGGAGGCATCCGCCGAGAGTCAGTTACGCGCTCTCAGACAAGGTAGAGATCCTGCAGAGGTTTATTGTACAGAGTTTCGCCGTTGGTCGAACGACTGTGGCTGGAATGACCCAGCTCTGCGCAGTCAGTTTCGCCTCGGCTTATCTGAGTCTATAAAAGACAGTCTCCTTCAGTATCCCGCTCCTGAGACGCTCGATAAACTCATGGAGCTTTCTATTAAGATTGATCGTCGTCTCAGAGAGCGGAGGGCTGAAAAAGGAGCACCTGTCAGGTCTACTCCTTGTGTATTTTCCATTCCTGAAGACATAGAGGAGCCCATGCAGATGGGTCTCTCCAGGCTGTCTCCAGAAGAATGAGCCAGAAGGCAAAACTCTGGTCTTTGTTTGTACTGTGGGGGTAAGGGACATTTTGCCCGTAATTGTCCGAACAAGTCGGGAAACGCCTCGACCAAGTGAATTGTGAGGGGGTTAACTTTGGTCTGCAGCTTATCTCCTCGAGTAACTCCCTGTTAGTCCCAGCTAAAGTTTCCTTTGGCAGCCTCAGTTCTTCGGTGTCGGCTTTTGTTGACAGTGGAGCTGCAGGGAACTTTATGGACTTAACGTGGGCCAAGGCCTTAGGTATTCCTCAGTTAACCTTGGGTAGGTGTATCACCATGCATGGTTTAGATGGGAGTCCCTTGTCCAATGGGGTTATTTCCCTCTGTACACCCCCTGTACTACTTACGGTAGGAGCTCTTCATTCCGAAAAGATTGAGTTTTATCTTACCCATTGCCCAGCAGTTCCAGTGGTTCTGGGTCACCCTTGGCTGGCCTTTCATAATCCCATCATTGATTGGCAGTCGGGGGAGATCTCACAATGGGGTACCATCTGTAATAAGGAATGTATTACGTTTCCCGTCAGAATAGCTGCTGCCATTCCTGAACCCATTCCCGTGGAATACCAGGACTTTGTTGATATATTTTCCAAGGGCAATGCGGACATTCTGCCTCCCCATCGGCCTTATGATTGTGCTATTGAGCTAATTCCTGGTGCCACATTGCCAAAGGGAAGGTTATATGCATTGTCCGGACCAGAAACTGCGGCCATGAATGAGTATGTTAAGGAGAGCCTAGGGAAAGGATTTATCAGGCCATCTAAATCCCCTTTAAGTGCAGGCTTCTTCTTTGTGGAGAAGAAAGATGGATCACTCAGACCTTGCATTGACTTTAGAGCTCTGAATAAGATCTCAATTAAAAATACTTACCCTCTGCCGCTGATTTCTGTCCTCTTTGATCAGCTGCGTTCGGCTGTGATTTTTTCTAAGATTGACCTGAGGGGAGCGTATAACCTCATCCGAATCAAGTCGGGAGATGAGTGGAAAACGGCGTTCAGTACTCAGTCGGGTCACTACGAGTATCTGGTGATGCCGTTCGGCTTGTCTAACGCTCCGGCAGTTTTCCAGGATCTCATTAACGATGTGCTCCGTGATTTTCTTGGAAGATTCGTGGTCGTTTACTTAGACGATATCCTGATCTATTCTGACTCTATAGAACAACATGTTACCCAGGTGCGTCAGGTTCTTCAAAAATTACGTGAAAATCACCTTTATGCCAAGCTGGAGAAGTGTGAGTTTCATGTCACGGAGGTATCCTTTTTAGGGTACATTATTTCCCCTCGGGGATTCTGTATTGAACCAAAGAAGCTCCAAGCCATCCTTAGTTGGGCGCAACCCACCAACTTAAAAGCAATTCAGCGCTTTTTAGGGTTTGCGAATTATTATAGAAGATTTATTCATTCTTTTTCCGACCTGGTTGCTCCCATTGTGGCACTGACTAGGAAGGGAGCGGATCCTACCAACTGGTCACGTGAAGCTGAGTTATCATTTCAGGCCTTGAAACAAGCTTTTGTCTCAGCCCCAGTCCTCAGACATCCCAACCCAGAATTGCCCTTCATTGTTGAGGTTGATGCCTCGGAGGTTGGAGTGGGGGCTATCCTATCTCAGAAGGATCCGGACTCTCTAGAATTACATCCTTGTGCCTTTATGTCCAGGAAATTCTCTTCCGCTGAATCCAACTACGATGTTGGTAACCGGGAGTTACTGGCTATTAAATGGGCTTTCGAGGAGTGGAGGCATTGGCTTGAGGGAGCAACACATACCATTTCAGTATTGACTGACCACAAAAATCTTCAGTACATCGAATCAGCTAAACGGCTGAATGCCCTGCAGGCTCGTTGGGCTTTATTTTTTACTCGTTTCAAGTTTATTATCACCTTCAGGCCAGGTTCCAAGAATACCAAGGCGGATGCCCTGTCACGCAGTTTTCTTCCAGTTCATAATAACAGTCCTGTTACTCCCATACTTCCGTCTTCAGTCATTTGGGCAGGCCTCACACAAGATTTATTTACCCAGTTAAAGCAGCTTCAACATCAAGCTCCTGGAAATACTCCTGCTGGTCGTCTTTATGTCCCTGAGTTTTTGAGAGCTACTGTTTTGACTGAGTTTCATGATAGCAAAGTTGCCGGGCATCCGGGGACCTCTAAGACTTTGGAATTAGTCTCCCGCTCAGTATGGTGGCCTGGTCTTTCTAAAGACATTAAGGAGTTTGTTTTTTCTTGTCAGGTCTGTGCACAGCATAAAGTTCCCCGTTCCTTACCCATCGGGCAACTTATGCCCTTAAATGTTCCTCTCAGGCCATGGTCTCATATTTCCATGGATTTTGTGGTAGACCTCCCTCTGTCAGCCGGATTCCGAGTCATATGGGTGGTAGTGGACCGTTTTAGCAAGATGGCCCATTTCATTGCTCTTCCCCGACTGCCATCTGCCCAGGAATTGGCAGTTTTGTTTCTCCGCCATGTTTTCAGACTTCATGGGTTACCCACTGATATTGTTTCTGATCGGGGTCCACAATTCATTGCACAATTTTGGAAGTCTTTTTGTGCCTCATTAAAGATGAAATTGTCTTTAACGTCCGGCTACCATCCCCAATCCAACGGGCAGACCGAGCGAGTTAATCAATCATTAAAACAGTATTTGCGTTTGTACTCAGCCAAACTCCAGAATGATTGGTCCGAGTTTCTTCCTTTGGCGGAGTTTGCTTACAACAATTCTTGTCATTCCTCCACTAATGTGTCTCCATTCTTTTCAGTTTTTGGTTTTCACCCCAGAGCTAATTCTTTTTTTCAACATTCCTCTGTCTCCTCGCTAACCTTAACCTCTCATCTCAGACTCATTTGGAGAAAAGTGCACCTTGCTCTCAGAAAAGCGGCATTTCGAGAGAAAAATTTTTCTGACAGGCTCCGGCGGCCTTGCACTTTTAAGGTGGGAGATAGGGTATGGTTGTCGACTCGTAACATTAAACTTCGACAAACCTCAGCTAGATTGGGCCCCAAATTTATTGGACCATTTCATATTATTAAAAAAATCAATCCAGTTGCTTTCCGGTTACGTTTACCAAGAGCTCTCCGGATCGGAAATACGTTCCATTGCTCCTTGTTGAAACCATACGTTTCTTCCAGTAGATTTCCTCGGAAGATCTCTCAGGGGAAATCACCAGTAGATGTACAGGGTCATCAGGAGTTCTTGGTGGAGAAGGTTCTCGATTCCAAATTGTCCCGGGGTCGGCTTTATTTTCTGGTGCACCGGAGAGGCTATGGTCCAGAGGAAAGGTCTTGGGTCCTGGATAAGGATCTCCATGCCCCGAGGCTCAAGAGGGCATTTTTTCGGGAATTTCCTCGGAAACCTGGCTTTAGGGGTTCCTTGACCCCTCCTCAAGGGGGGGGCACTGTTAGACGCCGGGGTCCGCTCGTCGGTGCGGCCCGGCGCCTAGCAACCAGGGACGCCGTGCGCGTACAGCCGCCGGCTCCCTGGCAACGCTAGACGCCGGGCGCACGGAGCCGCACGGACCCTAGCAACGGGGACGCCACTTACGGACTGCGTTTCCCCGTTGCTGGGTTCAATTTAATTAATAGATATCTGTTTTCCTGGCCATGCAGCTTGGCAGCTGTATGGCATCTAATCCAATCAGCCTCCAAACAGCTGATTGGAGGACTCCCTGTTAAATACACTTCCTGGGCTTCTCACAGACGCCGGTAATAGCTTCCTGCATGCTGAATCTGTTTGCTGTGAGTGTTTCCAGTCCTGCTGTATCCGGTCGTTCCTGTTCTCAGTTGTCCTGAACTCGGAAGTCGTCATCTGTTCCTGGAGTCCTGACTGAGCACCTTTTGAACATCCAGTGGTGTTCGTGAGTCACGGCGTAGCCGTGTGTTGCGGCTTGGGCCGCTTTATTATTTGTCATTTATTATTTGTGTTTCGGAGCTTTTGCGGAGGATTCCGCTCCCACAGATCCACTCTGGTATCCAGCGGTGCTGGGTAGGAGTACGGACTAGTGGATTTTGGTTGTCCTTTTCCCTGGCGGGTTACCGCACATACCTCAGGTTTAGTCAGTTAGCTTGTAGCCCCTGGCCTGGTTGTTTAGTCAGAGGGCCCCTTGTTATCACCCTGTCTCGGATTTCCCTTTGTCTCCCATTAAGACCTGAGGGGGCATCGGAGTTGGGCAGACATAATCCGCCCTTCAAACGCGGCTGCCATGGGCTCAAGCAACCATAGTCTCGCAGGGGATTTCTGACAACACGGGCGAGACAACGGAGTTAGGGCGCCAGGGGCTACTTTCTATTCCGGCTCCCTTCCCCAGCATTCCGTTCCAGTGCTCCGGTCCTTGCAATAGGACCACCTCAGACCAGAGTGCTGGAATCATAACATTATTACCGGCCTAACCAAAACTTAAAATTAAACAGGGTTTGATTTTTTTTCCCTTATTCAGTTTTGTAAGAATTGTCGGCCCCATGAATCCCACTGGTTTAGGGCCAAATCCTGGCCAGCTTCTAGTTAGCCAGATTCATGAACTTACTCAAATGGTTCAGGATCTTTCCCTTCGGGTGAAGTCGCAGGAAGATCTTTTACGAACTTCCCCGAGGGTAGTCCCTGAACCAAAAATGCACTTGCCTGACCGTTTTTCTGGTGATAGGAAGCAGTTTTTTAATTTTAAAGAGTCCTGTAAACTTTATTTTCGTTTAAGACCAATCTCCTCAGGTACTGAATCTCAGCGGGTCGGAATTATTATTTCTTTGCTCCAGGGGGATCCCCAGACCTGGGCTTTTGGTTTAAAAGCAGAGGATCCGGCATTGTTGTCAGTAGACGCCTTTCTGGGGTCTTTAGGGCTTTTGTATGATGACCCTGATAGGGAGGCATCCGCCGAGAGTCAGTTACGCGCTCTCAGACAAGGTAGAGATCCTGCAGAGGTTTATTGTACAGAGTTTCGCCGTTGGTCGAACGACTGTGGCTGGAATGACCCAGCTCTGTGCAGTCAGTTTCGCCTCGGCTTATCTGAGTCTATAAAAGACAGTCTCCTTCAGTATCCCGCTCCTGAGACGCTCGATAAACTCATGGAGCTTTCTATTAAGATTGATCGTCGTCTCAGAGAGCGGAGGGCTGAAAAAGGAGCACCTGTCAGGTCTACTCCTTGTGTATTTTCCATTCCTGAAGACATAGAGGAGCCCATGCAGATGGGTCTCTCCAGGCTGTCTCCAGAAGAATGAGCCAGAAGGCAAAACTCTGGTCTTTGTTTGTACTGTGGGGGTAAGGGACATTTTGCCCGTAATTGTCCGAACAAGTCGGGAAACGCCTCGACCAAGTGAATTGTGAGGGGGTTAACTTTGGTCTGCAGCTTATCTCCTCGAGTAACTCCCTGTTAGTCCCAGCTAAAGTTTCCTTTGGCAGCCTCAGTTCTTCGGTGTCGGCTTTTGTTGACAGTGGAGCTGCAGGGAACTTTATGGACTTAACGTGGGCCAAGGCCTTAGGTATTCCTCAGTTAACCTTGGGTAGGTGTATCACCATGCATGGTTTAGATGGGAGTCCCTTGTCCAATGGGGTTATTTCCCTCTGTACACCCCCTGTACTACTTACGGTAGGAGCTCTTCATTCCGAAAAGATTGAGTTTTATCTTACCCATTGCCCAGCAGTTCCAGTGGTTCTGGGTCACCCTTGGCTGGCCTTTCATAATCCCATCATTGATTGGCAGTCGGGGGAGATCTCACAATGGGGTACCATCTGTAATAAGGAATGTATTACGTTTCCCGTCAGAATAGCTGCTGCCATTCCTGAACCCATTCCCGTGGAATACCAGGACTTTGTTGATATATTTTCCAAGGGCAATGCGGACATTCTGCCTCCCCATCGGCCTTATGATTGTGCTATTGAGCTAATTCCTGGTGCCACATTGCCAAAGGGAAGGTTATATGCATTGTCCGGACCAGAAACTGCGGCCATGAATGAGTATGTTAAGGAGAGCCTAGGGAAAGGATTTATCAGGCCATCTAAATCCCCTTTAAGTGCAGGCTTCTTCTTTGTGGAGAAGAAAGATGGATCACTCAGACCTTGCATTGACTTTAGAGCTCTGAATAAGATCTCAATTAAAAATACTTACCCTCTGCCGCTGATTTCTGTCCTCTTTGATCAGCTGCGTTCGGCTGTGATTTTTTCTAAGATTGACCTGAGGGGAGCGTATAACCTCATCCGAATCAAGTCGGGAGATGAGTGGAAAACGGCGTTCAGTACTCAGTCGGGTCACTACGAGTATCTGGTGATGCCGTTCGGCTTGTCTAACGCTCCGGCAGTTTTCCAGGATCTCATTAACGATGTGCTCCGTGATTTTCTTGGAAGATTCGTGGTCGTTTACTTAGACGATATCCTGATCTATTCTGACTCTATAGAACAACATGTTACCCAGGTGCGTCAGGTTCTTCAAAAATTACGTGAAAATCACCTTTATGCCAAGCTGGAGAAGTGTGAGTTTCATGTCACGGAGGTATCCTTTTTAGGGTACATTATTTCCCCTCGGGGATTCTGTATGGAACCAAAGAAGCTCCAAGCCATCCTTAGTTGGGCGCAACCCACCAACTTAAAAGCAATTCAGCGCTTTTTAGGGTTTGCGAATTATTATAGAAGATTTATTCATTCTTTTTCCGACCTGGTTGCTCCCATTGTGGCACTGACTAGGAAGGGAGCGGATCCTACCAACTGGTCACGTGAAGCTGAGTTATCATTTCAGGCCTTGAAACAAGCTTTTGTGTCAGCCCCAGTCCTCAGACATCCCAACCCAGAATTGCCCTTCATTGTTGAGGTTGATGCCTCGGAGGTTGGAGTGGGGGCTATCCTATCTCAGAAGGATCCGGACTCTCTAGAATTACATCCTTGTGCCTTTATGTCCAGGAAATTCTCTTCCGCTGAATCCAACTACGATGTTGGTAACCGGGAGTTACTGGCTATTAAATGGGCTTTCGAGGAGTGGAGGCATTGGCTTGAGGGAGCAACACATACCATTTCAGTATTGACTGACCACAAAAATCTTCAGTACATCGAATCAGCTAAACGGCTGAATGCCCTGCAGGCTCGTTGGGCTTTATTTTTTACTCGTTTCAAGTTTATTATCACCTTCAGGCCAGGTTCCAAGAATACCAAGGCGGATGCCCTGTCACGCAGTTTTCTTCCAGTTCATAATAACAGTCCTGTTACTCCCATACTTCCGTCTTCAGTCATTTGGGCAGGCCTCACACAAGATTTATTTACCCAGTTAAAGCAGCTTCAACATCAAGCTCCTGGAAATACTCCTGCTGGTCGTCTTTATGTCCCTGAGTTTTTGAGAGCTACTGTTTTGACTGAGTTTCATGATAGCAAAGTTGCCGGGCATCCGGGGACCTCTAAGACTTTGGAATTAGTCTCCCGCTCAGTATGGTGGCCTGGTCTTTCTAAAGACATTAAGGAGTTTGTTTTTTCTTGTCAGGTCTGTGCACAGCATAAAGTTCCCCGTTCCTTACCCATCGGGCAACTTATGCCCTTAAATGTTCCTCTCAGGCCATGGTCTCATATTTCCATGGATTTTGTGGTAGACCTCCCTCTGTCAGCCGGATTCCGAGTCATATGGGTGGTAGTGGACCGTTTTAGCAAGATGGCCCATTTCATTGCTCTTCCCCGACTGCCATCTGCCCAGGAATTGGCAGTTTTGTTTCTCCGCCATGTTTTCAGACTTCATGGGTTACCCACTGATATTGTTTCTGATCGGGGTCCACAATTCATTGCACAATTTTGGAAGTCTTTTTGTGCCTCATTAAAGATGAAATTGTCTTTAACGTCCGGCTACCATCCCCAATCCAACGGGCAGACCGAGCGAGTTAATCAATCATTAAAACAGTATTTGCGTTTGTACTCAGCCAAACTCCAGAATGATTGGTCCGAGTTTCTTCCTTTGGCGGAGTTTGCTTACAACAATTCTTGTCATTCCTCCACTAATGTGTCTCCATTCTTTTCAGTTTTTGGTTTTCACCCCAGAGCTAATTCTTTTTTTCAACATTCCTCTGTCTCCTCGCTAACCTTAACCTCTCATCTCAGACTCATTTGGAGAAAAGTGCACCTTGCTCTCAGAAAAGCGGCATTTCGAGAGAAAATTTTTTCTGACAGGCTCCGGCGGCCTTGCACTTTTAAGGTGGGAGATAGGGTATGGTTGTCGACTCGTAACATTAAACTTCGACAAACCTCAGCTAGATTGGGCCCCAAATTTATTGGACCATTTCATATTATTAAAAAAATCAATCCAGTTGCTTTCCGGTTACGTTTACCAAGAGCTCTCCGGATCGGAAATACGTTCCATTGCTCCTTGTTGAAACCATACGTTTCTTCCAGTAGATTTCCTCGGAAGATCTCTCAGGGGAAATCACCAGTAGATGTACAGGGTCATCAGGAGTTCTTGGTGGAGAAGGTTCTCGATTCCAAATTGTCCCGGGGTCGGCTTTATTTTCTGGTGCACTGGAGAGGCTATGGTCCAGAGGAAAGGTCTTGGGTCCTGGATAAGGATCTCCATGCCCCGAGGCTCAAGAGGGCATTTTTTCGGGAATTTCCTCGGAAACCTGGCTTTAGGGGTTCCTTGACCCCTCCTCAAGGGGGGGGCACTGTTAGGCGCCGGGGTCCGCTCGTCGGTGCGGCCCGGCGCCTAGCAACCAGGGACGCCGTGCGCGTACAGCTGCCGGCTCCCTGGCAACGCTAGACGCCGGGCGCACGGAGCCGCACGGACCCTAGCAACGGGGACGCCACTTACGGACTGCGTTTCCCCGTTGCTGGGTTCAATTTAATTAATAGATATCTGTTTTCCTGGCCATGCAGCTTGGCAGCTGTATGGCATCTAATCCAATCAGCCTCCAAACAGCTGATTGGAGGACTCCCTGTTAAATACACTTCCTGGGCTTCTCACAGACGCCGGTAATAGCTTCCTGCATGCTGAATCTGTTTGCTGTGAGTGTTTCCAGTCCTGCTGTATCCGGTCGTTCCTGTTCTCAGTTGTCCTGAACTCGGAAGTCGTCATCTGTTCCTGGAGTCCTGACTGAGCACCTTTTGAACATCCAGTGGTGTTCGTGAGTCACGGCGTAGCCGTGTGTTGCGGCTTGGGCCGCTTTATTATTTGTCATTTATTATTTGTGTTTCGGAGCTTTTGCGGAGGATTCCGCTCCCACAGATCCACTCTGGTATCCAGCGGTGCTGGGTAGGAGTACGGACTAGTGGATTTTGGTTGTCCTTTTCCCTGGCGGGTTACCGCACATACCTCAGGTTTAGTCAGTTAGCTTGTAGCCCCTGGCCTGGTTGTTTAGTCAGAGGGCCCCTTGTTATCACCCTGTCTCGGATTTCCCTTTGTCTCCCATTAAGACCTGAGGGGGCATCGGAGTTGGGCAGACATAATCCGCCCTTCAAACGCGGCTGCCATGGGCTCAAGCAACCATAGTCTCGCAGGGGATTTCTGACAACACGGGCGAGACAACGGAGTTAGGGCGCCAGGGGCTACTTTCTATTCCCGCTCCCTTCCCCAGCATTCCGTTCCAGTGCTCCGGTCCTTGCAATAGGACCACCTCAGACCAGAGTACTGGAATCATAACAGTCGTCAAGTATACTATCCATCCATACCTGTGGTGCATTTTAGTTGTTGTGCACAGTATATATAGTAGGAGGACAGTGCATAATTTTGCTGACAACCAGTATATAATATATAGCAGTACGGTACAGTAGTCCACTGCTCTACCTACCTCTGTGTCATCAAGTATACTATTCATCCATATCTGTGGTGCATTTTAGTTGTGCGCAGTAGTAGGAGGACAGTGCATAATTTTGCTGACCACCAGTATATAATATATAGCAGTATGGTACAGTAGGCCACTGCTCTACCTACCTCTGTGTCGTCAAGTATACTATCCATCCATACCTGTGGTGCATTTTAGTTGTGCGCAGTAGTAGGAGGACAGTGCATAATTTTGCTGACCACCAGTTTATAATATATAGCAGTACGGTACAGTAGGCCATTGCTATTGATATATTACTGGCATATAATTCCACACATTAAAAAATGGAGAACAAAAATGTGGAGGGTAAAATAGGGAAAGATCAAGATCCACTTCCACCTCGTGCTGAAGCTGCTGCCACTAGTCATGGCCGAGACGATGAAATGCCATCAACGTCGTCTGCCAAGGCCGATGCCCAATGTCATAGTAGAGAGCATGTAAAATCCAAAAAACAAAAGTTCAGTAAAATGACCCAAAAATCTAAATTAAAGCGTCTGAGGAGAAGCGTAAACTTGCCAATATGCCATTTACGACACGGAGTGGCAAGGAACGGCTGAGACCCTGGCCTATGTTCATGGCTAGTGGTTCAGATTCACATGAGGATGGAAGCACTCATCAAATGAAAAGACTTAAGCTGGCAAAAGCACAGCAAAGAACTGTGCGTTCTTCTAAATCACAAATCCCCAAGGAGAGTCCAATTGTGTCGGTTGCGATGCCTGACCTTCCCAACACTGGACGGGAAGAGGTGGCGCCTTCCACCATTTGCACGCCCCCTGCAAGTGCTGGAAGGAGCACCCGCAGTCCAGTTCCTGATAGTCAAATTGAAGATGTCACTGTTGAAGTACACCAGGATGAGGATATGGGTGTTGCTGGCGCTGAGGAGGAAATTGACAAGGAGGATTCTGATGGTGAGGTGGTTTGTTTAAGTCAGGCACCCAGGGAGACACCTGTTGTCCGTGGGACGAATATGGCCATTGACATGCCTGATCAAATTACAAAAAAAATCACCTCTTCGGTGTGGAATTATTTCAACAGAAATGCGGACAACTGGTGTCAAGCCGTGTGTTGCCTTTGTCAAGCTGTAATAAGTAGAGGTAAGGACGTTAACCACCTAGGAACATCCTCCCTTATACGTCACCTGGAGTGCATTCATCAGAAGTCATTGACAAGTTCAAAAACTTTGGTTGACAGCGGAAGCAGTCCACTGCCAACTAAATCCCTTCCTCTTGTAATCAAGCTCCTGCAAACCACACCACCAACTCCCTCAGTGTCAATTTCCTCCTTAGACAGGAAAGCCAATAGTCCTGCAGGCCATGTCACTGGCAAGTCTGACGATGCCTGGGATTCCTCCGATGCATCCTTGAGTGTAACGCCTACTGCTGCTGGCGCTGCTGTTGTTGCTGCTGGGAGTCGATCGTCATCCCAGAGGGGAAGTCGGAAGACCACTTGTACTACTTCCAGTAAGCAATTGACTGTCCAACAGTCCTTTGCGAGGAAGATGAAATATCACAGCAGTCATCCTGCTGCAAAGCGGATAACTCAGGCCTTGGCAGCCTGGGTGGTGTTAAACGTGTTTCCAGTATCCACCGTTAATTCACAGGAAACTAGAGAATTGTTGAGGTACTGTGTCCCCGGTACCAAATACCATCTAGGTTCCATTTCTCTAGGCAGGCAATACCGAGAATGTACACAGACCTCAGAAAAAGAGTCACCAGTGTCCTAAAAAATGCAGTTGTACCCAATGTCCACTTAACCACGGACATGTGGACAAGTGGAGCAGGGCAGACTAAGGACTATATGACTGTGACAGCCCACTGGGTAGATGTATTGCCTCCCGCAGCAAGAACAGCAGCGGCGGCACCAGTAGCAGCATCTCGCAAACGCCAACTCGTTCCTAGGCAGGCTACGCTTTGTATCACCACTTTCCATAAGAGGCACACAGCTGACAACCTCTTACGTAAACTGAGGAACATCATCGCAGAATGGCTTACCCCAATTGGACTCTACTGGGGATTTGTGACATCGGACAACGCCACCAATATTGTGCGTGCATTACATGTGGGCAAATTCCAGCACGTCCCATGTTTTGCACATTCATTGAATTTGGTGGTGCAGAATTATTTAAAAAACGACAGGGGCGTGCAAGAGATGCTGTCGGTGGCCGAAGAATTGCGGGCCACTTTCGGCATTCAGCCACCGCGTGCCGAAGACTGGAGCACCAGCAAACACTCCTGAACCTGCCCCGCCATCATCTGAAGCAAGAGGTGGTAACGAGGTGGAATTCAACCCTCTATATGCTTCAGAGGATGGAGGAGCAGCAAAAGGCCATTCAAGCCTATACAGCTACCTACGATATAGGCAAAGGAGGGGGAATGCATCTGACTCAAGCGCAGTGGAGAATGATTTCAACGTTGTGCAAGGTTCTGCAACCCTTTGAACTTGCCACACGTGAAGTCAGTTCAGACACTGCAAGCCTGAGTCAGGTCATTCCCCTCATCAGGCTTTTGCAGAAGAAGCTGGAGAGATTGAAGGAGGAGCTAAAACAGAGCGATTCCGCTAGGCATGTGGGACTTGTGGATGGAGCCCTTAATTCGCTTAACCAGGATTCACAGGTGGTCAATCTGTTGAAATCAGAGCACTACATTTTGGCCACCGGGCTCGATCCTAGATTTAAAACCTACGTTGTATCTCTCTTTCCGGCAGACACAAGTCTGCAGAGGTTCAAAGACCTGCTGGCGAGAAAATTGTCAAGTCAAGCGGAACGTGATCCGTCAACAGCTCCTCCTTCACATTCTCCTGCAACTGGGGCTGCGAGGAAAAGGCTAAGAATTCCGAGCCCACCCGCTGGCGGTGATGCAGGGCAGTCTGGAGCGAGTGCTGACATCTGGTCCGGACTGAAGGACCTGCCAATGATTACTGACATGTCGTTTACTGTCACTGCATATGATTCTGTCACCATTGAAAGAATGGTGGAGGATTATATGAGTGACCGCATCCAAGTAGGCACGTCAGACAGTCCGTACGTATACTGGCAGGAAAAAGAGGCAATTTGGAGGCCCTTGCACAAACTGGCTTTATTTTACCTAAGTTGCCCCCCCCCCCCCCTCCAGTGTGTACTCCGAAAGAGTGTTTAGTGCAGCCGCTCACCTTGTCAGCAATCGGCGTACGAGGTTACATCCAGAAAATGTGGAGAAGATGATGTTCATCAAAATGAATTATAATCAATTCCTCCGTGGAGACATTCACCAGCAATTGCCTTCAGAAAGTACACAGGGACCTGAGATGGTGGATTCCAGTGGGGATGAATTAATAATCTGTGAGGAGGGGGATGTACACAGTGAAAGGGGTGAGGAATCGGACGATGAGGAGGAGGTGGACATCTTGCCTCTGTAGAGCCAGTTTGTGCAAGGAGAGATTGATTGCTTCTTTTTTGGTAGGGGCCCAAACCAACCAGTCATTTCAGTCACAGTCGTGTGGCAGACCCTGTCGCTGAAATGATGGGTTTGTTAAAGTGTGCATGTCCTGTTTATACAACACAAGGGTGGGTGGGAGGGCCCAAGGACAATTCCATCTTGCACCTCTTTTTTTCTTTAATTTATCTTTGCATCATGTGCTGTTTGGGGACTATTTTTTGAAGTGCCATCCTGTCTGACACTGCAGTGCCACTCCTAGATGGGCCAGGTGTTTGTGTCGGCCACTTGGGTCGCTTAGCTTAGTCACACAGCTACCTCATTGCACCTCTTTTTTTCTTTGCATCATGTGCTATTTGGGACTATTTTTTAAATCTGCCATCCTGTCTGACACTGCAGTGCCACTCCTAGATGGGCCAGGTGTTTGTGTCGGCCACTTGGGTCGCTTAGCTTAGTCACACAGCGACCTTGGTGCACCTCTTTTTTTCTTTGCATCATGTGCTGTTTGGGGACTATTTTTTGAAGTGCCATCCTGTCTAACACTGCAGTGCCACTCCTAGATGGGCCAGGTGTTTGTGTCGGCCACTTGGGTCGCTTAGCTTAGTCATCCAGCGACCTTGGTGCAAATTTTAGGACTAAAAATAATATTGTGAGGTGTTCAGAATAGACTGGAAATGAGTGGAAATTGTGGTTATTGAGGTTAATAATACTATGGGATCAAAATGACCCCCAAATTCTATGATTTAAGCTGTTTTTGAGGGTTTTTTGTAAAAAAAACACCCGAATCCAAAACACACCCGAATCCGACAAAAAAATTTCAGGGAAGTTTTGCCAAAACGCGTCCGAATCCAAAACACGGCCGCGGAACCGAATCCAAAACCAAAACACAAAACCCGAAAAATGTGCACATCACTAATATACACTAGTGATGTGCACCAGACATTTTTCGGGTTTTGTGGTTTGGTTTTGGATTCGGTTCCGCGGACGTGTTTTGGATTCGGAAAAAAAATAGTCCCCAAACAGCACATGATGCAAAGAAAAAAAGAGGTGCACCAAGATAGCTGTGTGACTAAGCTAAGTGACCCAAGTGGCCGACACAAACACCTGGCCCATCTAGGAGTGGCACTGCAGTGTTAGACAGGATGGCACTTCAAAAAATAGTCCCCAAACAGCACCCTTATGTTGTATAAACAGGAGATGCACACTTTAACAAACCCATAATTTCAGCGACAGGGTCTGCAACACGACTGTGACTGAAATCACTGGTTGGTTTGGGCCCCCACCAAAAAAGAAGCAATCAATCTCTCCTTGCACAAACTGGCTCTGCAGAGGTAAGATGTCCACCTCCTCCTCATCGTCCGATTCCTCACCCCTTTCACTGTGTACATCCCCCTCCTCACAGATTATTAATTCGTCCCCACTGGAATCCACCATCTCAGGTCCCTGTGTACTTTCTGGAGGCAATTGCTGGTGAATGTCTCCACGGAGGAATTGATTATAATTCATTTTGATGAACATCATCTTCTCCACATTTTCTGGAAGTAACCTCGTACGCCGATTGCTGACAAGGTGAGCGGCTGCACTAAACACTCTTTCGGAGTACACACTGGAGGGGGGGGGGGGGGGGCAACTTAGGTAAAATAAAGCCAATTTGTGCAAGGGCCTCCAAATTGCCTCTTTTTCCTGCCAGTATACGTACGGACTGTGTGACGTGCCTACTTGGATGCGGTCACTCATATAATCCTCCACCATTCTTTCAATGGTGACAGAATCATATGCAGTGACAGTAGACGACTTGTCAGTAATCGTTGGCAGGTCCTTCAGTCCGGACCAAATGTCAGCACTCGCTCCAGACTGCCCTGCATCACCGTCAGCGAGTGGGCTCGGAATTCTTAGCCTTTTCCTCGCAGCCCCAGTTGCGGGAGAATGTGAAGGAGGAGCTGTTGACGGATCACGCTCCGCTTGACTTGACAATTTTCTCGCCAGCAGGTCTTTGAACCTCTGCAGACTTGTGTCTGCCGGAAAGAGAGATCCAACGTAGGTTTTAAATCTAGGATCGAGCCCGGTGGCCAAAATGTAGTGCTCTGATTTCAACAGATTGACCACCCGTGAATCCTGGTTAAGCGAATTAAGGGCTCCATCCACAAGTCCCACATGCCTAGCGGAATCGCTCTGTTTTAGCTCCTCCTTCAGTCTCTCCAGCTTCTTCTGCAAAAGCCTGATGAGGGGAATGACCTGACTCAGGCTGGCAGTGTCTGAACTGACTTCACGTGTGGCAAGTTCAAAGGGTTGCAGAACCTTGCACAACGTTGAAATCATTCTCCACTGCGCTTGAGTCAGGTGCATTCCCCCTCCCTTGCCTATATCGTAGGTAGCTGTATAGGCTTAAATGGCCTTTTGCTGCTCCTTCATCCTCTGAAGCATATAGAGGGTTGAATTCCACCTCGTTACCACCTCTTGCTTCAGATGATGGTGGGGCAGGTTCAGGAATGTTTGCTGGTGCTCCAGTCTTCGGCACGCGGTGGCTGAATGCTGAAAGTGGCCCGCAATTCTTCGGGCCACCGACAGCATCTCTTGCATGCCCCTGTCATTTTTTAAATAATTCTGCACCACCAAATTCAATGTATGTGCAAAACATGGGACGTGCTGGAATTTGCCCACATGTAATGCACGCATAATATTGGTGGCGTTGTCCGATGTCACAAATCCCCAGGAGAGTCCAATTGGGGGAAGCCATTCTGCGATGATGTTCCTCAGTTTCCGTAAGAGGTTGTCAGCTGTGTGCTTCTTATGGAAAGCGGTGATACAAAGCGTAGCCTGCCTAGGAACGAGTTGGCGTTTGCGAGATGCTGCTACTGGTGCCGCCGCTGCTGTTCATGCTGCGGCAGGCAATACATCTACCCAGTGGGCTGTCACAGTCATATAGTCCTTAGTCTGCCCTGCTCCACTTGTCCACATGTCCGTGGTTAAGTGGACATTGGGTACAACTGCATTTTTTAGGTCACTGGTGACTCTTTTTCTGAGGTCTGTGTACATTCTCGGTATCGCCTGCCTAGAGAAATGGAACCTAGATGGTATTTGGTACCGGGGACACAGTACCTCAAGCAATTCTCTAGTTTCCTGTGAATTAACGGTGGATACCGGAAACACGTTTAACACCACCCAGGCTGCCAAGGCCTGAGTTATCCGCTTTGCAGCAGGATGACTGCTGTGATATTTCATCTTCCTCGCAAAGGACTGTTGGACAGTCAACTGCTTACTGGAAGTAGTACAAGTGGTCTTCCAACTTCCCCTCTGGGATGACGATCGACTCCCAGCAGCAACAACAGCAGCGCCAGCAGCAGTAGGCGTTACACTCAAGGATGCATCGGCGGAATCCCAGGCAGGAGAGGACTCGTCAGACTTGCCAGTGACATGGCCTCCAGGACTATTGGCTTTCCTGTCTAAGGAGGAAATTGACACTGAGGGAGTTGGTGGTGTGGTTTGCAGGAGCTTGGTTACAAGAGGAAGGGATTTAGTTGGCAGTGGACTGCTTCCGCTGTCAACCAAAGTTTTTGAACTTGTCAATGACTTCTGATGAATGCGCTCCAGGTATCGTATAAGGGAGGATGTTCCTAGGTGGTTAACGTCCTTACCCCTACTTATTACAGCTTGACAAAGGCAACACACGGTTTGACACCAGTTGTCCGCATTTCTGTTGAAATAATTCCACACCGGTGCAGCACTTGAGCTCCTGCCCTAGTAGCAGTTCTAACTGCTCAAAACAGCGAACAAATTAGAAATTATTATCTACCCTTTACCTGCTTGAGCTCCCCCAGCACTGAGTGAGGTGGTTGCGGAGCCGACGGGTGCCTCCTGGACCCGTGCGGGTTGCGGCCTACCCTGCCAGTGGAAGCCGGGACCTCGAATCTGGAGCTGCCCCGGGCCGGAAGTGCGGTGCCCTGCGGCGGAGAACCTCACCGGAGATATCCCCTCCATCCCTGGAGCCCCCACACACCTCTCCTTACCTCAGTGAGTCTCCCCCCCCGCTGGGCTGCTACGAGCGGCGGCTCCCCGCGGGCCCGGCGTCTAACTCCGTGTGTAGGAGAGCGCGGCGCCGATCACGTGGTGCCGCTCCCGGGACCGGACGCGGCCGCCGCTGCCTCCAGCACTCGCCGCACGCCATCTGAGGCCCCACACAAGCTGCTGGGACGTCCACCAATACCACCACCGAGCTTTATCCGCGGGCTGGGGCTGCATGAGGCAGTCATGCAGGCACTGGAGGGTGTGAGCCTGGCGGCGCCATCTTGACTCCTGGAAAGGTGCCCACACAGAGTAAGAATACAGGCATTGGGATTTTCTGGGGGCGTGGCCTGGATGTCCTGGAGAGTAGATGTGAATTCCACAGCTCCTGCTTTCCCGACCCTCATATTGGTCCCCATCCTCTACCGACCACCGCCAGACTGCCCCAGCTCCCCTCACAGGGACCCTCTGTACCCACCTGCATCTGCTGTGGGGGACCCGCGGAGTCGGGGAGTGCTTTTAAGCACTCCTGCGGATTGCGGCCTTCCCCCCGGCCTAAAGCCTGGGGCTCGAGTTTGGAGCTGGGCCGGATCGACGGGCCGGGACGGACGTCTCGAAGAAGCTCGTCGCCTCTCTCCCTTCTCCCCCGTGCCCTCCATCAACCCTGAAGTGGATCCGGAGGGCGATCTGACCAGCTGAGGCCTCCTGTGTCCCTGCACGGAAGACGGCGCCCGGAGCTCGAACTGCGGACCCGCTGGTCGGAGGGAGCCGGGATCGAGGTCGGGCGACGGGGTAAGTCAAGAGTATATCTCCCCCTGCGCCCCTTGCCCTGCGACCCGATCCCTGGTGCTGCGGCGAGCTGCGGCCTACTCCGTGAGCCGGAGCCGGGGCATCAAGTTTGACGCCGGCCCGCCCGCGAGCCTCAGACCCGACCTACCCACGTTGGGATCCCCCACAGGCACCGGAAAGGCCCTTCCCTCCTGCTCTCCACACAACATACCACCCCCAAGCTAGCTCTGCCATTGCTGGTTGCTGGGGACTCCCCAGAGAAGCACTGCAGCTACCCTCCGTCCCCTCTCAGCTACCATCCCCATAGGGGTCAGACGTGCTGCTGGCCTCCGGTCCTGCAAAAGACCCGGCCTACCTCTGCATTGGGGCTCATCACAGCTTATTCCGGACCCTGCCGGTGGACTCCCCTCCCGCTACTGGCTGCAGACCTCCCTCACCGCTGAGTGGTGCTGCCCCGGTCACTGGCTGGTCCGTGCCCGGAGCACGCCTCCGCGATTCCTGGTCGGTGGAGACCCTACGTGAGTCCCCCTCTCAACCCCGGATATCTGCCCTCCGGGCCCTCCACGGGTCACCCCCATGGACCGGACACAGATAACTACAATATAATGCACCCGTAATGCTCTCGGCCTGCCTTCCCCGGTCCTGAGTCTCACCGCTGGAGCACCGCCCCCAGCATCTCCCCTGCTGTCTATCCCCCCCTCCCTACTCCCACGATGACCAGAGGTAATAAAAAATCCCAGGGGTCCGATCTTACACCATTCCTAACCAAAAAAAACACCCCGGCCATGAACAAGTCTGTTACTCCCGGGCCCTCCCAGGCCCCTTCCGAATCGGAAGCCGAGGAAGACGATCATACGCCCCTTACCCGCAGAGACTTCCTCTCCCTCCTTAAGGAGATGCGGGATATCAAATCCTCAGTCCAAGCTCTACACTCCCTCAAATCAGATATCGCTGACATCGGCTCCAGAACTGACCAACTCGAAAGAAGGGTCGAGGAGGTGGTAACGTTCCAGCAAACGGTTGAAACCGACCTTCACCAAATCCGCCAAGATGTCGCTCACCTTAAGGAGGAGCATGAAGATCAAGACAACAGAGCAAGGAGAAATAATTTGCGGATCCGGGGTATCCCCGAGGAGGTCGAGCCTACTCACCTTGAGCTCTACCTCAAACGCCTCTTTGCACACCTATCGCCTGACACCCCTGAGGAACATCTCCTCCTGGACCGGGCCCACAGGGCCCTGCGGCCCCGCTCCCAGGACTCCTCCCAGCCCAGAGATGTCATCCTCCGACTACATTACTTCACGGCAAAGGAAGCCGTCATGAGGGAGGCCCGACGATTAGGATCTGTGACTTTCCAAAACACCCCGCTTCAAATTTTTCAGGACTTATCCCCGCTCACTCTAGCTAAACGTAGGGACTTTAAACCCATTACCTCCCTACTCTCCCGCCACAACGTGAAGTACCGCTGGGGTTTCCCTTTCCGGATCCTCGTATGGCACCAAGGGAAACTTCTCACAGCCAAAGATCAATCAGAGGCCCAAACGCTCCTCTCCAGGCTGGGCATCTCCACCCCTGACCAAGATGCTCACCCGCCGCGCTTCCCGCCGCGGTCACAACGGGACACACCCCAATCTCCTCGCTCAGAATGGATCACGGTCCCATCTTCCGCGACCTCCCAAGCTCCACCTCCAGTTACCTGAGAACTTTCATCCCTCTACACAACCGCTTTTCACACAAAAATGGTGCGACCACCCCTGGTCGCACTCTCCCAATAGAAATCTTACGCTATTTCAGGTTCTCCGTAACCTGATCTCTTGTTTCCTCAGTTGTTGTTTTACAAATGCTTTATTGTTGCCCCCTGTTGAAACGTTTCAATGTTGCGAATCTTAATGCCTAGATGCCTAAAATTACAAATGTCTCTGTCCTGAAGTGATTCCATGCTATCCTCTGAGTTAAGTCCTTCCATCCTTCCCCCCCCCCTCTCCTCTTCTTAGCCCCACGGGGCTGGCGCTCCAGCTGTCTTCTCTTCCTGTCCTCTCTCTAGCTTTCTCCCTCAGGCTCCCCCCGGGGGAGGCTTGCCTACGATTATTTCCCGAGCGGCTCGTGATCCACGAACTGGGCCCCATGCCGCGCCCCCACAGGGCCACGCGCCCTACCGCTGACCTAGGTGCTCACCCGACGCCTAGTACTCCCTCCCATTGTCAGCTCTACCGGTCCTGGCCCCCAATGCCAGATGACCAACTACCTTCCCACCCCTTCCGGTCTCCTCTCCCCCCCCTCCCTACGTGGACTACACTCTTTCCCACCTCATATACCTCCAATCTATCTCCCCCCCCCCTTCCTACATCTCTAAACATTTCCGCTCTTTTTAATCTGCCTACTTCGCTGTTGTTTCCCCATGGGTCTCCGGGTTCTTTCTCATAATGTGAAGGGTCTGAATAGCCCTCAAAAGAGAGGTAAACTGTTTGCCTCCCTTAAACACCACAGAGGCGACCTGATCTTCCTACAGGAAACTCACTTTCTACACGACTCCCATCCTACCCTCCATTGCAAACCATTCCCTGTCTCCTTTCACGCCTGCGATCACTCAGCCAAAAAACGTGGAGTAGCGATCCTATTTGCCCGTCACCTCACCTTCGAACTCTTAGACTCCCATACCGACAAAGACGGTCGATTCCTTGTCCTGGTGGGGAAACTTAATAATAAATTATGCACCCTGGTCAACGTCTACGCCCCCAACCAACGACAGGAACGATTTTTCACAAGGCTGGATACTCTCCTCACACGAGTCCGACGGGGCGACCTCATACTTGCGGGGGACTTTAACTCCGTTCTCAACCCACAGCTAGATCGTTCTACCGCCTCCCCTGCCCCTTCCCCGTCGGACTCCCTCCGCTCTAGATCCCTCCTCCGTCTCATGCGCTCTCAACTCCTCTATGACTCTTGGAGGATAAAAGATCCCTCTGCCCGCGATTACACCTTCTACTCCGCCCCACATAACTCCTACTCCCGAATTGATATGATCCTGCTCAGCCATGATCTGGCCTTGAATCTCCGGGATGCCCATATTCACCCACTAATTTGGTCCGACCACGCCCCCATATCCTGCGACCTGACAGGCTTGGTTTCTCGCCCTCGCCCCATGACATGGCGTCTCAACGATTCCCTCCTACACAACCCTGAGATAAACTCTCACCTCCAAAACATGATCTCTGATTACTTCGCCTTAAATGACCATCCCGACATTTCTAGGTCCACCCTCTGGCTGGCACACAAGGCTGTCCTTCGGGGGCACCTCATTAGCCTTGCCTCAAAAGCCAAAAAGCAAACCCTCTCCCAATACAATAGACTCTCCATTAAACTCCACGCACTCGAGACCCTACACAAGGCGTCTTCCGACCCGACGGTCTTGTCCGAACTTCGCACCATTAAGGCGGAACTTGATCTCCTTCTCACTACACGGGTGGCCAAGCGTCTTAAGTGGCTTCGCCAGACCTTTTATGAGAAGGGCGACAAGGCGGACAAGATTCTGGCGGCACGACTCCGCTCTACGAGAGCCACAACCAACATTGTCACTATCAGGAACTCTCTCAACCAACTTGTTCAAGACCCCATAGCCATTAGAGCCGCTTTTCAATCCTACTATACTGATTTATACAACCTCCCGCCTCCCCCACCGGGTGCCCCCTCCCAACCCCACGCTGACCTCATTTCCCACTTTCTCTCTGCTTCCAAACTACCCAGACTACCCCAGGACGCATTGGACTCCCTCAACAGGGAGATCACGGTGGAGGAGATCGCCCAGACTATCCTCATGCAAAAAACTGGCAGATCCCCGGGCCCGGACGGGTTTACGGCACTATACTACAAAAAATTCTCTGCCCTTCTCTCCCCACACCTGCACTCTCTCTTTAATGGGGTTGTCCAGGGCGACCTCTTTCCCCCTGAGATGCTAGAGGCCAGAATAGTGGTGATTCCCAAAGAAGGCAAAGATCCCCTTAACTGCGCCAGCTACCGCCCCATATCCCTCCTGAACCTAGACCTTAAAATTTTTGCCAAGATCCTGGCCACCCGTCTTAACCCATACCTCCCTTCCCTAGTTCACTACGATCAAGTAGGATTTATCCCGGGCCGCCAGGCAAGGGACAACACCAGGCGTGCTATTGACCTCATACATATCTCGAATTCCAGGAAAGCCCCCACTATCATACTCTCCTTAGACGCCGAAAAAGCATTTGACCGAATCTCCTGGGATTTCTTGAGACCCGCCCTAGAGGCCTATGGCCTATCTGGCGGCTTTCTCACAAGCATCCTAGCATTATACTCCACTCCCACTGCCACCGTCCTTATCAATGGTATCCCATCCGCCCCACTTAGTATTGCCAACGGCACACGTCAGGGCTGCCCTCTCTCCCCTCTAATATTTGCCCTCATTATAGAACCACTTGCTTCTCAAATTAGAGCACACCCGGACATACACGGTATACAGGTGGGCCCCACAAATCCCAAAATTTCTCTCTTTGCAGACGACATCCTACTCTCCCTGTCCCAGCCCCTCATCTCACTCCCAAATCTTTTCTCGCTACTACAAGCCTACAGTCTTATATCAGGATATAAAATCAACTATTCCAAATCTGAGGCCATGATGCTTCATACCCCCCAGCGTGAGGCCGAGTCCCTCCGTACCAACTTCAATTTTAAATGGCAACCCACAAAGATCAAATACTTAGGGATATACCTAACCCCTCGATACGACTGCCTCTTCCGAGAAAACTTTCCACCCCTACTTACCAAAACACTAGCTGACTTGACCTCTTGGAACAGTCTTTTCATCTCATGGCTGGGCAGGATCATAGCGGTTAAAATGACCATTCTCCCCAAATGGCTCTACCTTTTCCAGACCCTTCCCGTGGCAGTCCCGACCACCTTCCTCCGCACTATCCAACGAGCCCTCACACGCTTTATTTGGAACCACAGACCTCCCCGCATAGCCGCCAATACTCTGAAAAGACCAACCTCCGCGGGTGGTAGAGGCCTTCCCGACGTCAAACTATACTACCTTGCTTCCCACCTATCCCACATTGTCACCTCATACGCTCCTCCAGGATCGGTGTCCTGGCTGGACATCGAAGCAGCCTTCATGGGCATGCCAGACCTGTCCCCCCTATGGGGCCTCTCCCCCACCTCTCGATCCCCAGCCTCTAAGCATCTCCCTACCATCAAATTCAATCTCAAAACATGGGACGCTCTCTCTTTGAATTGGGGTCTCACTACCATACCCTCACCCTTGACCCCCATCTGGCAAAACCCCAAGTTTCCCTCCGGACTCTCTGTTACGAGATCCCGAATGTGGACAACACTGGGCCTTAAATTTCCAACGGACTTTGCCGATCGAGGCCAATGGTTGTCCCTGCCCAACCTCCAGCGGAAAACTCCCTCACAACCACTTAACCCCTTCCAATACCTACAAATACGCCACTTTCTGGCCTCCTTCCCCTCTACCGCCTTACTCCGCGCCCTTACTCCCTTTGAATCCCTATGCGTCAACTCCCATTCCTCCAAAGGTATAATCTCCCAACTCTACTCTCTCCTACTAGACTCCTCCCTCCCTTCTTCCCGGCCCCATGAACTCGCGTGGGAACAAGACCTCGGACCTCCTCCAGAAACAGAGGACTGGGAGGACATGAGGCTGGGGATCGCTAAAAGCTCCATTGCCACTGCCTTTAAGGAAACGGCCTACAAAATCTACTACCGCTGGTACTACACCCCCGACCGACTTAACAAAATTTTCCCGTCCTCCTCCCCGTCCTGTTGGAGAAACTGCGGAGCTAGAGGCACTATGCTCCACATATGGTGGACCTGCACAGTAATTGTGCCCTTCTGGGACTTGGTCTACTCCCTCCTTAACTCACTTCTAGACCCTCCTGTCCGGAAAGACCCCTGGACCTCCCTGCTATGTTATCCCCCCCCACTCCTCAATAAATTCTCCCAAAAGCTAACCTCACATATTTTAGCAGCAGCAAAATCATTGATTGCCCTCAACTGGAAGAACCCCTCCCCACCTTCCCTACTCTCCCTTAAAGCTAAAATTTGGCACATCGCCTCAATGGAAAAGATCACATACTATCTCCACGACCGGGGCCACGTCTTCGAGCAGGTTTGGGCTCCTTGGCTCGCCGCCGAACGTAGAAACTAGTCTCCCCTCCTTTAGAACATCCCCCTCCCCCCCAGGGACCCATGGGCCCCTACCGCTCTCTCCCTCCGACAATTCTCTCTAACCCACCCCCCCCCCCCCCCCGCTCTAACTTCCCTTCCTCCCTGCTGCTCTCTTCGTCCACACCCCTTTTCTGAATCTCCTCCCCCCTCTTAATCTGACTTTACTTGTTCTCATGGTATACATCATGTATAGACACAAATGTGGTCCTCCCCCCTCCCCCCCCAAACCCCATGTTTGAACTTGATTGTCTCTCCCTCATTGATTAATCTTGTTATATGCTTGAAAAATGTGGTCTACCCCGGATACTGGCTATGTTGGCCGCCTGTCCCATGTATTTTCAGTATGATCTCTGTACCTACCTGACCACGCATAAATAAAGTATTTAAAAAAGAAATAATTCCACACCGAAGAGGTGATTTTTTTTGTAATTTGAAAAGGCATGTCAATGGCCATTTTCGTCCCACGGACAACAGGTTTCTCCCCGGGTGCCTGACTTAAACAAACCACCTCACCATCAGAATCCTCCTTGTCAATTTCCTCCTCAGCGCCAGCAACACCCATATCCTCATCCTGGTGTACTTCAACAGTGACATCTTCAATTTGACTATCAGGAACTGGACTGCGGGTGCTCCTTCCAGCACTTGCAGGGGGCGTGCAAATGGTGGAAGGCGCCACCTCTTCCCGTCCAGTGTTGGGAAGGTCAGGCATCGCAACCGACACAATTGGACTCTCCTTGGGGATTTGTGATTTAGAAGAACGCACAGTTCTTTGCTGTGCTTTTGCCAGCTTAAGTCTTTTCATTTGATGAGTGCTTCCATCCTCATGTGAAGCTGAACCACTAGCCATGAACATAGGCCAGGGTCTCAGCCGTTCCTTGCCACTCCGTGTCGTAAATGGCATATTGGCAAGTTTAGGCTTCTCCTCAGACGCTTTTAATTTCGATTTTTGGGTCATTTTACTGAACTTTTGTTTTTTGGATTTTACATGCTCTCTACTATGACATTGGGCATCGGCCTTGGCAGACGACGTTGATGGCATTTCATCATCTCGGCCATGACTAGTGGCAGCAGCTTCAGCACGAGGTGGAAGTGGATCTTGATCTTTCCCTATTTTACCCTCCACATTTTTGTTCTCCATTTTTTAATGTGTGGAATTATATGCCAGTAATATATCAATAGCAATGGCCTACTGTACCGTACTGCTATATATTATAAACTGGTGGTCAGCAAAATTATGCACTGTCCTCCTACTACTGCGCACAACAACTAAAATGCACCACAGGTATGGATGGATAGTATACTTGACGACACAGAGGTAGGTAGAGCAGGGGCCTACTGTACCGTACTGCTATATATTATATACTGGTGGTCAGCAAAATGATGCACTGTCCTCCTACTATATATACTGCGCAAAACTTAAATGCACCACAGGTATGGATGGATAGTATACTTGACGACACAGAGGTAGGTAGAGCAGTGGACTACTGTACCGTACTGATATAATACTGGTGGTCACTGGTCAGCAAAATTCTGCACTGTCCTCCTACTATATACTACAATGCAGCACAGATATGGAGCGTTTTTCAGGCAGAGAACGTAGATATTTTCAGCACACTGAGCACAGATATTTGCAGCACACTGAGCACAGATATTTGCAGCACACTGAGCACAGATATTTGCAGCACACTGAACACAACTGAGAGAACGCAGCCACGTCCTCTCCCTATCATCTCCAATGCACGAGTGAAAATGGCGGCGACGCGCGGCTCCTTATATAGAATATGAATCTCGCGAGAATCCGATAGCGGGATGATGACGTTCGGGCGCGCTCGGGTTAACCGAGCAAGGCGGGAAGATTTGAGTCCACCTCGGAACCGTGTAAAATGGGTGAAGTTCGGGGGGGTTCGGATTCCGAGGAACCGAACCCGCTCATCATCACTAGTGTATATATATATATATATATATATATATATACACACACACAGTATACATACACTAAATACATACTGTATATGTATTACAAAACTGTGCAATTAGCACGCCAGGGGCGGATTTTCAATTGGCAACAGGGACTGATTGGACGAGATCCCTCTGTCCCTGCAGGTTTTGGCTGCAACTAGGACTTTCTTCATATATTGTGGGATGTTCTAAAGGGAAAATGCATACAAAACCCTGAAAACTTCTGTTTTGGACTTTGGCTGCATTTTCCATATGTACTAATCTCCTCAATCCAGGGTTTCGATGCAGTGGGTAATGCCAGCTTTTGCTGGAGTTACCCTATAGAAGCCTATGGCTTCTTTCAGCATTCTACCTGGAGAGCCCATGTGGCAGCCGCAGCCCTCTGTGCGTATGCTGAATGATTTCCAGCGCGGAAACCTGGAAGTGCAGTGGTTGCAAAGGACAGCTTTTATCGGGAGAGTTGTGGTTTTCGTTTGGCAAGTACATATGTGATTAGTATAGATGCGGTAAGTGGCACAATGCTTAGTATGTCCCACCCCCAATGCCATCCTGAGATGGCATTTTATAAGGTCAGCTTTTAAGAATTTGTTATTGTTTTCCTGTTACCTGAACAGCAGGAAACGGTAAGGTGCTGTAGAGAGCAATGGCGCGTCTCCACAGTGAGGTTTTGTAACAGCGGGGTACATGGGCAAATTTGGTGTTGAGGGCTAGACACAACAGTAATTGCTGCCTCCCCCCCCCCCCCCCCCCCACACACACACACAATTTTATTATTTTCATTGATTGTTATAAACCCTAATTTCCTATAGATTATAAGCTTGCGAGCAGGGCCCTCCTACCTCTATGCCTGCTTGTTATTAACCTGGTGTGTTTTACCATTGTTGTTTCCAATTGTAAAGTGCAACGGAATTTGCTGCGCTATATAAGAAATTAATAATAAATACATTTTATGATTGTCAGTTACATCGAATAATAAAAAAGCCAATAACTGTGACCTATTTATATTGTTAATTATCTACACATATTTACTGCAGCTACAGGGGCAGTATGTACACATCCTACCCATTTACACTGCACGCCAGGGGGCATATGGTGCAGTACAGTGCAAGATTCAGCAGGTACTGGTACAGTTCATGCTGACAGTACCAACACATGAATCCAAGTGCAACCCCCCAACAAGTGACCCCCCCCCCCCCAGCATGTGCCCCCCCCCAACAAGTACCCCGCCCCCTCCTACAAGTGCCCCGCCCCCCCAGCAAGTACCATGCACCCCCAACAAGTGCCGCCCCCTCCTACAAGTACCCCCCCAGCAAGCACCATGCACCCCCAACAAGTGCCGCCCCCTCCTACAAGTGCCCCGCCCCCCCAGCAAGTACCATGCACCCCCAACAAGTGCCGCCCCCTCCTACAAGTGCCCCCCCAGCAAGTACCATGCACCCCCAACAAGTGCCGCCCCCTCCTACAAGTGCCCCGCCCCCCCAGCAAGTACCATGCCCCCCCAACAAGTGCCGCCCCCTCCTACAAGTGCCCCCCCAGCAAGTACCATGCACCCCCAACAAGTGCCGCCCCCTCATACAAGTGCCCCGCCCCCCCAGCAAGTACCATGCGCCCCCAACAAGTGCCGCCCCCTCCTACAAGTGCCCCACCCCCCAGCAAGTGCCACCCCCCTCTAAGTGCTCCCCCACCAAGTGCCGCCCCCAACAAATGCCGCCCCCCCTACAAGTGCCCCCATCAAGTCACCCGCCCCCCCAGCAAGTGCCACCCCCCCAACAAGAACCACACCCCCTCCTACAAGTGCCCCACCCCCCCAACAAGTACCTCGCCCCCCCTGCAAGTGGCGCCCCCCCTGCAAGTGCTGCTCCCCCTACAAGTGCCCCCCCCACCAAGTGCCACCCCCCAAGTGCCGCCCTCAACAAATGCCGCCCCCCCTACAAGTGCTGCCCCCCAAACAAGTGCCACCCCCCAAACTAGTGCTGCCCCCCCAACAAGTGCAGCCCCCCAGCAGGTGCCATCCCCCAGCAAGTGCTGCCGCCCCCAGAAAGTGCCCTGCCCCCCCCAGCAAGTACTCCACCCCCCCAACAAGTACCGTACCCAACAAGTGCTGCCCCCAGCAAGAGTCGTCCCACCAGCAAGTGTCACCCCCCCAACAAGTACCGCCCCCCCAGCAAATTCCGACCCCCAGCAAGTGCCGCCCCTCCTTACAAGTGCTGCCCCCAGCAAGAGCCACCCCCCCAACAAGCGCCGCCCCCCCCCCTCACAAGCAAGTGCCACCACCCCAGCAAGTGTGCAGTAGTGTCTAGTTCTGCAGCACATCGCGGTCTATTAGCACACCTGGCTGCAGTAGTGTCTTGTTCTGCAGCACATCGCGGTCCATTAGCACACCTGGCTGCAGTAGTGTCTTGTTCTGCAGCACATCGCGGCCCATTAGCACACCTGGCTGCAGTAGTGTCTTGTTCTGCAGCACATCGCGGTCCATTAGCACACCTGGATGCAGTAGTGTCTTGTTCTGCAGCACATCGCGGCCCATTAGCACATCGGGCTGCAGTAGTGTCTAGTTCTGCAGCACATCGCGGTCCATTAGCACACCTGGCTGCAGTAGTGTCTTATTCTGCAGCACATTGCGGTCCATTAGCACACCTGGCTGCAGTAGTGTCTTATTCTGCAGCACATTGCGGTCCATTAGCACACCTGGCTGCAGTAGTGTCTCGTTCTGCAGCACATCGCGGTCCATTAGCACACCTGGCTGCAGTAGTGTCTTATTCTGCAGCACATTGCGGTCCATTAGCACACCTGGCTGCAGTAGTGTCTCGTTCTGCAGCACATCGCGGTCCATTAGCACACCTGGCTGCAGTAGTGTCTAGTTCTGCAGCACATCGCGGTCCATTAGCACACCTGGCTGCAGTAGTGTCTTGTTCTGCAGCACATCGCGGTCCATTAGCACACCGGGCTGCAGTAGTGTCTAGTTCTGCAGCACATCGCGGTCCATTAGCACACCGGGCTGCAGTAGTGTCTAGTTCTGCAGCACATCGCGGTCCATTAGCACACCTGGCTGCAGTAGTGTCTTGTTCTGCAGCACATCGCGGTCCATTAGCACACCTGGCTGCAGTAGTGTCTAGTTCTGCAGCACATTGCGGTCCATTAGCACACCTGGCTGCAGTAGTGTCTCATTCTGCAGCACATTGCGGTCCATTAGCACACCTGGCTGCAGTAGTGTCTAGTTCTGCAGCACATCGCGGCCCATTAGCACACCTGGCTGCAGTAGTGTCTCATTCTGCAGCACATCGCGATCCATTAGCACACCTGGCTGCAGTAGTGTCTCATTCTGCAG
The DNA here is from genome assembly GCF_028390025.1 of Pseudophryne corroboree. Classification (NCBI taxonomy): domain Eukaryota; kingdom Metazoa; phylum Chordata; class Amphibia; order Anura; family Myobatrachidae; genus Pseudophryne; species Pseudophryne corroboree. The sequence continues at coordinate 531,910 of NW_026967481.1, read as the reverse complement.
CACATCACGGCCCATTAGCACACCTGGCTGCAGTAGTGTCTCATTCTGCAGCACATCGCGGTCCATTAGCACACCTGGCTGCAGTAGTGTCTCATTCTGCAGCACATTGCGGCCCATTAGCACACCTGGCTGCAGTTTTGTCTAATTCTGCAGCACATTGCGGTCCATTAGCACACCTGGCTGCAGTAGAGTCTCATTCTGCAGCACATCGCGGCCCATTAGCACACCTGGCTGCAGTAGTGTCTCATTCTGCAGCACATCACGGCCCATTAGCACACCTGGCTGCAGTAGTGTCTCTTTCTGCAGCACATTGCGGCCCATTAGCACACCTGGCTGCAGTTTTGTCTAATTCTGCAGCACATTGCGGTCCATTAGCACACCTGGCTGCAGTAGTGTCTCATTCTGCAGCACATCGCGGTCCATTAGCACACCTGGCTGCAGTAGTGTCTCTTTCTGCAGCACATTGCGGCCCATTAGCACACCTGGCTGCAGTTTTGTCTAATTCTGCAGCACATTGCGGTCCATTAGCACACCTGGCTGCAGTAGTGTCTCATTCTGCAGCACATCGCGGTCCATTAGCACACCTGGCTGCAGTAGTGTCTCTTTCTGCAGCACATTGCGGCCCATTAGCACACCTGGCTGCAGTAGTGTCTCATTCTGCAGCACATCGCGGCCCATTAGCACACCTGGCTGCAGTAGTGTCTCATTCTGCAGCACATCGCGGCCCATTAGCACACCTGGCTGCAGTAGTGGTTCCGTCTACATGGAGTAATTGTGGTGCTTGTGTTCTCTGATCTGCAGGACAAGGAGGCCAGCAGCCTGTGTCACGGAGTACAGAGTCAGAACCTGGATGTCAGGTCAGAGTCTCTGAAGAAGTTGGCAGCTCTTTCCTGCGACGTCACATTTGCTCAGGAATTCATCAGCCGTGATGGACTCAGTATCCTGTCCAGGACAGTGGAAGATGACAAGGAGTGAGTCTCACCCCATTTATTACCAATTACTGATATAAGGCCAGCGCTGTACAATTGGGAAGTAAGCAGTAATAAAAGCAGACAGGCAGAGGGGTAAGAGGTGGGTGAGGTGTATTAGTCATTTCTTATGTTGTTATTACTGTATATGCTGTTTTATTACATTATTGACACTTGTGGTATGCAGGGCCGGAGCTTCCACTAGGCAGCTTTAGGCAGCTGCCTAGGGGCGCCGGGACCTGAGGGGGCGGCCTGCTGCAGATGCCTGAAAAAGGTAGCATGGTCCTACCTCCCACAGGCGTCGCAATACCCCTGGCACTCATATCTTACAGTAGCAGTGACTGCCAAGCTCCCGTATTGCAGCCTCCAGCTCCGGCACAGGCAGTAACTTTGACAGCTCCTGGAGTCTTGGCCAGGGGTAACATTCGGCGCTGCTCTTCATTCCAGGTTCTTTCACAGTCTACTCAGTCTCAACTCTGCAACGCTGCCTGCAGGTAAGGTGGCTGCACAGTGCACTCTCTGCATTTGATAAGGAAAGAGGGGGAGAGCAGCAGTCGGGTAGGGGGTGGGGGGTGGAGATGAGCAGCAGGCATGCACACAGTCTGGGGGAATGAGCACCAGCATGCACACAGATGGTGGAGGGAATAGAATAGCAGACATTTAATAGAGGGGGGTGAGAGGCTGAGAGCAATAGGCAGTGGCACCCACACAGACTGGGGAGATGGGGAAAAGAGAGCAGCCATGCAACAGACTGGGGATGGGGGAGAGCAGCAGCATGCCTTTCACCTGAAGGGTGGGTACGGGGAAGGGCGGTAGGCAGAAGTTTTGCCTAGGGTCCCGGGAAACCTTGCACCGGCCCTGGTGGTATGTTGGAGATACTTGTCATTTATTTAGGTTCCAGACTTGCACTCTATTGGGAAATAGGAGTTTGCTGCACAGAGACTGGTGCTATGTATTGCAGAGGCTCTTGGTGGGTTGTATGATCCAGTTACGCAGCAATGTTGGTGTAACATTATGGGCGGGATCTAATACGGAGGTGCGGGATGCCAGGCAAAAGCGGACGTTTTTTAAAGGGACAATCACTTACAAGGCAAAACCATGCCTTGCTGTCACAGGCCGCCGTCGCGGCCGTTGTTTAGTGACAGTTACGTCACATTTTTAGCCGGCTGTTTCAGGTTGCTGTTTGGATCTGGACGATTAGAAATTGCAGCAGACTGGGGTGCGTGTCACTGTGACAGGGGTTTGGCTGTAATCTAGCAGGCGGTGTTTGCAGCTTTCAGCTGTTTTCACTTTGCTAATTAACTCCCTTTAAATCGGTCTCATCCTGAGCCGTCTGTGTCAGTGAGGTCTCATCCTGAGCCGTCTGTGTCAGTGAGGTCTCATCCAGAGCAGTCTGTGTCAGTGAGGTCTCATCCTGAGCCGTCTATGTCAGTGAGGTCTCATCCTGAGCAGTCTGTGTCAGTGAGGTCTCATCCTGAGCAGTCTGTGTCAGTGAGGTCTCATCCTGAGCCGTCTGTGTCAGTGAGGTCTCATCCTGAGCAGTCTGTGTCAGTGAGGTCTCATCCTGAGCAGTCTGTGTCAGTGAGGTCTCATCCTGAGCAGTCTGTGTCAGTGAGGTCTCATCCTGAGCAGTCTGTGTCAGTGAGGTCTCATCCTGAGCAGTCTGTGTCAGTGAGGTCTCATCCTGAGCCGTCTGTGTCAGTGAGGTCTCATCCTGAGCAGTCTGTGTCAGTGAGGTCTCATCCTGAGCAGTCTGTGTCAGTGAGGTCTCATCCAGAGCAGTCTGTGTCAGTGAGGTCTCATCCAGAGCAGTCTGTGTCAGTGAGGTCTCATCCTGAGCAGTCTGTGTCAGTGAGGTCTCATCCAGAGCAGTCTGTGTCAGTGAGGTCTCATCCAGAGCAGTCTGTGTCAGTGAGGTCTCATCCTGTGCATTCTGTGTCAGTGAGGTCTCATCCAGAGCAGTCTGTGTCAGTGAGGTCTCATCCAGAGCAGTCTGTGTCAGTGAGGTCTCATCCTGAGCAGTCTGTGTCAGTGAGGTCTCATCCTGAGCCGTCTATGTCAGTGAGGTCTCATCCTGAGCAGTCTGTGTCAGTGAGGTCTCATCCTGAGCAGTCTGTGTCAGTGAGGTCTCATCCTGAGCCGTCTGTGTCAGTGAGGTCTCATCCAGAGCAGTCTGTGTCAGTGAGGTCTCATCCTGAGCAGTCTGTGTCAGTGAGGTCTCATCCTGAGCAGTCTGTGTCAGTGAGGTCTCATCCTGAGCCGTCTGTGTCAGTGAGGTCTCATCCTGAGCAGTCTGTGTCAGTGAGGTCTCATCCTGAGCAGTCTGTGTCAGTGAGGTCTCATCCTGAGCAGTCTGTGTCAGTGAGGTCTCATCCTGAGCAGTCTGTGTCAGTGAGGTCTCATCCTGAGCCGTCTGTGTCAGTGAGGTCTCATCCTGAGCAGTCTGTGTCAGTGAGGTCTCATCCTGAGCAGTCTGTGTCAGTGAGGTCTCATCCAGAGCAGTCTGTGTCAGTGAGGTCTCATCCAGAGCAGTCTGTGTCAGTGAGGTCTCATCCTGAGCAGTCTGTGTCAGTGAGGGGCTCATCCTGAGCAGTCTTTGTCAGTGAGGTCTCATCCTGAGCAGTCTGTGTCAGTGAGGTCTCATCCAGAGCAGTCTGTGTCAGTGAGGTCTCATCCAGAGCAGTCTGTGTCAGTGAGGTCTCATCCTGAGCAGTCTGTGTCAGTGAGGTCTCATCCAGAGCAGTCTGTGTCAGTGAGGTCTCATCCAGAGCAGTCTGTGTCAGTGAGGTCTCATCCTGTGCATTCTGTGTCAGTGAGGTCTCATCCTGTGCATTCTGTGTCAGTGAGGTCTCATCCAGAGCAGTCTGTGTCAGTGAGGTCTCATCCTGAGCAGTCTGTGTCAGTGAGGTCTCATCCTGAGCAGTCTGTGTCAGTGAGGTCTCATCCTGAGCAGTCTGTGTCAGTGAGGTCTCATCCAGAGCAGTCTGTGTCAGTGAGGTCTCATCCTGAGCAGTCTGTGTCAGTCAGGGTCTCATCCTGAGCAGTCTGTGTCAGTGAGGTCTCATCCTGAGCAGTCTGTGTCAGTGAGGTCTCATCCAGAGCAGTCTGTGTCAGCGAGGTCTCATCCTGAGCAGTCTGTGTCAGTGAGGTCTCATCCAGAGCAGTCTGTGTCAGCGAGGTCTCATCCTGAGCAGTCTGTGTCAGTGAGGTCTCATCCAGAGCCCTTCATTTGTCCAGGGAAGCCAGTTGAAAGATTCTGCTTTGTGGACTCATTTGGAAGATCTTGTTCTGTTCCCCTGCCGGAATATCCTGCCTAGTTACCAGCTTCAGGAAGGTTCTGTTTGGATTACCAGTACAGGAAGATCCCAATCAGTTCCCAGTGGAAAGATTCATTCTGGATCCCAGACCCAGTCCGTGTGCATCGTGTCAGCTTTGAATCAGCTGCTGGCCGTGTCTGTCCCAGGAATCCAGTCATCCAGAGAAGCTAAGTCCTGGTTATTATATTATTTATCTGGCCACTGAGCCGCATTATTGTGACTGTGCCTAGTTTACCCTCGCTGGCTGTTACCCATGTTTCCCATTGGTGTGGGTATTGTGATGTTAGTGTATTAGAATGCGTAATATTTGTAGACACTCCCTTACTAATATGTGTAAGCCTGAATCTTCAGTGATGGTCCCTGGGACCAGGGGGATGCTGGGAAGTGGGTGGTCCAGTGTGCAGTGTGCCTGGAGTTGGTGATGGAATAAACTGCACAGCAGTGAACTCGCATGTCTCTGTATCCTTATGACTGGATTTACAAACATTTGAACAAAACATGGTGTCAGAAGAAGTTTAACTTGGACTGCTAGTGCTCTCAGAGTGTGACAGAATCCTGCAGAAGTCTGTAAGGCTGTGATAATCCGTGTCTGCAAAGCCTGCCGTGTGCTCCTCTCTTCAAACAGTGAGTAACCATGGATAAACTAGCTCCTCCAACCGGCATGCTGATGTCTGGTAACTTGTCTGAAAACTGGAAAAGATTTAAGCAAAGGTTTAATATATATCTTGCTGCATGTGGAGCTGATTCAGAGGCTGACATAACGAAGGCATCCATTTTCCTCCATGTGATAGGAGAGGATGTGCAGGACATTTATAATAGTTTTCAGTTTGCTGAGGGGCAGAATATGGTGCTATCTTCTATAATGCAAAAGTTTGAAGATTACTTTGTGCCAAGGAAAAATGTGACATATGAAAGATATAAGTTTTTCACATGTGATCAGAAGTCTGTAGATGGATTTGATCAGTATGTTACAGAGCTGCAATCACTCAGTAAACCCTGTGAGTTTGGTGATTTAAAGGATTCACTGATTAGAGATTGTATTGTCTGTGGAATACCTGATAATAGACTCAGAGAGAGATTGCTGAGAGAGCAAGACCTAACACTAGACAAGGCAGTGACTATGGCCCTCATTCCGAGTTGTTCGCTCGGTATTTTTCATCGCATCGCAATGAAAATCCGCTTAGTACGCATGCGCAATGTTCGCACTGCGACTGCGCCAAGTAACTTTGCTATGTAGAAAGTAATTTTACTCACGGCTTTTTCATCGCTCCGGCGATCGTAATGTGATTGACAGGAAATGGGTGTTACTGGGCGGAAACACGGCGTTTTAGGGGCGTGTGGATGAAAACGCTACCGTTTCCGGAAAAAACGCAGGAGTGGCTGGAGAAACGGTGGGAGTGCCTGGGCGAACGCTGGGTGTGTTTGTGACGTCAACCAGGAACGACAAGCACTGAACTGATCGCACAGGCAGAGTAAGTCTGAAGCTACTCCAAAACTGCTACGAGGTTTGTGATCGCAATATTGCGATTACTTCGGTCGCACTTTTAAGAAGCTAAGATACACTCCCAGTAGGCGGCGGCTTAGCGTGTGTAACTCTGCTACATTCGCATTGCGACCGATCAACTCGGAATGAGGGCCTATGTGTAGATCTGCAGAAATAACTAGATTTCAAGCCAAAACGTTACAGAAGGAAGCTGATGGTGCTGTACATGTAGTGCAGAAAACAGAGCCAAGCAAACCTCCATTCTCAAGAATGAAGCAGTCTAAGCCACAGTCTAACAAGGAAATGTGTAGTAGATGTGGAAATACTCACAGTCCTAAAATTTGCCCTGCTTATGGTAAAACCTGCATGAAATGTGGTAGACTTAATCACTTTGCCAAATGCTGTAAAATGAAAAGTGAAACAACCAATGTGCATGCTGCTAAACAAACAGAGGAATTCTTTGTGGATTGCATTGAACTTTGCAGTGCAGATAAGAAAGAATGGATTGTCCCTTTAACTATGAACGAGATTGTCATTCCCTTTAAGCTTGATACTGGCGCGCAGGTGAATTTAATATTGTTTCAAGACTATGTGCATGCTGCTAAACAAACAGAGGAATTCTTTGTGGATTGCATTGAACTTTGCAGTGCAGATAAGAAAGAATGGATTGTCCCTTTAACTATGAACGAGATTGTCATTCCCTTTAAGCTTGATACTGGCGCGCAGGTGAATTTAATATTGTTTCAAGACTATAAGACTTTTAGAGTAAAACCTAAAATTCATCCAGCCAAAGTGAAAGTTACAGGGTACACTGGGAAGGAAATTCCTGTGAAAGGTACATGCTTAGTGACACTGAAATATAAGGGACAACAGTTTAAAACATCTCTACTGATTGTGGATAAAAATGTGCAACCGATTCTAGGATTAAGTTCCTGTGAGAAACTAAGCTTGCTAAAGAAAGTTTTTATGGTGACATCACAAGTAGAAGATGACTGCAAATCGATGTTTACAGAATACAGAGACTTGTTTGAAGGTCTAGGTTGTTTGCCTGGAGAGCATAAAATAAATATAGACACGCAAGTTTCTTCAGTGATACACCCCTGTAGAAAACTGCAGTTTGCGCTGAGAGAAAAACTGAAACAAGAGTTAAATCGCATGGAAGCCTGTTAGGGTCTCCTGCTCTGTGCTGCCACATCGTCATGGCAACCAGGAGACAAGTGCTAGCGGAGTAACCTGAGCGTAGCTGATACTCCGGTTCGGGTCTTTTGCTGTGCAGTGGTTACAGGCTCTGTGCACGGCAGGGGATCCGGTGCTGGTTTTTGTGCTCACAGTCTGTGAGGTCTGAGTGGGGCGTGGACAGCACCTGCTATATAAACCCTCTTCTCAGGTTAGGCAGATGCTGCTGAATCTTTGTTGGTTAGTCAGTTCCTGAAAGCTAGCTAGTACTGTGTAAACTTTGTATTTGTTTGTTGCTTACTGCAAATAGGCCTTGGGATTTGGTATTATACTCTGCCAATCCAGACCTAGCAGTAAGACTGGAGTCAGTCGTTTAACCTGCTGGGGTTCTTTTGCTACTCTGTGAACCTAGCAAGTTTGCGGCTGTATTCTCAGACTTGCCTGCCAAAATCCTTTCTCACTGTGCAAGGTGTTCAGGTGTCAGTTTAGTGGAAGTAAGCTGAACCAGTGCACTGCAAGTGAAGACTAGGATTGTGGAGACTCTCCTTGTGTCTATTATTCCATCTCTGACCAAGGAGTTTACTGCCACACCCGTTGGTAACCCTTTAGGGTTTTGCTGTTGCCCTTAGCAACAGCATTTCGGGTTCTCTACGTATTAAATCACTACATCTCGCTTCTTTCCATCTGAGCATTCCTAATACTAGGGAGACACCCAGTTTCTTAGCCTTTGGGCTTCTCTGTTCACTTTGTGTTTATTTTGTTACCCTATCACCTTCTGTGTATGTAATGTCATATTCCCCAGTCTGTGTGTGAGTTCATTTGTTTTGCATCCCTCACCGTTCAGACACCAGTACATTCCTGCTGGCACTGGTGTGCATAACATATTCAGCAGCCTAATACTCCTGTTGAAATTTTGTGGGAATATGGAGCATACCCCTCAAAATACTTTGCAACAGGTGGTCGATCAGGTGCAGGTCCTGACTCGACAATTTAATGATTTGTCCATTAAAATGCACACCTCGCAGGCCGCTGGCGGAGCTCCCGCAGCAGCAGTACCTTCAGGGGTTAAGGAGCCGAAAGTAAATCTCCCGGATCGTTTTTCTGGAGGTCGCTCGCAGTTCTTTTGTTTCAAGGAGAGCTGCAAGCTATATTTCCAGCTTAGGCCTCAGTCTTCTGGGTCGGAGATTCAGCGGGTGGGCATAGTGATTTCCTTGCTACAAGGAGACCCACAGGTCTGGGCATATGGGTTGCAGCCTGACTGTCCGTCGCTTAAAAGTGTTGATGCTTTTTTTACGGCACTGGGCATGTTGTATGATGACCCTGACAAGACGGCCTCAGCCGAGGCTCAGATTTCGATCCTTAAGCAAGGGCGAAGGCCAGTTGAGGTTTATTGTACGGAGTTTCGGAGGTTGGCCCATGATACCCAGTGGAATGACCCAGCCCTGAGACACCAGTACCGAAGAGGTCTTTCTAACCAGTTAAAAGACCAACTGGTACAATATCCCTTGCCTGATAGCTTGGATCAGCTCATGCAGTTATCCATTCGGGTGGATAGACGGCTGAGAGAGCGCAGGCTTGAAAGGGAGACAGAGGTTTCCTTCTTTCCCAAGGGAACCTCAGACTCTGAGGAATTTTCCGAGGAGCCTATGCAGATTGGGGCTACCCGCCTCTCCTCGCGTGAGAAGACGCGGAGGAGACAGCAGGGGTTATGTTTGTACTGTGGGAATAAAGGTCATGTGGTAGTATCATGCCCAGAAAAGCCGGAAAACTTCAGGGCCTGAGGGTGATGGGAAATATCCTGTCAGGTCAGAAGTCGGAATTTCCCAAGAAGACTTTTATCATTCCGGTGACCTTGAAGATCCTCGGTCAAACTGTCAAGACTGAGGCCTTTGTGAACAGTGGGGCCGACGGGGTTTTTATGGACCGCCAATTCGCCCTGAAACACTCTGTTCCCTTAGTACCCTTGGCATCGGAAATTGAGATTTGTGGGTTAAACGGGGAACCATCCCAGGGTAAAATTACCTCTTGCACTAGCCAGATTTCTTTGTTTATTGGAGCCACACACTCTGAAAAATTGTCCTTTTATGTGACTGTCTGTACTTTTGCCCCATTGGTGTTGGGGTTACCCTGGTTAAGGGCCCACAATCCTCAATTTGACTGGGTCTCTGGGGAGATTCTTAGTTGGGGTACTGATTGTTTCAGGAGTTGCTTGAGCCTTCCAGTCAGGCTTTCGCAGCTAAGATTGCCAGGATGTTATGCAGATTTTGCGGACGTGTTCTCCAAAAGAGTTGCAGAGGTACTACCTCCCCATCGCCCCTATGACTGTGCCATTGATTTGTTGCCGAATGCTAAGCTTCCCAAGAGCAGGTTGTACTCCCTGTCACGTCCTGAGACTCAGGCTATGGCAGAGTACATTCAGGAGAACTTGGCTAAGGGATTTATCAGACCTTCACAGTCTCCAGTTGGGTCGGGGTTCTTCTTCGTGGGTAAAAAGGACGGTTCGTTGCGACCCTGCATCGACTTCAGGGAATTGAACCGTATCACGATTAAAAACTCATACCCACTGCCTCTCATTTCGGTCTTGTTTGACCAGCTTCGTACTGCCACCATTTTTTCTAAGATTGACCTACGCGGTGCGTACAATCTAATCCGAATAAGAGAGGGGGATGAATGGAAGACTGCCTTTAATACCCACTCAGGGCATTATGAATATTTGGTGATGCCTTTTGGGCTCTGTAATGCCCCGGCAGTCTTCCAGGACTTCATGAACGATGTGCTCAGGGAATATTTGGATAGATTCTTAGTTGTATACTTAGATGACATCCTAATCTTCTCCCATTCCCTGGAGGAACATCGGAAGCATGTACGCTTAGTCCTCCAGAAACTCAGAGACCACCGGCTTGGGGCGAAGCTGGAGAAGTGCGAATTTGAAGTTCAGCAAATCGCATTTCTAGGATATATTATCTCCCCAGAAGGTTTCCAAATGGAGGGTTCCAAGGTACAGGCAGTCCTGGATTGGGTGCAGCCCACTAGTTTGAAGGCGCTTCAGCGTTTTCTGGGCTTTGCGAATTTTTATAGACGATTTATCGCTGGATTTTCGTCTATAGTGGCGCCCTTGGTGGCACTCACCTCGAAAGGGGCGGATGTTGCTCACTGGTCTTGTGAGGCCAAAGCGGCTTTTGCCCGTCTCAAAAGGGCATTTGTCTCGGCCAAGGTGCTGCGACACCCAGATCCAGAGAGTCCTTTTGTGGTGGAGGTGGATGCCTCTGAGATGGGTATTGGGGCAGTGCTCTCTCAGATGGGGGTGTCTGATAATCGCCTTCATCCCTGTGCTTACTTTTCCCGTAAATTTTCGCCTGCCGAGATGAATTATGACGTGGGTAACCGGGAATTGTTGGCTATTAAGGATGCACTCGAGGAGTGGAGACACTGGCTTGAGGCAGCTAAGTTTGTGGTCTCAATTCTCACCGACCATAAGAATTTGGCATATTTAGAGTCAGCGAAGCGCCTCAATGCCAGGCAGGCACGATGGGCTTTGTTTTTTGCTCGCTTTAATTTTTTGATAACATATCGCCCTGGGTCAAAAAACATCAAGGCTGATGCGCTCTCGCAGAGTTTTGCTCCAATCCAGGAGACCACCGAGGAGCCATTGCCCATTGTGTTCCCATCATGTATTAAAGTGGGCATTACCCAGGACCTCTTGTCATTAGTCCTTAGAGCACAGGAGCAGGCTCCTCCAGACCTTCCGGTAGGTCTTTTGTTTGTGCCTCCTAGGTTAAGACAGCGAGTGTTCCTGGAATTCCATGCCAAGAAGTCGGCAGGTCACCCGGGTATTGCCAGAACTCGGGCGGTGTGGTGGCCCTCGGTGGCTAGGGATGTGGATCAGTGGGTTCGGGCATGTGACATCTGTGCCCGAAATAAGACTCCTAGAGGGGTTCCTGTTGGCCCATTACATCCACTCTCTATTCCATCTAAGCCATAGACCCACATTTCAATGGATTTTGTGGTGGACTTGCCCAAATCCTCGGGGATGACAGCCATCTGGGTTGTCGTTGACAGGTTTTCGAAGATGGCGCACTTCGTTCCATTGGTTGGGCTGCCATCGGCCAGACGCCTGTCTGAATTATTTATGCTGCATGTTGTGCGCCTCCACGGGTTGCCACTTGATGTGGTCTCTGACCGCGGATCCCAGTTTGTGGCCAAATTCTGGAGGGCATTTTGTTCTGATCTCCAGATTTCTGTCAGCTTGTCGTCAGGCTACCATCCGCAGTCTAATGGGCAGACTGAAAGGGTGAACCAGTCCTTGGAGCAGTTCCTCAGGTGTTATGTCTCCAAGTGTCAGACTGACTGGGTGGCTCATCTGTCCATGGCGGAGTTTGCCTATAACAACGCGGCTCACTCTGCTACAGGGATCTCTCCCTTCCTTTGTGTGTATGGGCATCATCCTAAGGCCAATTCTTTTGACCCCCTGGACTCCACGCCTGGTGGTTCCTCTGTGGTTTCGGTCCTTAGAGGTATTTGGAGGAAAGTGAAGAAAGCCCTTGTGTCTGTGTCATTAGTGACCAAAAGGGTTTTTGATAAGCGGAAAAGACCCTGCAGCTTCAAATTAGGAGACTTCGTCTGGTTGTCTACCAAGAATTTGAGGTTGAGACAGCCATCTCATAAGTTAGGCCCCCGGTTCATCGGTCCTTATAAGATCACTAGGGTTATCAATCCGGTGGCATTTCAGTTAGATCTACCCCGTTCTTTGGGTATCAATAAAACATTTCATTGTTCCCTTTTAAAACGGGCGATTAGTAATCCTTCTTCCAGTGGAAGACCTTCCCCTCTTCTGATACGTGGCCAGAGGGAGTTTGTTGTTGAAAGGATTCTTGACTCCAAGATGGTTCGGGGTCGGCTGTCATTTTTGGTGCACTGGAAGGGATATGGCCCGGAGGAGCGGTCGTGGGTGCGCAGTTGTGATCTTCATGCCCCCAGACTGTTACGCTCTTTCTTCTCGCAGTTCCCCGATAAACCCGGTGGTAGGGGTTCTTTGACCCCTCGTCAGAGGGGGGGGTACTGTTAGGGTCTCCTGCTCTGTGCTGCCACGTCGTCATGGCAACCGGGAGACAAGTGCTAGCGGAGTAACCTGAGCGTAGCTGATACTCCGGTTCGGGTCTTTTGCTGTGCAGTGGTTACAGGCTCTGTGCACGGCAGGGGATCCGGTGCTGGTTTTTGTGCTCACAGTCTGTGAGGTCTTAGTGGGGCATGGACAGCACCTGCTATATAAACAAACTTCTCAGGTTAGGCAGATGCTGCTGAATCTTTGTTGGTTAGTCAGTTCCTGAAAGCTAGCTAGTACTGTGTAAACTTTGTATTTGTTTGTTGCTTACTGCAAATAGGCCTTGGGATTTGGTATTACACTCTGCCAATCAAGACCTAGCAGTAAGACTGGAGTCAGTCGTTTAACCTGCTGGGGTTCTTTTGCTACTCTGTGAACCTAGCAAGTTTGCGGCTGTATTCTCAGACTTGCCTGCCAAAATCCTTTCTCACTGTGCAAGGTGTTCAGGTGTCAGTTTAGTGGCAGTAAGCTGAACCAGTGCACTGCAAGTGAGGACTAGGATTGTGGAGACTCTCCTTGTGTCTATTATTCCATCTCTGACCAAGGAGTTTACTGCCACACCCGTTGGTAACCCTTTAGGGTTTTGCTGTTGCCCTTAGCAACAGCATTTCGGGTTCTCTACGTATTTAATCACTACATCTCGCTTCTTTCCATCTGAGCATTCCTAATACTAGGGAGACACCCAGTTTCTTTGCCTTTGGGCTTCTCTGTTCACTTTGTGTTTATTTTGTTACCCTATCACCTTCTGTGTATGTAATGTCATATTCCCCAGTCTGTCTGTGAGTTCATTTGTTTTGCATCCCTCACCGTTCAGACACCAGTACATTCCTGCTGGCACTGGTGTGCATAACAAAGCCTTGGGTGTGATACAGAAAGTTGATGAGCCTACTGAATGGGTAAGCTCCTTAGTAATTGTTGAAAAGAAAAATGGACAACTCAGAATATGTCTAGACCCCAGAGATTTAAACAAAGCAATTAAACGCGAACATTTCAAACTACCAACCAGAGATAAAATCATGTCGCAATTTGCGGGAGCAAAATGGTTCAGTAAATTGGACGCATCTTCAGGATTCTGGCAAATGAAGCTAGATGAGGCCAGCTCAAAGCTTTGTACATTTAATACACCAGAAGGTCGATACAGATTTCTTCGACTACCATATGGAATATTGTCTCCTCCAGAAGTATATCACAAAAAGATACACATGATTTTTGAATATATTCTAGGTGTTAAAACAATGATGGATGACATTATTGTCTGGGGATCTACAAAGGAAGAACATGATTCTAGATTGAGACAAGTAATGGAACTTGTCAAGAAAGTGAATCTAAAGCTAAACAAGGACAAATGTGAATTTGGCGTGAATACACTTACCTTTATGGGCGACGTGGTCTCGGATCAAGGTGTAAAACCAGACCCAAGGAAAATATCAGCCATAGTGAACATGGAACGTCCTAACAACAAAGACGACATCAGAAGATTCCTAGGAATGATTACTTACTTAGGAAAGTTTATTTCTCAACTCTCTGAACGAACAGCCTCTCTTAGATGGTTGTTGGACAAAGATAACGAGTGGATGTGGTCACAAGAAGAAAGTTGGCAAAACTTGAAACAGATCATTACAGAACAACCAGTGCTAAAATTCTTTGATCCTGCGAAAAGAATAAGAATTTCAGCAGATGCTTCGCAATTTGTCCTAGGCTCAGTGCTGTTACAAGAACATGAGGATACATGGCAACCAGTAATCTATGCATCCACAGCACTGACAAGTGCTGAAACGAGGTATGCTCAGATAGAAAAAGAACTTCTAGCGATCACATATGCATGTGAGCGATCTCATCAGTTTGTGTATGGTCAAACATTTACAGTGGAAACTGACCACAAGCCATTGGTAGCTATCATGACTAAATCATTACATGACGGTCCCATGAGAATTCAACGAATGCTTATCAGACTACAGAAATATGATGTACACTTGCTGTACTGTCCTGGCAAATACATGTACATTGCTGATACACTTTCTCGTGCTGTGGACAAAAGTGAAGGTTCCAAAAGTCTGATGGATGAAGAGATAGAAGCCTATGTTAATTTGATCATAGCTTCTCTACCAGTGTCTCTTGCAAGACAAGAACAGATTAGGAAAGAAACTGAGACATATGACACAATGAAAGTGTTGAAAGATATCATTCTGAAAGGTTGGCCAGCAGAAAAACATGCGTGCCCGGTGTCTATCCATGATTATTGTATGTACCGCAGTGACCTTACAGTTGTCGATGGTATTATTTACAAAGGCAATAGGTTTGTCATACCTGCACGACTAAGAAAAACTATACTGTGCAAGATACATGAAGGCCACTTAGGAGAAGAAAAATGTAAGCAGAGAGAGCGTGAAGTTATGTATTGGCCAAGAATGAACCAAGACATAGCACAGACTACAGCTACATGTGAATTATGTCTTACGTATAGACCGAAACAACAAGTCGAGCCACTGAGTCCTCACGCAGTGCCACAGAGACCGTACCAGAAAGTTGGCACAGATTTGTTTGATTGTAATGGGAAAACGTAGATTGTCGTGACTGATTATTACTCTAACTACCCTGAGGTGAAGACACTACATACAACTACTAGTAAAGCCGTAATCAATTGCATGAAGTCAATCTTTGCAAGGCATGGTGTTCCTATGGAAGTGTTCACTGACAATGGTCCTCAGTTTTCCAGTTCTGAATTTAGACAATTTGCTGATGAGTGGGAATTTGTCCATACTACGTCAAGTCCCCACTATCCACGCTCAAATGGGTTGGTGGAAAGTTCAGTAAAAACTGTAAAGAGTCTCATGAAAAAAGCTCAAGAAGGTAAAGAAGATTTCTACAAAAGTCTTTTAATCTACCACAGTATACCTTTACATAATGGACTTTCTCCTGCACAAATGCTGATGGGAAGGAGGATTAGAGCAATACATGATGGACTGCTTAATACACATAACTCAGCATTGGTCAGACTGAGTAAGGAACGTCAACAGGCAAAACAGAAACTGTACCATGACAGGCGAGCAAAAAGCTTATCTGATGTAAAATCGGGTGACCAAGTCCGTCTCAGAGATCACGGGAAAGGTATTTGGGTGCAGAAAGGTATTGTGCAAGCACAAGGAGCACAAAGATCTTATACTATACGTACAGAGCGTGGAACGGAAGTAAGAAGAAATCGGGTGGATTTAAGATCTCAACCTAACCATAATGAAGACAACATGACTGAAAAATACCCTTCATCTGACATGTATGATGATCCTGATAATGGTGAACAAACCACGATTCTAGAAAGGTCCAACATGGTTAATGAAACACAGACTGTGTATGAAAGACTCAAAAGGGAAATACGCAGACCTGAGAGACTCATTGAAACGTGTTAGATGATGTTCTTAATATGACGTTGTTAATTGTTGCATTGAAGCGTACAGGGCTTATCTTTAAAGAAAAGAGGATGTGATGTTAGTGTATTAGAATGCTTAATATTTGTAGACACTCCCTTACTAATATGTGTAAGCCTGAATCTTCAGTGATGGTCCCTGGGACCAGGGGGATGCTAGGAAGTGGATGGTCCAGTGTGCAGTGTGCCTGGAGTTGGTGTTGGAATAAACAGCACAGCAGTGAACTCACATGTCTCTGTATCCTTATGACTGGATTTACAAACATATGAACAAAACAGGTATCCTAGTGACTATCCAGTGATTGCACCATTAGCAATCGCATTCTTTCTGGTGGTTTACCATCAGTTCCTGTAGCAGGATTAGTGTAAATCTGCCTTATCCTGCCACCTCACACCATTGTGCAGCTCCTGCGGTTCCCTGCTGGCTTTATAAGCTTTTATTTGCTTTGCCCAGCCTCCCACAGCAGCCTTGTCTGTTATTAAAACCTGGGGGCATCTGAGTACTGGGCGTACCTAATCCTCCCGGGAGAAGCGGCTGCTATTTTAGCACTGTGTGCAAGAAACGGCATCGGACCCCCACCCCTGCATGCAAAACAGGGGCAGTGCGCGCCGTAGGCGCGCGCAAAAATACATAGTGGCGTGGCTTCGTGGGGAAGGGGTGTGGCCACAAAATAATACCAATTCATAAAACGGTGCACAGTAGTCTCCATTATTCAAATTACGACGCACAGTAGCACCACTACACCAGGTAGAGACCCTTTTACACCTTACAGCTGACAGGTTCCTCTTTTTACACATTACAGCAGACAGCGTGCACTTTTTACACATAATGGCAGACAGCGTGCCCTTTTTACACATAACGGCAGACAGCGTGCCCTTTTTACACATAACGGCAGACAGCGTGCCCTTTTTACACATAACGGCAGACAGCGTGCCCTTTTTACACATAACGGCAGACAGCGTGCCCTTTTTACACATAACGGCAGACCGCGTGCCCTTGTTACACATAGCGGCAGACAGCATCCCCTTTTTACACATAACGGCAGACAGCGTGCCCTTGTTACACATTACGGCAGACAGCATCCCCTTTTTACACATAACGGCAGACAGCGTCCCCTTTTTACACATTACGGCAGACAGCGTGCCCTTGTTACACATTACGGCAGACAGCGTGCCCTTGTTACACATTACGGCAGACAGCGTCCCCATTTTTACACATTACGGCAGGCAGATTCCCCATTTTTACACATTGCGGCAGGCAGATTACCCCTTTTTACACATAGCGGCAGGCAGATTACCCCTTTTTACACATAGCGGCAGGCAGTCCCCCATTTTTACACATTGCGGCAGGATGATTCCCCCTTTTTACACATTACGTCAGGCAGTCCCCCCTTTTTACACATTGCGGCAGGCTGATTCCCCCTTTTTACACATTACGTCAGGCAGTCCCCCCTTTTTACACATTGCGGCAGGCTGATTCCCCTTTTTACACATAGCGGCAGGCAGTCCCCCATTTTTACACATAGCGGCAGGCAGGCCGAAGAAAAAAGAAAGAGAAAGAAAGAAAGAAAAAGAGAAAAAGAAAGAAAGAAGAATTATACTTACCCTCTCCGCCGGCTCAGGCTCCTTGGTGCAGCCGCGTCAGACGATTCCCGGGCAGTAGAGGAGGTGGAGGACGGAGGTGAAGAAGGGAGCCGCAGCAGCGCTTTGTTACTGGTGGAGGTGCTGCTGCTGCTGCCCCTCTGCTTCCCTATAGGCTGTTCTCGGAAGACAGCCTATAGTGAAGCAGAGGGGCAGCAGCAGCAGCGCCTCCACCAGTAACAAAGCGCTGCTGCGGCTCCCTCCTTCACCTCCCTCCTCCTCCTTCCCCCGTCCGTGCCGCTGCTCCTCTCCTCTCCGGGCGGCTGTGCGCTGCGTTTAGCGGTTGCCTGCAGCGCACAGCGGCATGTAATGAGTCAGTTTGACTCATTACATGCTTGGGCCCCTGGACAGAGGCGGGCCCCAGTGCAACGCACTGCTTGCACTGCCGGTAGTTCCGCCTCTGCACCTGTGCTGGTTTCATGGGGCAGTACGGATGGTGTAATGGTTAGCATTACTGCCTCACAGCACTGAGGTCATGGGTTCGATTCCTATCATGGCTGTAACTGTGTGGAGTTTGTATATTCTCCCCGTACTTGCGTGGGTTTCCTCCGGGTACTCCGGTTTCCTCCCACAATCCAAAAATATACTGTTAGGTTAATTGGATCCCAACAAAATTTACCCTAGCGTGAATGTGTGTACATGTGATAGGGAATAGATTGTAAGCTCCACTGGGGCAGGGACTCATGTGAATGGCTAAGTATTCTCTGTAAAGCGCTGCGGAATATGTGTGCGCTATATAAATAACTGGTAATAAATAAATAAATAAATAATGTAAGACCTGTGTGGCAGCATTTTCTCCACAGGACCTCGTGCAGGACGGTCTGTGGGTTAAATGCTATATGCCAAACATACAATGGCTGCTTCAACCAGCCCTGTGCAGGAACCACCCTGGGTGGCTTCTTTTGCACAGGTGTTAACACGCATAGCAGACCGCTTGGTGCCTCCTGATTTGGCGCCTAATATGGTGTTGCCACAGCAATTGCCTCATGCATTGCATGCTCCAGGGTATCCTTCATGGATGAACCCATTTACAGACCACACGGCGGCCGCCTCTCAGCAGTTGTTTCAGGCAGACCATCCTCAGATGAGTACAGCACACAAGTGCTCTGTGTTATCCTCAGTCTACACAGCGGTCAGACTCTGTGGAGTATTCAGAGGAAGAGTTGGACACCTCTCTCCCTGGGTCTTCCTCCTGTGAGGAGGATCGTCATTTCTTGTTGGACGTGACAACCCTTGTGAGGGCAGTTAAGTCTGTTTTGGGTTTTGAGGAGGACGAACCAGAGCCTGTGCCTAAAACATCTTTGTTTAAGCGTCATAAGGTGGTTAAGGCTGAGTCCCCTCACTCTGAGTATCATGCTGAACTCATGCAGGAAGCTTGGAATGCTCCTAGTAAGAAGTTCCCGGTGCCTAAGAGACTGGTGTCTTGTTACCCTTTACCTCAGGAAAAGTGTGCTAAATCGGAAATTCTCCCTTCAGTGGATGTTGATGTGGCACTTCTGGTGCACTCCTCCACATTACCTATACCGTCGACTTCCTCCCTTAAGGATGCGGCAGATCGGAAGATTGAAGCAGGTCTTAAGTCTTATTTTTTTCTTATAGGGGCTATTACTAGACTAGCGTTAGCTTCAGCCTGGGTGGCTAAAGCTGTGGAGCATTGGGCTGATGCACTAGAGGACAGTCTGACGTTGGATTGTTCCAGAGACCAGCTGTCTCTTATTGCTAACATCATGCAAGCAGCCCGATATTTAGAAGAGGCATCCTTGGTTATGAGTCTGTTGGCTTCCAGTGCCTCTGCTAATTCAGTGGTAGCCCGCCGTGTGCTCTGGCTACGCTCCTGGATGGCAGATTCATTGTCTAAGAGGGCATTGGAAGCTCTGCCTTTCGCTGGAAACATTCTGTTTGGTGCAGAATTGGATAATATTGTGGCTACACTGGCAGCTTCTAAGTCTGCTTTTTTGTCATTGACATCTAACCCGAAGGCTGGTACATCTTTCTTTCAGAATTTTTGGTTTCAAGGCAGAGCAATAGGGCAGGCTTTTCCACAGCAGGTTGTCGCCAGCAAGGCAGCTAAGTTGCAGACTAAGCAAGCCTGGATGGCCAGACGCCCATCCAACCCTCCCCCCCAAAGCAGGGGGAGAAGCCCTCTGTCTGACAAGGCAGGCCTCCTCCTGGGGGACCCCAGGGTGGAAGGCTGACTTCTGCGATTAAACACCTCTATAAACTGGCAAAAAGGGGGCATAAGATATAAATATTACATAAAGTCTCTGAGGTAAACACGCGCCATTTCTGGGGTGGAGCTTCTTCCTCAGGCAGCCAGCACACTGCTCAGCGCCATTTTCTCTCTCCTCGGGCTGCATAGACATCGCTGGTCCTCCTTCACTTCTGACTACAAGTATCAGGGTGCAAAACAGGGGGGGCACAAGCGAATTTTGTGCTTTACAAGTGTGTTTTACTGTGTAAAAAGCGCTGCATGTCAGTGGGCATTCTGTGTTCACAGGCATTAGCATATCTCCCAATTGTCCCGTTTTTGGGGGACTGTCCCGCTGTCCCACCCGCGGGCCGCAGTGTCCCGCGGTGGGGGGGGGGGGGGGGGGCAGTTGGGAGGCTCTGTCTCTCGCTGCCCTGCTTAGCAGTGCAGCGGTGAATAGACGCTGTGCGCATGCGCACAGCGTCTATTCATTGGAGACAGAGGGAGAGGGGGCATGCCAGCAGCTCACAGAGCGCTGGGCATGCCCCTTCAGTGATGAAAACGGGGGCGTGGTTCGCGATCGCGGGTCCTCCGCGAAGCTACCCCCCCCTTTTCTTAGGCCACATCCCCTTTTCGGGAGCGCGCGCGGCTTCTCCGCGCGTGTGTCCCTCTTTACAGAAGGGAAAAGTTGGGAGGTATGCATTAGATACTGGCGCTGGGGTTGAGAACTGGCTGCTCCTAAACTGTGTCCCTCTGACAGATTTTACTGTGGGTCTGTCCCCTATAAGTCCCAGTGTGTCTGTGTGGGTGTTGTACACGTGTGTGACATGTCTGACGCAGGGAGTTCCTCCCCGGAGGAAACCATTTTAAGGACACAGAAGTGTAATGTGGTGGCGCTGCCGGCACACCAAGAGCCTGCATGGGTGAAAGAAATACGTGATAGTATGCATCATATCAATAGGAGATTAGATAAGTCTGAATCTCATGCTGAGTGCTGGAGAAAATCTGTGGAAGATGTGATTTTTCAGGGCTCTGTTCTTCCATCCGCAGGCGACCCCTCTGGGTCACATAATAGACCATTTGCGAATATTGTGAATACTGATACCGACACGGACACTGATTCTTGTGTCGACGATAGTGACTACAGAGAAATGGATCATAAATTGGCAAAAAATATACAATATATGATTGTAGCTATAAGGGAAGTGCTGGAAGTCACGGAAGCCACTCCTGTACCTCAGGAGAAGGCTTATTTCTATAAAGAAAAGAAACCTAAGGTTACTTTCCCTCCTTCCCATGAGCTTAATACTCTCTTTGAAGGGATGTGAGTGAATCCCGAAAAGAAATTTCATATTCCCAAGAGAATTCAGATAGCTTATCCTTTCCCGGTGGAGGACAGGAAAAATGGGAGTCACCCCCTGTGTTAGACAGTGCAATGTCCAGGTTGACAAAGAAGGTAATTCTCCCTGCACCTGGCACGGCTTCACTAAAAGAGCTGGCAGACCGAAAGATGGAAACTACATTGAAATCCATTTATGTGACTAATGGTACGCTGCTCAGGCCCACTATTGCTTGCGCGTGGGTGAGTCACGCTATTAAAAAATGTTCAGAAAGCGTGTCATCAGAAATTGACACGATTGATAAAGATGAGATACTCCTTAAGTTAGGGAATATCAAAGACGCTGCTGCATACCTGCTAGAAGCGATTAAAGATATTGGACTCTTGAGTTCACAAGCCGCTACCATGGCAGTATCGGCTCGGCGGGCGTTGTGGATTCGCCAATGGAACGTGGATGCAGATTCCAAAAGAAATATGGAGGCTCTCCCATATAAAGGTGAGGCCTTATTTGGCGATGGACTGGATGCATTAGTCTCGGCGGCTACCGCAGGTAAGTCGACATTTTTGCCCTCTGCGCCTGCACGGGTAAAAAAGATCCAGGGATACAAGCTGGAGTTTCAAGACGTTCCCCCATGCCGATTTTTCAAATCGACCTTGCCAGCTTCTCCTCCAGAGCAGTAAAAGCGGCAATCCAAAAATTATGTCAGGATCAGGTATAGTCCTGGTACCTTTGTCACAACAAGGAGAAGGGTTTTATTCAAGCCTTTTTGCAGTTCCAAAGCCGGACGGCTCGGTCAGACCGATCCTAAACCTGAAAAATCTGAATCTCTACTTGAAACGATTCAAAATGGAATCACTGAGGGCAGTGATTTCCAGTCTGGAGGAGGGGGACTACATGGTGTCTGTAGACATAAAGGATGCTTACCTGCATGTTCCCATTTATCCTCCTCACCAGGCTTATCTGAGATTCGCGGTTCAGGATTGCCATTACCAATTCCAAATGTTACCTTTCGGTCTCTCCACGGCACCGAGGGTGTTCACCAAGGTGATGGCGGAGATGATGGTTCTCCTGCGTCAAAAAGGAGTCAATATAACTACAAGAGATAGAGTTAAAGTTTCTCACTTGGAATGTGGTGATGCTTTTGGCATTGGCATCCGCACGGCGGGTGTCTGAATTGGGTGCCTTGTCTCACAAGAGCCCTTACCTGATCTTCCATGAAGATAGGGCAGAGTTGAGGACTCGTCAACATTTTCTTCCGAAGGTGGTTTCATCTTTCCACATAAACCAACCTATTGTGGTGCCAGTAGTTACTGACACGTTCACTGAGTCAAAGTCTCTAGATGTGGTTAGGGTTTTGAAGATTTATGGCGCTAGAACAGCTCGAATACGGAAAACAGAGTCTTTGTTTGTCCTATATGCTCCCAACAAGATTGGGTGTCCTGCTTCTAAGCAGACTATTGCGCGTTGGATCAGAAGTACAATTCAGCACGCTCATACTACGGCTGGATTGCCATTACCGATGTCGGTGAAGGCCCATTCCACTAGGAAGGTGGGCTCATCCTGGGCGGCTGCCCGGGGGGTCTCGGCATTACAACTTTGTCGAGCAGCTACTTGGTCGGGGTCAAACACATTTGCAAAATTCTACAAGTTTGACATCTTGGCCGATGAAGACCTCAAGTTCAGTCAATCGGTGATGCAGGGTCATCCGCACTCTCCCGCCCGTACTGGAGCTTTGGTATAAACCCCATGGTCATGAAGTGGACCCCAGCATCCTCTAGGACGTATGAGAAAACAGGATTTTGATACCTACCGGTAAATCCTTTTCTCCTAGTCCGTAGAGGATGCTGGGCGCCCGTCCCAGTGCGTACTTTACCTGCAGTTTTGTTATTAGAGTTACACAAGTTGTGTTATATTAGTTTCAGCATGTTGCTGTAATTGGTTCATGTCTGTTGGCGTGTGTTATGTTGAATGCCATGTTGTGCGGCATGGTTGAGTTGTGAGCTGGTATGTATCTCACCACTAGTTTAAAGTAAATCCTTTCCTCGAAATGTCCGTCTCCCTGGGTACAGTTCCTATAACTGAGGTCTGGAGGAGGGGCATAGAGGGAGGAGCCAGTTCACACCCATTGAAAATTCTTAAGAGTGCCCATGGCTCCTGCGGAACCGTCTATACCCCATTGTCATGAAGTGGACCACAGCATCCTCTACGGACTAGGAGAAAAGGATTTACCGGTAGGTATCAAAATCCTGTTATTTCTCCTGGCTATTGCCTCTGCGAGAACGGTGTCTGATTTGTGAGCTTTCCTGTCACCCTCTGTTTCTGATCTTCCATCAAGATAGGGCAGTTCTCTGGACCAGGGTGGGTTACCTTCCTAAGATGTTGTCCAAGTTTCATCTAAATACGGAATATAGTGGTTCCAGCCTTTCAGTCCCCGGATCTGTCAGCTGGAGAGGCCTTATTGGATGTGGTTTGTGCATTAAGGATTTACGTGGAACATACCATAGTGATCGGGAAAATGGATTCTCTATTTGTCCAGTATGGATTTCATAAGCAAGGTTGGCCAGCTAGTAAATGTTGTGCAAGTGGCTTTGCATGACTATTACAGAGGCTTACATTCGAGCTGATCTTCCTGTTCTGGATACAATCTCTGCTAATTCTACATGTTCAGTAGGTCCCTCATGGGCGGCTCGCCAAGGCGTTACTGCTGAATAACTCTGCAAGGCAGCTATATGGTCTTCTATTAACGTGCTCCTGAGGTTTATGCCTTTGATACCTTTACCTCTCTGGATGCTTCTTTTCAGTGTCTGATTCTTCTGTCTACTCAGGAGTGTCCCCACCCTTTGGGGATGATTGTCCTCCAGCAGTTTCCCCTATGTAAGGATGGTGGATCACTATGGACCCTGATTAAGAAAACATAAGTTATAGTAGACTTACCATGGTTAACATTATATATATATATATATATATATATATATATATATATATAGTTAGGTCTATAGGATCTGACGCATCGGTCTTGGGGGCATTTTTTTGTTTTTGTTTTGTTACTCTTTGATGTTTCTCTCCTTTGCTATGTAGGAGAATGTGTCTTGTATTTTCAGGTCTTCCTTTCCTCCTGAAATCCTGCTCCTGCCTTGGGCTTGTTAACAAAACTGGCCAGCGGCAGGGTATATAAGGAGGAGGACCGGAGCATCCTGGGAGCTAAAAGCTTAACTGTATGGTGTCCGGTTGACTCCTATTACCTACATCCCAATGTAAGGAATGTGGATCACTATGGGCCTTGAAGAAGAAGAGTTAACCATGGTAAGTCTACCATAATTCTTGTTTTACATTTGATGGCACCACAGCACTAAAGATTTGTGACCAGACGGTCCCGTACGAAAGCCCTCACCAGTTCACGTCCCATCCCCAGTCACAGAATGGAGTTTAAGGTCACACGGGACCTGGCCAATTAGGGGATTCCCGCTTACCATCAGTAACCGCCTGTTACTGACTCCACCCACTGCGCAGTGGGCGGGTACTACACTGCCACCACCAGACTCCTCCATGGCGTCTGGAACCACGGTTCTGCTCTGTATGCGTCGACACGCTGTCTTACCACCCGTGTGGTGTTGACGAATCCCCAATCATCACTTGCCTAAGCAAAGCACGGTAGCAGGCGGAAGGCAGAGCTTCGAGACGCTGTTTACACCCTGGACAGCCGGAAAATGTAGCTAGGCTTCGCCTAGCCCTGCAGGTCACAAGATGAAGCGGTTGTCTTGAGTCAGAAGATCTTTATTCACCAAAAATAGTTCTGAAGAGAACTCAGCAATACAGCAGATGTTTACAGCAGAAGAAAATGGTATAATACACACAGAGGCTCACAGGCCTCCTCTTTTTAGCTCTATTCTACACACACAGTACCACAGGGGGTAAGCCCACCCTGTTCTCAACCAATCATTGTTTACCCATGTGCTGTGCATGCCTTGGTCACATGCACAGCTACCATTGTCCTCTATGGACAGTGGGGAGTGGTCACTCTCCTTTGACCGTCCCATCCTGAAGGGTCTGGATCCACCCCGGTGATGTTCAGTCTAGGCTGGGTGAAGTTTTCCTGCCTAAACTAACTTCCAGGAATCTGCCATGGACCCAGCTCACCATTTGCAGCTTGAATTCGGGCTCCGGAGATGGGCAGCCTAGATCCCAGGTCAGGGTTTCATGCTCACCGAGGGTGATCCCTATGGAGCTCCAGAAAACCACTCTGAACCAGTCACTCAGAGCCGGGAAGGGCGCACGCAGCGCAGCCTCCCGCTTTCTGGTTCCAATGGTCTCCATGGAAATTGTGGCGTGCCGCGAGTCCACGCCCCCATGACTTGCGGCACGCCCCCATACGTCGTGCGGTGCGCTTCACAAAAGACAGGGCCGACTTAAGGCCCCAGTCCATCGCTGCAGTGACATATTAGTTTGTACCAAAAATCATGATCAGAATTTGCCCCATCAACACTGCAGCTGGTAGTCCCACTGATATTATGTGTGATTGAGTGGATGCAGATTCAGCGCCAGGAAAGATGGCTCCTGTTCAGACTGCAGACTAGAACAGGCTATTTCAAAAATTCCTCTTTGATTTAAACCATAATTAGAAAAATCCATATCTGATTGTAAAAACAAAAATGTTACATGTGGAGGGAATTGTGATCATGTGTCAGAGATGAGAGGCCGCTGTTGATTGGCTTCCCACCCATTAAGTAGGCAGGCTCACCAGACATTCCCTTGTTCCCATTGACAACTCCCGGGAGCAGGCTCTACGGAATACGTTTGATGGTGACGAAGATGGTGGCAGATAAGTATTTGTTACCTTGCACTACTGAAAGAACCAAGGTGATTACATCCGGTCCACCCCTACGTGACTAGTCCTGATGTAGAGCAGCATGGCCCGATACTGACCCAGAGGGAGGTTTCATTTTACTTTTTATTTATTTTCAATTTTAGCTATTGAGAGGTAAGGTAAGGTTTCAGCTTTCTCACCTCTTCAGGCATTCATTGGTAAATGTAGTTCTGTAGCTTTTTATATTGAAAACATATGGAAGGTGATTTTGAAAGTGGTTCTCTGTAACAAAGGGGGTCATTCCGAGTTGATCGCATGAAGCAACTTTTTGCTGCCCGTGCGATCAACTAGACGCCGCCTATGGGGGAGGGCTTTTTTTGCATAGCAAGGCTGCGAACGCATGTGCAGCCCTGCTATGTAAAAAAAAGTTTCTCTTACGTCCTAGAGGATGATGGGGTTCCTATTATTACCATGAGTTATAGATGGGTCCATTGGCACTTTAAGAGTTTAATAGTGTGGGCTGGCTCCTCCCTCTATGCCCCTCCTACCAGACTCAGTTTAGAAAATTTGCCCGGAGAAGCCGGTCACAGCTAGGGGAGCTCCATAGGAGTTTTTCTAGTTTTTAGTTTTTTTCATTAGAGTTTAGACATAAGGAGGCTGCTGGCAACAGCCTCCCTGCTTCGTGGGACTTAGGGGTGGAGTAGTGTCCAACCCTGAGAGGTTAATGGCCACTATCTCTGCTGACAGGACACTGAGTTCCTGAGGGTGATCGTTAGCCGCCTGAGGCGACCGCTCACTCCCGCAGCATGCCGCCACCCCCTAACAGAGCCAGAAGATTTCTGGTGGCGAGTGAGTCAACGGCGACCCGACAAGCGGGGAGCCGGTGTGAATGGTGGCAACAGGGTAGGAGCGCAGTGGTACACAGTGCAGCGCTATGAGGGGCGCTCTGAGCCAGCGCAGATACCCTACACTGGTCACCCAAGGCTATCAGGGACCTCGGTAACGCTGCTAGCAAAATCCTCAGGCCAGTATAATCTTTTGAAAATGCGGGAAGAGGCGCCATTTCCAGGGGGCGGAGCTTCTCCTTAGAGCGGACACAGCAGCATTCAGCGCCATTTTCTACTTGCAGATACAGCACCAGAGACGCTGACATGGAGCGCTGTCCCTCCACACGACTCCAGCTATCCTGTGCGGTACCAGGGGGTTGTAAAAGAAGGGGGGGCGTCTGTGTAATTACTGTGTAGTCTATTAAGGGTGCACAGTCAGCGCCAGGTTAGTTATACTACCTAACTGAGCGCTGTGTGTGTGCTGGCTCAAAGATCTGTGTTTTTCTGAATGTACTTGGGGGGGGGGGGGGAGAGGCTGGGGGGGCTGGGGGGAACTGTGTCTGACATTTTCCTGTGTGTGAGTGTGGTGTATGTTTTCTCACATAGCCATGTCCAGGGATTCTGTGTCTTATGCTGTGGAGGATGTTTCTTCCCCAGAGGAATCCATTCCATGTACCCAGGAATGTAATGTATTGTCTCAGATTCCTATTACTGAGCCAGAATGACTGACTTCTATTAAGGAAATGATCTCTCAGATCTCTACTAGGGTAGCTACTACTGAGACTGAAACTCAGGTTTTAAAGAATTCTATGGCAGTTTGGTCAGGTTCTGTTCCTATTCCTTCTCAATCCCCTAGCATATTCCCAAAGAAACTTTCACTTGCCCAGATTATGCACGATGACACTGATACCGACTCTGACACGGCAGACGGTGACGGGGATGTGCTGAGGGGGCGGCATCCCTGGCTAAGGGGGTGCAGCTCATGATTGAGGCCATTAGAGATGTGTTAAACATTACTGACACACCACCTGAACAGGTTGAGGAGGCTTACTTCACTGACAATAAGAAAGCCTCGCTAACCTTCCCTGCGTCTAAAGAATTAAATGCTTTATTTGAAAAATTCTGAGAAACCCCGGAGAAAAAATTCCAGATCCCAAAAAGGGTTCTGGTTGCTTTTCCCTTCCCTGAGGAGGATAGAAAAAGATTGGAAAACCCACCCATAGTTGATGCATCTGTCTCCAGACTGTCAAAAAAGGTGGTTTTACCTGTCCCTGGATCTACCGCGTTAAAAGAACTGGCTGATCGTAAGATTAACACTACGCTCAAATCCATATACACTGCTTCAGGGGTGGCGTTAAGGCCTACTATTGCCTGTACATGGGGGGTCATTCCGAGTTGTTCGCTCGTTGCCGATTTTCGCAACGGAGCGATTAAGGCAAAAATGCGCATGCGCATGGTACGCAGTGCGCATGCGCTAAGTATTTTAGCACAAAACTTAGTAGATTTACTCACGTCCGAACAAAGAATTTTCATCGTTGAAGTGATCGGAGTGTGATTGACAGGAAGTGTGTGTTTCTGGGTGGAAACTGACCGTTTTCTGGGAGTGTGCGAAAAAACGCAGGCGTGCCAGGATAAAACGCGGAAGTGTCTGGAGAAACGGGGGGGTGGCTGGCCGAACGCAGGGCGTGTTTGTGACGTCAAACCAGGAACAAAATGGGCTGAGCTGATCGCAGTGTAGGAGTAAGTCTCGAGCTACTCACAAACTGCTAAGAATTTTCTATTCGCAATTCTGCTAATCTTTCGTTCGCAATTCTGCTATGCTAAGATACACTCCTAGAGGGCGGCGGCCTAGCGTGTGCAATGCTGCTAAAATCTGCTAGCGAGCGAACAACTCGGAATGAGGGCCATGGATCTCAAAAGCTATATTAAGTGGTCAGGCACGTTACTAGAGGACAACAAGAATTGATAATATGATATACTATCAGAGAGCGCATATAAATGTGTAAATGACAAATTTATTAATATACAATAAAATAAACACATGCACAAAAATATATATATATATATCAATTAATTAAGTAATTAAAACATCCCCCATGCTGCAGCGATGTGGTTTGGAAAAAACACTTGTATATCCAGATTAAAAGTTCAAGATGTAAAATATGGTCCTGAGAGAGAGTCCTGTGCAAAAGAACAAAGCTGATGTCTATCGTTAGTGTCCAGCTGTGAGCATATGTGCGTGCTCAGAATAGACTCCAATGAGTCACCGGCTTTTGACTCCCGGTAATTGCTGTCAGCAGGCAGCCAAATTGTTTGAAGTGTTAAGATGTTAAAGTCCGTAATTTGTGGATTTATAGGACCATACTCGCTGTACTAATAGGGCCACTTTGCAATATTGTCCACTATACTCACGACCAGAAGCGTGCCTGTTGATAGTCCGTGGACGGCCCCCGTTTTGCAGTGTCAGTCACAGCCGAGTAGTAACACTTCTCCTTATTACAGGATGCACCTGAGATTCTCTCAATGGTCTGTTTCCAAACAACCAAGATGTTATTGGTGTGTATTAATCGCTGGCAGGATAAGAGGATATCAGAAAGGAATATAGCCCATTTATATGCGCTCTCTGATAGTATATCATATTATCAATTCTTGTTGTTGCATTGGTGGACAGATCAGTACTGTCCAATTGAGAGCTGCTATTTTTTAACATATACGACCATCATTATATATATTTTTAGGAGTTTTAAGACGCGCTGGAATTATTTGTCTTCCACGTTACTAGAGGACTTAGATAGAGTGACATTGAACTGTTTTTACGTAACATACAGGTTTCTGCAGTGTTCATGATGGAATCCATGAAGGACCTGGGTACGCTGAATGTAAGGATATCTTCCATGTCTATCTCAGCTCGCAGGGGACTCTGGCTACGCCAATGGTCGGCAGACACGGAATCCAGGAGAAGTGTGGAGAACCTACCCTACACAGGTCAGGCTCTATTTGGGGAAGCGTTGGATGCGTGGATTTCCACGGCAACCGCGGGTAAGTCACCTTCTTCCCTCAGCTACGCCTTCTACGAAGAAACCCTTTTCTTCATCTGCATCGCAGTCATTTCGGACTGCTAAGACAAAAAAGTCCAAGCCTCCTACCACCTTCTTTAAAGGTGGGCGTGCAAAATCCAAAAAGCCTGCACCTGCAGGTTCCCAGGACCAGAAGCCTGCTTCTGGTTCCTCAAAATCCTCAGCATGACGGTGGACCGCACAGCCTGGAGGACGGACTGGTGGGTGCGAGGCTCAGACGTTTCAGCCACGTCTGGGTGTCGTCCGGCCTGGATCCCTGGGTACAGGATATTGTGTCCCAGGGGTACAGACTGGAGTTTCAAGAACTCCCACCTCACCGGTTCTTCAAATCAGGCTTGCCAGCTCTACTGACAGACAGGGCTATCCTACATGAAGCCATCCAAAAATTGGAAAAGTCAGAGGTCATTGTTCCAGTTCCATCTCATATGCAACACATGGGTTACTATTCAAACCTTTTCGTGGTACCAAAAACGGATGATTCAGTCAGACCGATTTTGAACTTGAAATTGTTAAATCCTTATCTGAGGGAGTTCAAGTTCAAAATGGAGTCTCTGAGAGCGGTGATCTCAGGTCTGGAGGAGGGAGAGTTTCTGGTATCCTTGGATATCAAGGATGCGTACCTCCACATTCCGATTTGGCCGTCGCACCAGGCTTATCTCAGATTTGTAGCAAACAAAACCAAGTGGCACTTAACAATCAAACAATTGGAGACATTTATTTAGAAAATATAAAATACAACAACCTCCTGGGCGTATGTTACAATATTAGAACATCACAATAATGCGGATATATAATATAACTAAGCGTCCAGCATGTGGCTTGGACACCAGTTGAGACAGATATTAAAAGTTCAATTGCTAATAACCCCATTGTTGCCATTCTATGTGATGGCATCAATATAGAAATCTTTGTTATTGTTTATTTATGAATGTCTGTGTCTGCTTCATAGTGAAGGGGTTTAAAAGCATTACATTCAACTGGATTAACCAGAATGATTTAATTGCGAAGACAATTTAGTTCAATTATTGACACTCAGCTCCACCTGTGGAGCATACATGCCGACATTCTGGCTGCTCTCTGCGGGAGAGAGCAGCCAGGTCGGCTCAGCAGGGGGGCAGGGGAGGGCTGTGACGTGGGGAGGAGGTGGACCGGAGGCGGGACGGGGGTGGAGCAGGGGCGGAGTTACCGTGCCACATCCTTTCAGCCACGCCCCCCGCTCTGTAATGCCACGATCCCCGGCATTACACTGCAGGGGGCGTGGCTATGATGACGCGATTCAGCAACAATCGCGTCATCAACTGCCCGGACCGCCCACTTTACACACTAAGTGGGCGGACGGGCAGGGGGACCCCTGATTCCGGGAGACTTGCCTGCTCTTCCGGGGGGCCGGGAGGGTCACCCGATTTTCGGGAGCCTCCCGGCCATTACGGGAGAGTAGGCAAGTATGCTGTGGAGCAGGCATAGGTGTGCGCAGGGGGGGTTCCTGGTGCGCACAGGCACCCCCTAATGTCTGGCACCCCGATTTCACATGCCTGATGCAGCGATCGCCGAGCAGGATGATTACTGTCCCCTCTGCGCTGCACCCTGTCAGGACTGCATTACTGACCGGACGCCTGGGTTAATCAAGGGTGCCACTGACACCGCTTTCAAATTCCCAGCTCCACCTCCATGTACAAAAACTGTGATGTGACGTGATTACGTCATGCTGCTCGCACGCCCACCCGACACACCCGACACATATACACCTCTCTCCTTCTATGCTATGCCAATGCCAGCCACTAATGAGGATCAGCATGCAGCCAGCGTTCCTCTTAGGAAGACAAATTCAATACTGGCAGGCGGTCGGCAGCAGCATTGACACGTCACTCGTTTTTCCAGCAGCAGCAGTACTAGTCTAAGACTGTCAGTGTCAGTTTAGTTACCGACTTGTAAGTAAGCTACTGCAGCTTGCAGGGGAAAGAGAGGGGGGAGCCAGACCAGGCTGAGGAGGAGCAGTGTAATTGCAGTGAGTGCCATCAGGGGTGTTTGTTTAGTGCACACCACAACATCTGACAATGTACCTGCTTTATTAGGATTGGTACAAAGGTGGATATTTTATATGCGTTGACCATCGATAGATGGTGCTAGACACGCCCAAAAGGCGATGCTAGACACACCCCTCCGACGGTGCACCCCCTAATAAAATGAGCTGCGCACGCCAGTGGGTCACTGCCGTCTCACCAACAGGTCCTGCACGGGCTCATGGACGGAGACCGCCTCAGGCGCTTTTCCAACTGCCACACATCAGAGTGGCCGGTTGTTAACCAACGCATCCGTTCTGACGACCGCTGCAGCTCCGGCTCAACAACTCACCTGTCCTTGGCCGGGTGACACGGAGTCGGCTGATGCTGCACCGATCCGGTGGCGGCGATCAACTAGGGCTTCCTGCACGGTGCCGCACGGATCCTGCATATCGCTGAGGCTCTGGTGTCTAAAATTTCCCTGGCCAACGGGATAACACCAGGGAGCAGGTACAGTCAGCTCCTGCCCAGTGATCATCGCCACATCACCGACCTCTCACCAGCTGAACAATGCTAATTATCCTGGGCTTCATGCAGTACTGTTCAACCACACAGCCGTGAGTGATCTCTCATGTATTGACAACCAGATTTCAGGTTTCCGTTTAAGTGCATCCACTGAACTTTGCACTGCTCACGTCCCCTTTGGGGTTATTTGCAATTTAACTTTTAATATCTGTCTCAATTGGTGTCCAAGCCACATGCTGGACGCTTAGTTATATTATATATCAGCATTATTGTGATGTTCTAATATTGTAACATACGCCCAGGAGGTTGTTGTACTTTATATTTTTTTTATAAATGTCTCCAATTGTTTGATTGTTAAGCGCCACTTGGTTTTGTATGCTACTAGTGTGTCTTAAGGGATTGGCAATTCCCTTCACAAGAGGCTGCTGACAATCATAATACATTACTACTCACCAGAGCGCTTAGTTTTTTTCTTCTTTATCTCAGATTTGCACTGTTAGACAGTCACTATCAGTTTCAGGCACTACCATTCGGTCTCTCCAAGGGTGTTTCTACCGGAGGAGAAAGCTTTGGTGATACAAACAATGGTCCAGGATGTCCTAAAGCCAGCCCGGGTTTCGCTTCATCAGTGCATTCGCCTTCTGGGGAAGATGGTTGCCTCCTACGAGGTTCTACAATACAGAAGATTTCATGCTCGATCCTTCCAACTGGATCTCCTAGACAAGTGGTCGGGTTCTCATCTACATATGCATCTGAGGATACGTCTGTCGCCGAAAAGAAGGATTTCACTCCTCTGGTGGCTGCAAATACCTCACCTTCTGGAGGGCCGCAGGTTCGGGATTCAGGGCTGGATCCTTCTAACCACAGATGCAAGTCTCTGGGGATGGGGCGCAGTCACTCAAGGGGAAACCTTCCAAGGAAGGTGGTCAAGTCTAGAATCCAGTCCTCCAATAATTATTCTGGGACTAAGAGCCGTGTACAACGGTCTTCTCCAAGTGGCACATCTTCTGCGAGATCGGGCCATTCAAGTACAGTCAGACAATGTGACGACAGTGGCCTACATAAACTGACAGGGCGGAACGAAGAGCAGAGCTGCAATGTCAGAGGTAACAAGAATCCTCCTCTGGGCAGAAAAACATGCGCTGGCGCAGTCAGCAATTTTCATCCCGGGAGTGGACAACTGGGAAGCGGACTTCCTCAGCAGACACGATCTCCATCCAGGAGAGTGGGGCCTCCATCCAGAGGTGTTCACGGAGGTGACAAATCTTTGGGGGTTCCTCAAATAGACATGATGGCCTCCCGCCTGAACAAGAAGCTTCGGAGGTATTGTTCCAGGTCAAGAGACCCGCAAGCAGTGGCAGTGGACGCCCTGGTGACTCCGTGGGTGTTCCAGTCGGTGTACGTGTTTCCTCCACTCCCACTCATTCCAAGGATTCTAAAGCTCATAAGGAGAACAAGAGTTCAGGCAATCCTCATTGCTCCGGACTAGCCAAGAAGGGCTTGGTACGTGAATCTTCTGGATCTACTGCCGGAAGATCTGAGGCCTCTTCCTCTTCGGGAGGACCTGCTACAACAGGGGCCGTTCGCTTATCAAGACTTACCACGGCTACGTTTGACAGCATGGAGGTTGAACGCCAGATATTAGCTCGGAAGGGCATTCCAAACAAGGTTATTCCTACCCTGATACAGGCTAGGAAAGGAGTAACAGCTAAACATTACCATCACATTTGGAAGAAGTATGTATCTTGGTGTGAATCCAAGAGGTTTCCTACGGTGTAGTTTCAACTGGGACGGTTTCTCCTCTTCCTGCTAGCAGGTGTGGATATGGGCCTGAGGTTGGGATCCGTAAAGGTCCAGATTTCGGCCTTATCCATTTTCTTCCAGAAACAGCTGGCTTCCTTCCCTGAGGTTCAGACTTTTTTGAAAGGGGTTCTGCACATCCAGCCTCCCTTTATGCCGCCTACGGCATCCTGGGATCTTAACGTGGTGTTGCAGTTCCTCCAATCGGATTGGTTCGAACCTCTACATGAGGTTGAGGTCAAGTTTCTCACGTGTAAAGCTGTCACTCTGTTGGCCTTAGCTTCTGCTAGACGTGTGTCGGAGCTGGGGGCTTTATCTTGTAAAAGCCCCTACTTGATCTTCCATGAAGATAGAGCTGAGCTCCGGACACATCAGCAGTTCCTTCCAAAGGTTGTGTCGGCTTTTCATATCACCTAACCTACTGTGGTGCCAGTTGCTACTGACTCCTCAATTCCATCAAAGTCCTTGGATGTTGTAAGGGCGCTTAAAATCTATGTGAAGAGGACTGCTTGTCACAGAAAATCGGACTCTGTTTGTCCTGTATGATCCCAAGAAACTTGGGTGTCCTGCTTCTAAGCAGACGATCTCTCGCTGGTTTAGGTTCACTATCCAGCATGCGTATTCTACGGCAGGATTACCGTGTTCAAAATCTGTTAAGGCCCACTCTACTCATAAGGTGAGTTCTTCCTGGGCGGCTGCCTGGGGTGTCTCGGCTTTACAGTTTTGCAAAGCGACTACCTAGTCTTGGTCAAATACGTTTGCAAAATTCTACAGGTTCGATACTTTGGCCTGTGTGGACCTTAAGTTTGGTCAATCAGTTCTGCAGGAACCGCCGCGCTCTCCCTCCCATTCTGGGAGATTTGGTACATCCCCATGGTACTAATGTGGACCCCAGCATCCTCTAGGACGTAAGAGAAAATAAGATTTTAATTACCTACTGGTAAATCCTTTTCTCGTAGTCCGTAAAGGCTGCTGGGCGCCCGCCCAGTGCTTCGTTATCCTGCAGTTGATTCAGTACTGCCTTGTTCTTAGTTAAGTACTGCGTTATTACTTGGTTCAGTAATGTTATTCAGCTGTTGCTGAGTTTTCAAGCTAGTTAGCTTGGTTTGCTTTGTTTGTGTGAGCTGGTATGAATCTCGCCACTATCTGTGTATAATCCTTCTCTCGAAGATGTCCGTCTCCTCGGGCACAGTTTCTGGACTGAGTCTGTTAGGAGGGGCATAGAGGGAGGAGCCAGCCCACACTCTCAAACTCTTAAAGTGGCAATGGCTCCTAATGGACCCGTCTATACCCCATGGTACTAATGTGGACCCCAGCCTCCTCTACAGACTACGAGAAAAGGATTCACCGGTAAGCAATTAAAATCTTATTTTTGTGTAGAAGTAGACCAGCGTAAGAATTACTAACCCTGTGCAATCGATCCAGCGATGCAGGTCCCGGAATTGACGTCAGACATCCACACTCCAAACACCTGGATACATCTGCGTTCGCAACACCACTCCCAGAAAACGGTCAGTGGACGCCTTCCTCCTGGCAATCTTCTTGCGGTCGTCGCTGCAACCGCTTTCTTCGTTCGCGGCATTGCTGCCCGGCGATGGCTGTCGCCGGTAAATGACACACTAGCGCAATGCGGCCGCAGCGCATACACATTTTCGACCCGATCGCACGGCTGCGAAGAAATGCAGCGTGCGATCGGGTCGGAATGACCCCCAAAGTGGTTTTGCTGCAGTTTTTGGATTAGTAAATCTGACGGAATGATAGCAGAAAAACCTTGGTTTCTAGAGCCCACGTTCCCCTTGTGATAATTTCATGCCGCAACACACAGCCAATGTGACACGGGAGTAAGGAAATGACACCGCATGCTATACCAATCTGATTATCAGTCATCCTTCTTTATGATGAGCTTTTTGTTTCCTAAATTCTGTACATCTTCAAACTGCAGTTTTAGCGGGTTAAGCTGTTCATGTACTAAGCCTCCTCTGCTGGGGGACGCCGGTGACCAGTGCTCATGTACTAAGCCTACTCTGCCGGGGGACGCCGGTGAACAGTGCTCATGTACTAAGCCTACTCTGCCGGGAAATGCTGGTGACCAGTGCTCATGTACTAAGCCTCCTCTGCCGGGGGACGCCGGTGACCAGTGCTCATGTACTAAGCCTACTCTGCCGGGGGACGCCGGTGACCAGTGCTCATGTACTAAGCCTACTCTGCCGGGAAATGCTGGTGACCAGTGCTCATGTACTAAGCCTACTCTGCTGGGGGATGCTGGTGACCAGTGCTCATGTACTAAGCCTCCTCTGCCGGGAAATGCTGGTGCACTAAGCCTACTCTGCCGGGAAATGCTGGTGACCAATGCTCATGTACTAAGCCTACTCTGCTGGGGATGCTGGTGACCAGTGCTCATGTACTAAGCCTCTCCTGCCAGGGGACATTGGTGACCAGTGTTTATGTACTAAGCCTCCTCTGCTGGGGGATGCTGGTGACCAGTGCTCATGTACTAAGCCTCCTCTGCCGGGGGACGCTGGTGACCAGTGTTTATGTACTAAGCCTACTCTGCTGGGGGATGCTGGTGACCAGTGCTCATGTACTAAGCCTCCTCTGCCGGGAAATGCTGGTGACCAGTGCTCATGTACTAAGCCTCCTCTGCCGGGGGACGCCGGTGACCAGTGCTCATGTACTAAGCCTCCTCTGCCGGGAAATGCTGGTGACCAGTGCTCATGTACTAAGCCTACTCTGCTGGGGGATGCTGGTGACCAGTGCTCATGTACTAAGCCTCCTCTGCCGGGAAATGCTGGTGACCAGTGCTCATGTACTAAGCCTCCTCTGCCGGGGGACGCCGGTGACCAGTGCTCATGTACTAAGCCTACTCTGCCGGGAAATGCTGGTGACCAGTGCTCATGTACTAAGCCTACTCTGCTGGGGGATGCTGGTGGCCAGTGCTCATGTACTAAGCCTACTCTGCTGGGGATGCCGGTGACCAGTGCTCATGTACTAAGCCTCCTCTGCCGGGAAATGCTGGTGACCAGTGCTCATGTACTAAGCCTCTCCTGCCAGGGGACATTGGTGACCAGTGCTCATGTACTAAGCCTCCTCTGCCGGGAAATGCTGGTGACCAGTGCTCATGTACTAAGCCTCCTCTGCTGGGAAATGCTGGTGACCAGTGCTGATGTACTAAGCCTACTCTGCTGGGGGATGCTGGTGACCAGTGTCATGTACTAAGCCTCTCCTGCCAGGGGACATTGGTGACCAGTGCTC
The DNA here is from genome assembly GCF_028390025.1 of Pseudophryne corroboree. Classification (NCBI taxonomy): domain Eukaryota; kingdom Metazoa; phylum Chordata; class Amphibia; order Anura; family Myobatrachidae; genus Pseudophryne; species Pseudophryne corroboree. The sequence goes on along the minus strand of NW_026967481.1, from coordinate 494,990 downwards.
ATGTACTAAGCCTCCTCTGCCGGGGGACGCTGGTGACCAGTGCTCATGTACTAAGCCTACTCTGCTGGGGATGCTGGTGACCAGTGCTCATGAACTAAGCCTCCTCTGCCAGGGGACGCCGGTGACCAGTGCTCATGTACTAAGCCTCCTCTGCCGGGAAATGCTGGTGACCAGTGCTCATGTACTAAGCCTCTCCTGCCAGGGGACATTGGTGACCAGTGCTCATGTACTAAGCCTCCTCTGCCGGGAAATGCTGGTGACCAGTGCTCATGTACTAAGCCTCCTCTGCTGGGAAATGCTGGTGACCAGTGCTGATGTACTAAGCCTACTCTGCTGGGGGATGCTGGTGACCAGTGTCATGTACTAAGCCTCCTCTGCCGGGGGACGCTGGTGACCAGTGCTCATGTACTAAGCTTCCTCTGCCGGGGGATGCTGGTGACCAGTGCTCATGTACTAAGCCTCCCCTGCCGTGGGACGCTGGTGACCAGTGCTCATGTACTATGTGTATTAAGCCTCCTCTGCCACGGGATATTGGTGACTAGTACTGGTGTACTAAGCCTCTCCTGCCAGGTGACCAGTGCTCGTGTATTAAGCCTCATCTGCCGGGGGACGCTGGTGAGCAGTGCTCGTGTACTAAGCCTCCTCTGCCGGGAAATGCTGGTGACCAGTGCTCGTGTACTAAGCCTCTCCTGCCAGGGGATGTTGGTGACCAGTGCTCATGTACTAAGCCTCCTCTGCCGGGAAATGCTGGTGACCAGTGCTCATGTACTAAGCCTCCTCTGCCGGGAAATGCTGGTGCCCAGTGCTCATGTACTAAGCCTCCTCTGCCGGGAAATGCTGGTGCCCAGTGCTCATGTACTAAGCCTCTCCTGCCGTGGGGATGCCGGTGACCAGTGCTCGTGTACTAAGCCTCTCCTGCCGGGGGATGCCGGTGACCAGTGCTCGTGTATTAAGCCTCCTCTGCCGCGGGATGTTGGTGACTAGTGCTCGTGTACTAAGCCTCCTCTGCTGCGGGACATTGAATACCAGTGCTCATGTACTAAGCCTCCTCTGCCGGGAAATGCTGGTGCCCAGTGCTCATGTTCTAAGCCTCTCCTGCCTGGGGATGCCGGTGACCAGTGCTCGTGTACTAAGCCTCTCCTGCCGGGGGATGCCGGTGACCAGTGCTCGTGTATTAAGCCTCCTCTGCCGCGGGATGTTGGTGACTAGTGCTCGTGTACTAAGCCTCCTCTGCTGCGGGACGTTGGATACCAGTGCTCATGTACTAAGCCTCTCCTGCCAGGGGACATTGGTGACCAGTGCTCATTTACTAAGCCTCCTCTGCCGGGAAATGCTGGTGACCAGTGCTCATGTACTAAGCCTCTCCTGCCAGGGGACGTTGGTGACCAGTGCTCATGTACTAAGCCTCCTCTGCTGGGGGATGCTGGTGACCAGTGCTCATGTACTAAGATTTTTCCTGCCAGGGGACATTGGTGACCAGTGCTCATGTACTAAGCCTCCCCTGCCGGGGGACGCTGGTGACCAGTGCTCATGTACTAAGCCTCCTCTGCCTGGGGACGCCGGTGACCAGTGCTCATGTACTAAGCCTCCTCTGCCGGGGGACGCCGGTGACCAGTGTTCGTGTATTAAGCCTCCTCTGCCGGGGGATGCTGGTGACCAGTGCTCATGTACTAAGCCTCCCCTGCCGTGGGACGCTGGTGACCAGTGCTCATGTACATAGCCTCCTCTGCCGGGAAATGCTGGTGCCCAGTGCTCATGTACTAAGCCTCCTCTGCCGGGAAATGCTGGTGCCCAGTGCTCATGTACATAGCCTCCTCTGCCGAGAAATGCTGGTGCCCAGTGCTCATGTACTTTGCCTCCTCTGCCGGGAAATGCTGGTGCCCAGTGCTCATGTACTAAGCCTCTCCTGCCGGGGGATGCCGGTGACCAGTGCTCGTGTACTAAGCCTCTCCTACCGGGGGATGCCGGTGACCAGTGCTCGTGTATTAAGCCTCCTCTGCTGCGGGATGTTGGTGACTAGTGCTCGTGTACTAAGCCTCCTCTGCTGCGGGACGTTGGATACCAGTGCTCATGTGCTAAGCCTTTCCTGCCAGGGGACATTGGTGACCAGTGCTCATTTACTAAGCCTCCTCTGCCTGGGGACGTTGGTGACCAGTGCTTGTGTATTAAGCCTCCTCTGCCATGGGATATTGGTGACTAGTACTGGTGTACTAAGCCTCTCCTGCCAGGTGACCAGTGCTCGTGTATTAAGCCTCATCTGCCGGGAGACGCTGGTGAGCAGTGCTCATGTACTAAGCCTCCTCTCCCGGGAAATGCTGGTGACCAGTGCTCGTGTACTAAGCCTCTCCTGCCAGGGGATGTTGGTGACCAGTGCTCGTGTATTAAGCCTCCTCTGCTGGGGGACGCTGGTGACCAGTGCTCATGTACTAAAGTCTTGGTTATGTCACTGTCTTGCAGGCTGGGGGATGTGATGTGCCACACACTGAGGGCCACCTCTGAGTTGATGGAACATGGATTTGTGTCCTGGGAGACCTTCAGTACTATCTTCATACACAAGGTACGAGCAGCAGCCATGACTCAATGTGACGACTTACCGACATTACCTCCCCTCCCCTTCCTACATGTCCGGCAGATCTAGGGTAAATCATATAAACTAAAACAACTCACAGAAAGATAAGTCATTTAGGGCTCAATTCAGCTTCAGTTGCAGAAGTGCGGAAATTTTGGTTTGTGATTTCCACAGTTCTGCGCATGTGCCAGGACCTAAACTGCGATTGCATACGATCGCAGTCTAAGTCCTGACGGGGGGAGGCACTGTAGTGTTTTGGGGGCGCGGTCCGGACAAGGGATCACCTTTTGGACCCTTGTACCAGCTTATTTGCACCCCTACAATATACCACCATCCAGCGGCACTATTCGTGGATCAAACGGAGATTGGCGGAATACAACCGTGACTGAGGTGTCTGCATACGGCACTTGGAGACGTGTACTCAGAGAGCCTGGAAGTCGGGTAAACAATCAGCACAGCAGGCGCCAGTGAAGCGCCGTTCCCGCAGCTTGGAAGTCGGGTAAACTATCAGCACAGCAGGCGCCAGTGAAGCGCCGTTCCCGCAGCCCGAGACCGTCTCTCCTGTCATTGGACTCTCCCGTGATACAACCACTGGTGCAAGCTACACGTAAGGCTCCAGTGTGGAGCGGTTATTCTGCACAATACTATCTTCCTGGTTAAGTGGTAACATATTGAGGAATTCCAATACATAACCACGTTTAAATATGTTATCCACTACATGGGTGCGAATTATAGTTGGTCAATTGATTTTTTAATCCAATACATGGACTGATTTTTATTTTTATTTTTAAAAATACTCTGTGCACAGAGTTTACCTGAGATCCACCTCCTATAGTTAGGTAATATATTTGTTAGTGATTTTTATTTGACCGGTCTAATAGTTCATTGTAAAGTGTATATATATATACACATATATATATATTTATATGTATTATTAAAAAATATATAGAATATATGAATTTATTCATTTGTCCTTATTGAACTTTGAGCCATATCATACTATTTACAGCGCAAGAGGGGATTAGTTCAATGTACGGATCGTTTGCAGTGTGGGCCACCGCGGCAGCATGACGTCACACACAGCTGCTGCGACCCAAAAAATGGCGGCCCTTCGAAAGGCAGGAGATAACCCTAAAGATGTGAGCGCTTGCATTTCAGCAGGGGGAAAGACCCGGCTTGCGGGGTGGCCTTGCCCTGTGCTGGTGCGCCCCCCCCCCCCCCCCCCCCCCCCATGCTAGAGAAAGGAATTGTAGTGTTTGCGCAATTATTATTATTATTATTATTATTATTATTTAAAAAAATATATTATTATTTATCGTTTTTGCAAAACTACATCTCAAGCTGAATCGGGCCCTTGGTCGCCAGTTCTAAAAATATGCATAGACCAAACTTTCCCACCATCCCATCTGCCCAGGAAACTCGGGGCTGGTCAAACAGGGCTCAGATAAACCTATGCTATGCCAGGAAATGCCCACTATCCCTTTTTATAAAAAATAATAATAAACTGCCATCTGTGAAAATGTAACTACTCAGAATTCATATATTGTTCTACAAGACTGATTTCCTAATCAGGTTCTAACACAAATCCTGTATTTCATTGTGCTAAACGATAATTTCCAGAAAATATAATCACAATTGTCCGTTCCAACACTTGCTGCAAGGTGCCCTAACATGACACAGCTCTGGGGCAGCACCCACTCTGGCTCATCATGGTGATACACGCGCAGGGTATATGTCTGGGCAGAGCCGGATTAAGAGGGGTACCCGAGGGAAACCTACCCCGGGTCCCCCTTTCCAAAAGGTCCCCCTGCCACACCGCAGATCGGATCTCTCTTCCGATCCGATCTGCGGTGCTGTGCTCCCCGGCTCCCGTCCTCACTGCAGCAGCAGCTGCGCACAGACAGGACAGCTGAGCTGAGCGACGGCTCAGCTGTCCAATAATGTATCAATGAAACAGCCTGCGTGCCCAGCCAATGACTAAGCGGCAGGCTGCTTCATTCATACTTTATTGGACAGCTGAGCCGTCGCTCAGCTCAGCTGTCCTGTCTGTGCGAAGCTGCTGCTGCAGTGAGGACGGGAGCCGGGGAGCACAGCACCGCAGATCGGATCGGAAGAGAGATCCGATCTGCGGTGTGGCAGGGGGGACGGGAATGCAGGGCACATACATCCCATAGCGCTCTACCTCCCAACATACCCTACTCCAGTCCCCCCATACAATACACCCCATAACCCTCTACCCCTGCCACACACCCTATTCCCCCACATACACCCCATAATCCTCTACACCCCACAGCCTAGTCCCCGTGTTCACCCCACATACACCCAAATTCTCTAACCCCACCACACATCCTACTCCCACTGTCTCCCACATTCACACCCCATAAACTCCCTCCTAACCCCCGCACTTGCACCTGGGAAGGGACCTCCTCTGGGATATACAGTGGAGGGACGGGGACCAAAGGGGTGTCAGGTACAGGAGGCACAGGGGAGTGGGTATGTGAGGCTGACAAGGGGCATGGTATACAGCCGGCTCTAGGCTTGTGTTGTTCCCCACTAGTCCCTGCGAGGCCCTGGGTGTGTGTGTATATATATATATATATATATTCTGCCTTCTCTATTAGGGGCCCCACTCTCTTAAGTGCCCCGGGCCCCCCATGGTCTTAATCCGGCTCTGTATCTGGGGCAGCCCCCGCTCTGGCTCATTATGGTGATACACGCACAGGGTATATGTCTGGGGCAGCGCCCGCTCTGGCTCATCATGGTGATACACGCGCAGGGTATATGTCTGGGGCAGCACCCGCTCTGGCTCATTATGGTGATACACGCGCAGGGCATATGTCTGGGGCAGCGCCCGCTCTGGCTCATCACGGTGATACACGCGCAGGGTATATGTCTAGGGCAGCGCCCGCTCTGGCTCATTATGGTGATACACGCGCAGGGTATATATCTCGGGCAGCGCCCGCTCTGGCTCATTATGGTGAAACACACGCAGAGTATATGTCTGGGGCAGCGCCCGGTCTGGCTCATTATGGTGACACACGCGCAGGGCATATGTCTGGGGCAGCGCCCGCTCTGGCTCATTATGGTGACATGCGCAGGGCATATGTCTGGGGCAGCGCCCGGTCTGGCTCATTATGGTGACACACGCGCAGGGCATATGTCTGGGGCAGCGCCCGCTCTGGCTCATTATGGTGACATGCGCAGGGCATATGTCTGGGGCAGCGCCCGGTCTGGCCCATCACGGTGACACACGCGCAGGGTATATGTCTGGGGCAGCGCCCGCTCTGGCTCATTGTGGTGACACGCGCAGGGTATATGTCTGGGGCAGCGCCCGCTCTGGCTCATCACGGTGACACACACTCGGGGCATATGTCTGGGGCAGCGCCCGCTCTGGCTCATCACGGTGACATGCGCAGGGTATATATCTGGGGCAGCGCCCGCTCTGGCTCATCACAGAGACACACGCGCAGGGCATATGTCTGGGGCAGCGCCCGCTCTGGCTCATCATGGTGACACACGCGCAGGGTATATGTCTGGGGCAGCGCCTGCTCTGGCTCATCACGGTGACACACGCGCAGGGTACATGACTGGGGCAGCGCCCGCTCTGGCTCATCACGGTGACACACGCGCAGGGTATATATTTGGGGCAGCGCCCGCTCTGGCTCATCACGGTGACACGCGTAGGGTATATATTTGGGGCATCGCCCGCTCTGGCTCATCACGGTGACACGCGCAGGGTATATGTCTGGGGCAGCGCCCGCTCTGGCTCATCACGGTGACACGCGCAGGGCATATGTCTGGGGCAGCGCCCGCTCTGGCTCATCACGGTGACACGCGCAGGGTATATATCTGGGGCCTCACCTGCTCTGGCTCATCACGGTGACACACACAGGGTATATATTTGGGGCAGCGCCCGCTCTGGCTCATCACGGTGACACACGTGCAGGGTATATGACTGGGGCAGCGCCCGCTCTGGCTCATCACGGTGACACGCGCATGGTATATATTTGGGGCAGCGCCCGCTCTGGCTCATCACGGTGACACGCGCAGGGTATATATTTGGGGCATCGCCCGCTCTGGCTCATCACAGTGACACGCGCAGGGTATATGTCTGGGGCAGCGCCCGCTCTGGCTCATCACGGTGACACGCGCAGGGTATATATTTGGGGCATCGCCCGCTCTGGCTCATCACAGTGACACGCGCAGGGCATATGTCTGGGGCAGCGCCCGCTCTGGCTCATCATGGTGACACGCGCAGGGTATATGTCTGGGGCAGCGCCCGCTCTGGCTCATCATGGTGACACGCGCAGGGTATATGTCTGGGGCAGGGCCCGCTCTGGCTCATCATGGTGACACGCGCAGGGCATATGTCTGGGGCAGCGCCCGCTCTGGCTCATCACGGTGACACGCGCAGGGTATATATTTGGGGCATCGCCCGCTCTGGCTCATCACGGTGACACACGCAGGGTATATGTCTGGGGCAGCGCCTGCTCTGGCTCATCACGGTGACACGCGCAGGGCATATGTCTGGGGCAGCGCCTGCTCTGGCTCATCACGGTGACACGCGCAGGGTATATGACTGGGGCAGCGCCCGCTCTGGCTCATCACGGTGACACGCGCAGGGTATATGTCTGGGGCAGCGCCTGCTCTGGCTCATCACGGTGACACGCGCAGGGTATATGACTGGGGCAGCGCCCGCTCTGGCTCATCACGGTGACACACGCAGGGTATATGTCTGGGGCAGCGCCCGCTCTGGCTCATCACGGTGACACGCGCAGGGCATATGTCTGGGGCAGCGCCCGCTCTGGCTCATCATGGTGACACGCGCAGGGTATATATTTGGGGCATCGCCCGCTCTGGCTCATCACAGTGACACGCGCAGGGTATATATTTGGGGCATCGCCCGCTCTGGCTCATCACAGTGACACGCGCAGGGTATATATTTGGGGCATCGCCCGCTCTGGCTCATCACAGTGACACGCGCAGGGTATATGTCTGGGGCAGCGCCCGCTCTGGCTCATCACAGTGACACGCGCAGGGTATATATTTGGGGCATCGCCCGCTCTGGCTCATCACAGTGACACGCGCAGGGTATATGTCTGGGGCAGCGCCCGCTCTGGCTCATCACAGTGACACGCGCAGGGTATATGTCTGGGGCAGCGCCCGCTCTGGCTCATCACGGTGACACGCGCAGGGTATATGTCTGGGGCAGCGCCCGCTCTGGCTCATCACGGTGACACGAGCAGGGCATATGTCTGGGGCAGCGCCCGCTCTGGCTCATCATGGTGACACGCGCAGGGTATATGTCTGGGGCAGCGCCCGCTCTGGCTCATCACGGTGACACGCGCAGGGTATATGTCTGGGGCAGCGCCCGCTCTGGCTCATCACGGTGACACGCGCAGGGTATATGTCTGGGGCAGCGCCTGCTCTGGCTCATCACGGTGACACGCGCAGGGTATATATTTGGGGCAGCGCCCGCTCTGGCTCATCACGGTGACACGCGCATGGTATATATTTGGGGCAGCGCCCGCTCTGGCTCATCACGGTGACACGCGCAGGGTATATATTTGGGGCAGCGCCCGCTCTGGCTCATCACGGTGACACGCGCAGGGCATATGTCTGGGGCAGCGCCCGCTCTGGCTCATCACGGTGACACGCGCAGGGCATATGTCTGGGGCCTCACCTGCTCTGGCTCATCACGGTGACACACACAGGGTATATATTTGGGGCAGCGCCCGCTCTGGCTCATCATGGTGACACGCGCAGGGCATATGTCTGGGGCAGCGCCCGCTCTGGCTCATCATGGTGACACGCGCAGGGCATATGTCTGGGGCAGCGCCCGCTCTGGCTCATCACGGTGACACGCGCAGGGCATATGTCTGGGGCAGCGCCCGCTCTGGCTCATCGCGGTGACACGCGCAGGGTATATATCTGGGGCCTCACCTGCTCTGGCTCATCACGGTGACACACACAGGGTATATATTTGGGGCAGCGCCCGCTCTGGCTCATCATGGTGACACGCGCAGGGCATATGTCTGGGGCAGGGCCCGCTCTGGCTCATCATGGTGACACGCACAGGGCATATGTCTGGGGCAGCGCCTGCTCTGGCTCATCACGGTGACACGCGCAGGGCATATGTCTGGGGCAGCGCCCGCTCTGGCTCATCATAGTGACACGCGCAGGGTATATGTCTGGGGCAGCGCCCGCTCTGGCTTATCAGATTGTGTTTTGTCCCCAGGTTGTGACGTTTGTGAACATGAATCTGATGTCAGTGGAGATCACACAGCTTGCACTTGTCATTTTGGAGAGTATTGTGCAGAGTAACACCAAGCTGGGGGAGATGGTGAGACAAGAGGTGACTCTGGATCGTCTACTCTCCCTCCTACAACTGTAAGTTCTGTGTTTGTTCCTCTATAGGGATCTCAGCTCGGTCCTGTACAGCTATTACTCTGTTACACTCATTGCTGGGAAGGTTTCATTAGTCCTGGGTAGAACATACAGTGATTGTAGCATTTGTGGCACTTGGCAGATCCTTCATGTCAGCATCGGTGTATGTACAGCAGTGTCGTGCGGTGAAGTGAATGGCTTGTAGGCCACACGGGATGGTTGTGCATGCTGGGAGCCCATCTCACTCCCTTCTCACTGTAACTCTCCCCTCGCTACACCATTGAGTCTCCTACCTCCATCCCTGTGCCCTCTCTTGCTGCTGACTGAGCTCCCACTACAGTGCACTTCCTGGTCACATGACACTTAAAAATATCCATCTGTGCACAAGGCTTGTTCCCACTCTGAGTCATGCCTCTATTGGCTCCCTTTCGATGCAGCGTTTCTGCCCCTGGTGTGGCCCCTCCCCCAGCTCTGTGCAGCAATGTTTGACTGTAGCACCAAGGCAGAGCTGCTGGTGCCTCATCTCTCCCTGCAGCACCAGGTATCTCCACACAGCTGCTGAGTGTGAGCTATACACAGGATTACACTAAGCAGAGAGGATGTTTATGTTATACATATCTCTGTATTATTCTAATCGTTCTTATATAACAGCTCAGGAGTATGGCAAAGCAGGCTCTGCCCTTGCCACCCCCTCCCTACCCTGACTGCACGTCCCTGTCCTCTGCCTCTACCAATCCTGACTGCACATCCCTGTCCTCTGCCTCTACCTATCCTGACTGCACGTCCCTGGGCTCTGCCTCTACCTATCCTGACTGCACGTCCGTGGGCCCAGCCTTTGCCTATCCTGACTGCACGTCCCTGGGCCCAGCCTCTGCCTATCCTGACTGCACGTCCCTGGGCTCTGCCTCTACCTCCCCTCACTGCACGTCCCTGGGCCCTGCCTCCCCTGACTGCACGTCGCTGGGCCCTGTCTCCCGACTGCACGTCCCTGGGCTCTGCCTCTACCTACCCTGACTGCACGTCCCTGGGCTCTGCCTCTACCTACCCTGACTGCACCTCCCTGGGCTCTGCCTCTACCTATCCTGACTGCACGTCCCTGGGCTCTGCATCTACCTATCCTGACTGCACGTCCGTGGGCCCAGCCTCTGCCTATCCTGACTGCACGTCCCTGGGCCCAGCCTCTGCCTATCCTGACTGCACGTCCCTGGGCTCTGCCTCCCCTCACTGCACGTCCCTGGGCCCTGCCTCCCCTGACTGCATGTCCCTGGGCCCTGTCTCCCGACTGCACGTCCCTGGGCTCTGCCTCTACCTACCCTGACTGCACGTCCCAGGGCTCTGCCTCTACCTACCCTGTGTCACGATCCGGGTATCTGGACGCCATTTCTTACCCATCAGATGCCTCCTAAGGCTGGCTCAGCGCTCCAGGACCGGATCCCATCTGTTATCCTGATGTGTACATTCCTGTATCCTCTCCTGTCACTCTGGGACGCTGTCACAGTAAACGCCATATTACACCTGGCATGGCGTCTCCCGCGGCCTCCGCCGCCGTCCCTGAACTTCTGCATGCAGAGTGTCTGAGTGGCGATTACGTCAGCCGCGGCCTCCGCTGTGTCCGCGTGGTTGGATGTGCATCTGTCAGCCTGGCGCCTCCTGTCTCCGGTGGCCGGCGCCGCCATTACTGTTTTCATTACCACATGGATTACAAACCAAACTTCCCTCCAAGTGTCTGCATGGGCGCAGCCATCTTGGATTCTGTCAGCTGATCATTTCCACCAATCTGTTCTCAGTATTGATAATCTGCATAATTGCCTAGCCAATCCCTTCCTTGCTGCAGGTATAAATACACTGTGCCTGAGCAAGGAGGGCGTCAGTGCTTTGGTTGTCAAACCTAGTTCCTGTTTGTCTCTCTCCTGTGATTGTCTTCCAGGTTCCAGCTTCTGTCTCAAGACTTCCACCATAGAGACCCGCACCAGCATTCCACCTGCGGTGTAGCCTGACTCTCCAATCCATTGTGGATTCATCTGTTTCCAGCTACAACATTACCTGCTTCCAGCTCAGCTTCCAGCAGAGTACAGCTTCCCTTAAAGGGCCGGTGTCCTTTCTACACTTTACCACTCTCCACCGGTATTATTATTTCTCCGCTCTCAAGTTCTACATTTCAGTTCATATTTCATCGCTCCCAAGTTCATTTATTATTTAACTGGTTCCAGCCAGTATCCACTCCGTGCTAACAACAGTCTGGTTCCAGCCAGTATCCACAGCAGCTGTTTTATCTTCAGCAACCCAGCTTTTCCTGGAACACCAGCTGGCACAATCCTGGGTTATCTCCATTGCTACAGTCGGGCCTGGTAAGGACTTTCCATCTAGAAGATCATAAGAACTATCTCACACTACCAGTGCCCTGTGGCTCCTGCCATCCTGTAGTACCCAGGAACTGTATTTATTCTTTGCTGACTTTTACGTTTTCTTTTACTGCTGCTGTGTTGCGGAGTTGTCATAATAAACATCATTGACTTTTATCCAAGTTGTCGTGGTCACGCCTTCGGGCAGTTATTATTCATGTTACTTACATGTCCAGGGGTCTGATACAACCTCCCAGGTTCCGGTACATCTCAGCCCCTACAACTGAGGCTGCCTCCCGTCAGCTCAGGCCCTCAGTTGTGACAGTAAGCACTGACCTAATGAATCCAGCCGGAGACCAGGATCAAGCGGCCAGGCCGATGCAAGATCTGGCAGCCCGACTAGAACATCAGGAGGCTGCACAGGGCCACATCATCCGCTGTCTCCAGGATCTCTCTACTCGGCTGGATGGGATTCAGACAACTCTCCGTGGATCAGGCGCGTCTGGTGCGTCAACCACAGTGACTCCAGCTATAACCCCACCCACCTTACCCATTTCTGCTCCACGTCTTCATCTTCCAACGCCAGCAAAATTTGACGGATCTCCAAGATTCTGCAGGGGATTTCTCAACCAGTGTGAGATTCAGTTTGAGCTACAACCTGGCAATTTTCCCAGTGACCGTACAAAAATTGCCTACATTATTTCTCTTCTCAGTGGCTCAGCCCTTGATTGGGCATCACCGTTATGGGAGAGGTCCGACACCCTGCTATCTTCCTACACTGCCTTCGTGTCAACATTCAGGCGCATCTTCGACGAGCCAGGCCGGGTAACCTCAGCTTCATCCGAGATTCTCCGTTTACGCCAGGGGTCACGTACTGTAGGACAATATCTGATACAGTTCCAGATCCTGGCATCCGAACTGGCATGGAACGACGAGGCCCTGTATGCTGCATTCTGGCATGGCTTATCTGAGCGTATTAAAGATGAGTTAGCTACCAGAGACTTACCTTCTAAGTTAGATGAGCTAATCTCACTCTGCACGAAAGTTGATTTACGTTTCAGAGAGAGAGCAACTGAGCGTGGAAGATCATCTGCTCCAAAATCTTCTGCTCCTCCTCCTCGTCAACTGTCACCATCTAAAGATGAGCCCATGCAACTTGGCCGTTCCCGTTTAACTCCTGCTGAGCGCCGAAGACGTCTCTCCGAGTTTCTCTGTCTCTATTGTGCAGCTCCGTCTCACACCATTAATGCCTGTCCCAAACGTCCGGGAAACTCCAAATCCTAGCTCGCCAAGGAGAGGGCCGGCTAGGAGTAATGATCTCCTCTCCATCTCCTCAAGATTGTAATCTCCCAGTCTCGCTTCAAGTTGCTCAACGTTATCGGAACGTCATTGCCCTCCTTGATTCCGGAGCAGCTGGGAACTTTATTACCGAAGCCTATGTTAAACGGTGGTCCCTACCCACCGAGAGACTTCCTTCGTCCATTTCTTTAACTGCCGTGGATGGCAGCAAAATTTTTGATGCAGTTATTTCTTTAAGGACTCTACCAGTTCGTCTGAGAGTGGGAGTTCTTCATTCCGAACTTATTTCTTTTTTAGTGATTCCAAGAGCCACACATCCTGTGGTCCTGGGCCTTCCATGGCTCCGTCTTCACAATCCTACAATTGATTGGACGACTACGCAAATCCTGGCATGGGGTTCCTCCTGTGCTGAGACATGTTTGTTTAAAGTATTGCCTGTCTGTTCTTCCTCCCCCAGGTCGTCTGATGTTCCACCTCCTCCATATCAAGATTTCACGGATGTGTTCAGTAAAGCTTCTGCTGATATCCTTCCTCCTCATAGAGAATGGGACTGTCCGATTGATCTCGTTCCAGGGAAGGTTCCACCTCGAGGCCGAACTTATCCGTTGTCTCTGCCTGAGACGCATTCTATGGAGGAATATATTAAAGAGAACCTAGCAAAGGGGTTCATTCGACCTTCTTCTTCTCCAGCCGGCGCAGGCTTCTTTTTTGTAAAAAAGAAAGATGGTGGTCTGCGGCCGTGCATCGACTACAGAGGTTTGAACGACATTACCATCAAGAACCGTTATCCTTTACCCCTGATTACTGAGCTCTTTGACAGAGTTAGCGGAGCTACCATCTTTACAAAGCTGGACTTGCGAGGTGCATACAATCTCATCCGGATCCGTGAGGGTGACGAGTGGAAGACCGCCTTTAACACCCGTGACGGACATTATGAGTACCTCGTCATGCCCTTCGGATTGAGCAATGCTCCAGCTGTCTTCCAGCATTTTGTCAATGAGATCTTCAGAGACATTCTATACCGTCATGTCGTGGTCTATCTAGACGATATCCTCATTTTTGCCAACGATTTAGAGGAACATCGTTTTTGGGTTAAAGAGGTTCTGTCCCGTCTCCGTGTCAATCATCTCTATTGCAAATTAGAAAAATGCGTCTTTGAAGTCAAGTCCATTCCGTTTCTAGGGTACATTGTGTCCGGTTCCGGACTAGAGATGGATCCTGAGAAACTACAAGCAATCCAAAATTGGCCGGTACCCTTAACCCTCAAAGGGGTCCAGAGGTTCTTAGGGTTCGCCAACTATTACCGAAAGTTTATACGAGACTTTTCCACCATTGTGGCGCACAATGTCTCAACCCTCGTCAGGCCAGATGGGCACTTTTCTTTTTCAGGTTCGACTTTAAACTCCAGTTCTGTCCGGGCTCTCAGAATCGCAAGGCCGATGCCCTTTCCCGCTCATGGGAGCAAGAAAATGAGTCAGAGTCTTCAGACAAGCATCCTATTATAAATCCGTTGGCATTCTCCACGGTAGGGATGGACTCTACGCCCCCATCAGGGAAAAGTTTTGTGAAGCCGATGCTAAGGAAGAAGCTCATGCATTGGGCCCATGCTTCCCATTTTGCCGGACATACAGGTATCCAAAAAACCCTGGAGTTTATCTCTAGGTCCTATTGGTGGCCAACTCTGAAAAAGGACGTCTTGGAGTTTATTGCATCTTGCCCAAAGTGTGCCCAACATAAAGTATCCCGCCAGTCGCCTGCGGGGCAACTGGTTCCACTATCCGTTCCCCGTCGACCATGGACCCACTTGTCGATGGATTTCATTACAGACTTACCCATGTGCAACAAGTTCAATACCATCTGGGTGGTAGTTGACCGGTTCACCAAGATGGCACACTTCATTCCTCTCACCGGTCTTCCGTCAGCTTCCAAGTTGGCTCAAGTATTCATACAAGAGATCTTCCGACTCCACGGTCTTCCTGAAGAAATTATCTCAGATCGAGGAGTTCAATTCACAGCCAAATTCTGGCGAAGTTTATGTCAAGTCCTCCAAGTCAAGCTAAAGTTTTCCACGGCTTACCATCCTCAGACCAATGGTCAAACCGAGAGGGTGAATCAGGACTTGGAGGCCTTCCTCCGCATCTATGTGTCCTCCTCTCAAGATGACTGGGTTCAATTACTTCCCTGGGCCGAGTTCTGTCATAACAACCAGTATCATTCTTCATCTGCTTCAACACCATTCTTCACTAACTTTGGATTCCACCCTAAAGTCCCTGAGTTCCAACCGCTTCCAGCAACTTCTGTTCCCGCAGTGGATATCACCTTGCATCAGTTTGCCAATATCTGGAAGAGCGTACGATCAGCTCTGCTCAAGGCATCGTTCAGGTACAAGAAGTTTGCGGATAAGAAGCGTCGAGCAGTTCCTGCTCTCAAGGTGGGTGATCGGGTATGGTTATCCACGAAGAATTTGAGGTTAAGAGTTCCCAGTATGAAGTTTGCACCTCGCTATATCGGTCCTTTCAAGATTGAACAAGTCATCAATCCTGTTGCTTACAGACTCCAGTTGCCTCCCTTCTTAAAAATACCCAGGACATTCCATGTTTCCCTGTTGAAACCGCTGATCTTGAATCGGTTTCATTCCTCACTTCCTCCAACTCCGAAAGTCCAAACTCAACGAGGCGTTGAGTATGAAGTGGCCAAGATCCTGGACTCACGTCACCGTTACGGTCAACTACAATATCTTATTGACTGGAAGGGTTATGGTCCTGAGGAACGTTCATGGACCAATGCTTCTGATGTCCATGCTCCTGCCTTGGTCCGGAGATTCCATTCCAAGTTTCCTCAAAAGCCAAAGAAGTGTCCTGGGGCCACTCCTAAAGGGGGGGGTGCTGTCACGATCCGGGTATCTGGACGCCATTTCTTACCCATCAGATGCCTCCTAAGGCTGGCTCAGCGCTCCAGGACTGGATCCCATCTGTTATCCTGATGTGTACATTCCTGTATCCTCTCCTGTCACTCTGGGACGCTGTCACAGTAAACGCCATATTACACCTGGCATGGCGTCTCCCGCGGCCTCCGCCGCCGTCCCTGAACTTCTGCATGCAGAGTGTCTGAGTGGCGATTACGTCAGCCGCGGCCTCCGCTGTGTCCGCGTGGTTGGATGTGCATCTGTCAGCCTGGCGCCTCCTGTCTCCGGTGGCCGGCGCCGCCATTACTGTTTTCATTACCACATGGATTACAAACCAAACTTCCCTCCAAGTGTCTGCATGGGCGCAGCCATCTTGGATTCTGTCAGCTGATCATTTCCACCAATCTGTTCTCAGTATTGATAATCTGCATAATTGCCTAGCCAATCCCTTCCTTGCTGCAGGTATAAATACACTGTGCCTGAGCAAGGAAGGCGTCAGTGCTTTGGTTGTCAAACCTAGTTCCTGTTTGTCTCTCTCCTGTGATTGTCTTCCAGGTTCCAGCTCCTGTCTCAAGACTTCCACCATAGAGACCCGCACCAGCATTCCACCTGCGGTGTAGCCTGACTCTCCAATCCATTGTGGATTCATCTGTTTCCAGCTACAACATTACCTGCTTCCAGCTCAGCTTCCAGCAGAGTACAGCTTCCCTTAAAGGGCCGGTGTCCTTTCTACACTTTACCACTCTCCACCGGTATTATTATTTCTCCGCTCTCAAGTTCTACATTTCAGTTCATATTTCATCGCTCCCAAGTTCATTTATTATTTAACTGGTTCCAGCCAGTATCCACTCCGTGCTAACAACAGTCTGGTTCCAGCCAGTATCCACAGCAGCTGTTTTATCTTCAGCAACCCAGCTTTTCCTGGAACACCAGCTGGCACAATCCTGGGTTATCTCCATTGCTACAGTCGGGCCTGGTAAGGACTTTCCATCTAGAAGATCATAAGAACTATCTCACACTACCAGTGCCCTGTGGCTCCTGCCATCCTGTAGTACCCAGGAACTGTATTTATTCTTTGCTGACTTTTACGTTTTCTTTTACTGCTGCTGTGTTGCGGAGTTGTCATAATAAACATCATTGACTTTTATCCAAGTTGTCGTGGTCACGCCTTCGGGCAGTTATTATTCATGTTACTTACATGTCCAGGGGTCTGATACAACCTCCCAGGTTCCGGTACATCTCAGCCCCTACAACTGAGGCTGCCTCCCGTCAGCTCAGGCCCTCAGTTGTGACACCCTGACTGCACGTCCCTGGGCTCTGCCTCTACCTATCCTGACTGCACATCCCTGGGCCCTGCCTCCTCTAACTGCACGTCCCTGGGCTCTGCCTCTACCTACCCTGACTGCACGTCCCTGGGCTGTGCCTCCCCTCACTGCACGTCCCTGGGCCCTGCCTCCCCTGACTGCATGTCCCTGGGCCCTGTCTCCCGACTGCACGTCCCCGGGCTCTGCCTCTACCTACCCTAACTGCACGTCCCTGGGCTCTGCCTCTACCTACCCTGACTGCACGTCCCTGGGCTCTGCCTCTACCTACCCTGACTGCACGTCCCTGGGCTCTGCCTCTACCTACCCTGACTGCACCTCCCTGGGCTCTGCCTCTACCTACCCTGACTGCACGTCCCTGGGCTCTGCCTCTGCCTACCCTGACTGCACGTCCCTGGGCTCTGCCTCTACCTACCCT
The DNA here is from genome assembly GCF_028390025.1 of Pseudophryne corroboree. NCBI lineage: Eukaryota > Metazoa > Chordata > Amphibia > Anura > Myobatrachidae > Pseudophryne > Pseudophryne corroboree. Next base: position 477,748 of record NW_026967481.1, on the reverse strand, counting down.
GACTGCACGTCCCTGGGTTCTGCCTCTGCCTATTCTGACTGCACGTCCCTGGGCAGACATGTTATGTATAGACAGGCACACGCAATGTACAGATGTGTTATGTGCAGACATGTTATGTACAGACGGGCACACGCAATGTACAGACGTGTTCATGCATCAACAGCAAAATATTAAAGAAAGAGAGTATAGGCCCTTTAAAAGGCAATTTGAGCATCCTAATCAAAGACAATAATGACATAGCAGAAAAATTAAATGAGTTTTTGTCATCTGTAGTCACAAGAGAGGACCAGATGGCGGGATTAACGCATAACCTCAGCTATGTTAATGTCCCACTGCTAAGTGGTTATTTAAGTGAGGAAGTAGTCTGTGACCGATTTAAAAAAAATAAGATTAATGTCACCTGGTCCCAATGGAATTCACCCAAGGGTTCTCATGGAGCTACACTCTGAAATTAGCAAGACCGCTATATTTGATGTTCAATGACTCACTTACATTGGGTATGTTTCCCAAAGACTGGTGTATAGCGGAAGTAGTGCTGATATTTAAAAAGAAGTAAATCTGAACCAGGTAGTTGTAGACCAGTAAGTCTTACATCTATAGTGGGGAAACTACTAGAAGGTATTTTAAGCGATAGAATGCAGGAGTTCCTTGAAGCCTATTAGGTTATTATTAATAGGAACCAACATGGATTTGTGAAGAACAGATAATGTAAAACTAACTTACTAGGCTTTTATGAAACCGTTAGCGCGAACCTAGATCAGGGTAAAGAGGTGGATGTAATCTTTTTTTACTTTGCTAAAGCTTTTGATACAGGACCTCACATGAGACTTATCTATAAGTTACAAGAACTGGGGCCAGGAAGCACAATATGCACTTGGGTTAAAAATTGGTTAGATAATAGTGAGCAGCGAGTTGTGGTAAATGGAACTTTTTCGAAATGGACTAAGGTACTAAGTGGTGTGCCACAAGGGTCTGTACTTGGACCGCTATTCAACATTTTCATAAATGTTCTAGAAGTAGGTTCTAGAGAGCATGGTGTAAATTTTTCAGACAATACCGAACTGTGTAAGGTTATAAATTCAGAGGGAGATGCTGAGTCTCTTCAGAACAACTTATTTAAACTGGAAGCATGGGCAGCAAAATGGAGAATGAGGTTCAGTATAGACAAATGTAAGGTAATGCACTGTGGTAGCAAGAACAATAATTCTACCTACATACTAAACGGGGGAGGGGGGGGGGACTAGGGGATTCTGTACTGGAAATAGATTTAGGTGTCACATAGACAACAAACTTAGTAATAGTACCCAAAGTAAGAATGCAGCAAATAAGGCAAACAAGGTATTAGCATGCATGAAGCGGGGAACTGATGCAAGGCATGAGAGTGTTATACTCCCATTATATAAATCCCTAGTGAGGCCACATCTCGAATACTGTGCACAGTTATGGGCACCATACTATAAAAAGGATATCCAGGAACTAGAAAAGATTCAGAGACGGGTGACCAAATTGATTAAGGGGATGGAGAATAGAATACGAGGAAAGGCTTGCTAGGCTTAGCATGTTTACACTGGAAAAAAGGAGATTAAGAGGGGACATGATTAACATTTACAAATATATAAGGGGACAATACACAGAGCTAGCGTGGGATCTGTTTTTGGTAAGATCAACACAGAGGACACCTAGGTTAGAGGAGAGGAGATTCCGCACACAGAGACGGAAAGATTTCTTCACAGTAAGGACAATATGTTTTTGTAATTCCCTGCCTGAGAGAGTAGTAATGGTGGACTCGGTCACTCCTTTTAAGAATGGGTTAAATAAATTCCTAATGGATAAGGATATACAGGGTTAGGACAAGTAAATCATGCACTATAGTAATAATAAAAAAAAGAGGAATAGACATAATGGCCGACATTTACCACAGTTAAAATTAGTATTAAAATTATTACAGTGTAGGAGATCACTAACATGTTGGACAAATTGTATTTTTTTTCAGCCTCGGAAACTATATAATTTATTATGTTTTATGTACAGACATATTATATACACACAGGCGCACACTATGCACAGATGGGCGCATGCTATGTACACGTTATGTACAGACAGACTCGGTTTGTATAGTTACAGTGTCTCTGTTAGCATTCATGGGCATAACCAGTAACATGGCAAGATCTCTCCTCCGCCACATACTGGTGGCCGCCTGGTAACTGTAGGTGGATTATGGTGAACAGGATCTCTCCTACATTGTCCCGCCACATACTGGTGGCCGCCTGGTAACTGTAGGTGGATTATGGTGGACAGGATCTCTCCTACAATGTCCCGCCACATACAGGTGGCCGCCTGGTAACTGTAGGTGGATTATGGTGGACAGGATCTCTCCTACAATGTCCTGCCACATACAGGTGGCCGCCTGGTAACTGTAGGTGGATTATGGTGGACAGGATCTCTCCTACAATGTCCTGCCACATACAGGTGGCCACCTGGTAACTGTAGGTGGATTATGGTGGACAGGATCTCTCCTACAATGTCCCGCCACATACTGGTGGCCGCCTGGTAACTGTAGGTTGATTATGGTGGACAGGATCTCTCCTACAATGTCCCGCCACATACTAGTGGCCGCCTGGTAACTGTAGGTGGATTATGGTGGACAGGATCTCTCCTACAATGTCCCGCCACATACTGGTAGCCGCCTGGTAACTGTAGGTGGATTATGGTGGACAGGATCTCTCCTCCGCCACATACAGGTGGCCGCCTGGTAACTGTAGGTGGATTATGGTTGACAGGATCTCTCCTACAATGTCCCGCCACATACTGGTAGCCGCCTGGTAACTGTAGGTGGATTATGGTGGACAGGATCGCTCCTCCGCCACATACAGGTGGCCGCCTGGTAACTGTAGGTGGATTATGGTGGACAGGATCTCTCCTACAATGTTTCGCCACATACTGGTGGCCGCCTGGTAACTGTAGGTGGATTGTGGTGGGCAGGATCTCTCCTACAATGTCCCGCCACATACTGGTGGCCGCCTGGTAACTGTAGGTGGATTATGGTGGACAGGTTCTCTCCTACAATGTCCCGCCACATACTGGTGGCCGCCTGGTAACTGTAGGTGGATTATGGTGGACAGGATCTCTCCTCCGCCACATACAGGTGGCCGCCTGGTAACTGTAGGTGGATTATGGTTGACAGGATCTCTCCTACAATGTCCCGCCACATACTGGTAGCCGCCTGGTAACTGTAGGTGGATTATGGTGGACAGGATCTCTCCTCCGCCACATACAGGTGGCCGCCTGGTAACTGTAGGTGGATTATGGTGGACAGGATCTCTCCTACAATGTTTCGCCACATACTGGTGGCCGCCTGGTAACTGTAGGTGGATTGTGGTGGGCAGGATCTCTCCTACAATGTCCCGCCACATACTGGTGGCCGCCTGGTAACTGTAGGTGGATTATGGTGGACAGGATCTCTCCTACAATGTCCCGCCACATACTGGTGGCCGCCTGGTAACTGTAGGTGGATTATGGTGGACAGGATCTCTCCTCCGCCACATACAGGTGGCCGCCTGGTAACTGTAGGTGGATTATGGTTGACAGGATCTCTCCTACAATGTCCCGCCACATACTGGTAGCCGCCTGGTAACTGTAGGTGGATTATGGTGGACAGGATCTCTCCTACAATGTCCCGCTACATACTGGTGAGTGCACCCCCTTCGAAACACAAACCCCCTCCCCTTCCCTGGAGATGGTTTAATTGAGATCTGCCATTCGGCGGATTTGAAATTCATATTGATAAGGTGTAGACCATTTTATGCCACGGGAGTTTTCTGTGTTTTTTGTGGTCTCCATTTACCTCGCGCTAATGTCACCGCATCTTTGGATATCTCGGTTCAGCAGACTGCACATCTCAGTTGTGTTTTCATTGTTGCTGGGGATTTTATTCGGGCTAATTTAAAATCTGTTCTTCCAAAGTTTGTACAGAATGGGGGAGCACCAAAGCGCGGTGATAACAACACATTTGACCACATTCAGATAAACATCAGAGACGCTTAGAAGACCATTGTGCCCCCACATTGGGCAGTCAGATCATTCCTCTCTATTCCTATGGCCTGTTACTAGGAGTGTTACAGTTTGGCCTGCTGGGGGTCTGGTAAGTCTGCAGCGCAGCCTAAAATGTACTTACTGGGACTTGTTTGAGGCAATGGTGGATTTTAGCATCAATGTACAGATGTGTCCACATACATCTTTGCTATATCCCGCCATGTATGGCACACTTTTGCATTCCATAGACTCAGAGATTTAGCCATGCCTTGTGATTTTTCTTAATTTGCTTCTTTAATATGTTACTTTATACATATTCTATTATGGCAAACAAAAGTCTTAAAATCTATCCACTTGCTACTCGTGAAAAACGGCTAAGACGTGATAATGTCGATATTATTTTAGACCGCAATGCTATACCTCTAAATACACTTTTACCGTGGAGCCGTTATGGCCGCTAAACTAAAAGCACGTGCTACGCACTTTGTACGCTATTTGCGTACAAAGTCCTGCACGTGGTACGCACTTGGCGTACACACACTGCGCTGCGTGTACGGAGTACACACAGCGAGCGCACACACAGTTGATAACCTTTAAACCTTGTTAATGATACAATGTAATGATATGCTTATACTTTAAACCCTTAGCAGCAAAGTACTGCAATTATGTAATACCTTTAAACCTTAAGTAGCGCTAGCGATACAAAGTACTCGCAGTGCGTACACCTTATCACTGCTATACACCTTATACAGATAAATCTACTTTAAAGCCCATGCAGGAAAGTGAAAACACAACACTGATTTGTAGTTGCAACCACAGGGTTCTAAGGCCTCAGTGGATTAATTCCAAAAGGTAAAAACAATACAAATCATACACTACAGGCTAACAAGTAAATCTAAACAGAATAATGGCTACAGAGAATGTACATACGTGAGAATGTTTCGCAAGCGCAACCCGGCTCGGTCCTCCGCTGGTCATACAGATAGTGTTTAGAGTCTTCTGACCGGCCAGGCAACAATGGTCTTTTTATACACAACTAACATACGCAATACAATGGTCACTGTAATCTCATTGTCCATTGGACACAGGGATGTCTCTACATTACAGAAAAGGTCATAGGTGGATTTGAAAGGGTGGGCGATGTCTTTCCCCAACTGCTCTTGTGGGTGGTATCCTCTGGATTCCCGCCGCATACATAAAATACAGTAAATACAGTTAATGTTCATATTCTACTTTTGTACATAACTATACGCAGGAACAAGCGATCTTTCTCTAACTAACACCGGAATGTTACCCTCAAAATACCCTACAGCTGCATACTAGACATCCCTTTCCAACCTTTATCTGACCCTTCCTATCTTGCAAAGGCAAATCTATCTGTCCAGGAACTGTTTAAACTATCAATACTCGCTGACATGGTCTAGGGCAGGGGTGGGCAATTATTTCAGCTGAAGGGCCACTTAACACTTTCCAATGAGTATTCGAGGGCCGCCATAGGCATGTGCCAAAAATATAGGGGTGTGGCTTCATGTGGAAGGGGCGTGGCCACAAAACAATACAGATTCATATTAGGCTGCACAACAGCCTCTATTATTCAAATTACTCTGCACAGTAGGTAGAGCCCCCTTTTACACATTACGGCAGACAGAGCCCCCTTTTACACATTACGGCAGGCAGAGTCCCTCCTTTTACATATTACGGCAGACAGAGCTCCCTTTTACACACAACTTTGAGAGGAGGGGGGTAATCGGGTGTTACAGACATGGCTCTCTGTCAGCTTTGGTGGGGGTGGACTTTAAGTTGTGGCAGGGAGGAGTGGGGGCGAATGTGGGGCATTACAGCCCACAGGTCACTATAAGCTTTTGGGGTGGGTTGGATTTTAAGATGCTGCGCTGGCAGTGAGAGGGGGAGTGGGCTCGGGCATAACGGCTCAACCTAACAGTAAACTCCTGCGGCTGCGGGAGGATCGGGCATTACAGCCTGTGGGTCACATGCTGAAGATCAGGAGGATGGCTTTAAATTGCAGCAGCGACATGGAGATGAGAAGGGGGGTCGGACATTACAGCCCACGGCTCACCATTAACTCCGGCGGCAGCAGGGGGATCGGGCAGTATTGCCCGCGGCTCACACTCCATCAGGGGTAGGGGGTGGTCACTGGTCAGGCTGCACTGTAAACTGCGCGCCTGTTGTTGGGACGCTCAGTGTAACCTGAGGGGGTGGTGTCTGGGCTCTGGCGGCAGAGTGGGTGGGATTGGGCATTCTCTATCCCCCCCTCTCCCCTGAACTCATATGGCAGTCTCTATGCCGCCCACCCCCCTCCCCTGGACCCATATAGCAGCTTTTAAACAACAGACTCCCTCCCTCCCTGGACACAGGTTGCTGTTTACTCCCACTACTCGGGACCCCAGCCCCCCTCAACAGGCAGCGCCAGCTATGAATTTACCAACCTTTGAGTTGTTTTTTTTTTTTTTAAGGACAGATCAGCTCCCGCTGCCCAGATGATCCGCTGCCCGCTGGAGAGCTCAGCTCCCGCTGCACGCTGCCTGCATGAGAGATCCGCTGGCCACTGTACAGATCCACACTTTTCTTGATGTGGATCCGCCCTTCGCACCACCCAGCGCCTGAGACGTCGGAAAGGATATCCCGGTCAGCAGCCCCTGTGACGTGACCGGGATTTCCTCAGCGGCGCCGCGTCTCTCGGAGCTGCTGTAGCGCAATGAGAAGCGGCTCAGCCAGTCGGGCCGCTTGTCATTGCGCACTGGTGGGGGACAGCGGGCCAGGCAGGATCGGTTCGCGGGCCGAATGTTGCCCACCCCTAGTCTAGGGGAACTATATCTAAAATGTACGCTATATGGGTTAAATATGTAATGTTCTAATAACACGCTACACGCTCACAAACTCTACCGTAAATGCGCATACCACGCGCTAAGGCGCATGGCTGTGAAAGCTCCGTTACGCAAATTGCGGATATGCGCACGCACGGCAGAGCGAGTGCACGCGCAGCGGGCATGTGCATGGGGTTAGTACAAGGCATATGTATTACAATATTTTTCGACTTTGACAGACGTGTTTTGCATGTTGTGCCAAATTGAGTAAAAAAGCAAAGATGTAAGTGGACACATTGTTGTCTCTGGTCTTGATGTATCTTCTTAATTGCTGTATAGAGAGAGTTAAGGGGATACACACGGAGCGATAGTCGTCTAATTTCTAAGCATTCTGACTAGATTCCTTAGAAATTAGCTGAACATCGCTCCGTGTGTAGAGGTGCCGGCGTCAGCGATGCGCGGTCCTGCACGTCGCTGTCGCCGGTGCTAGATTGGCATGCATGCAGGCAGAGCCGGCGCTAGCTGCTCAGCAAAGGGATGCAGTGCAGGGAGGCGCCAAACTGAAGAAGCGCTCAGCCTCTCCCTGCTCTGCATCCCTGCTGCTGCCAGCTACCGCTGCACCTGTCACACTGGATGACAGGTAGCGGCACTGGCAGCTTGCAGCGCAGCTCCCTCCCCCTCCTCCGCCCCAGAAATAGTGCACGCAGTGTGTGGCCCCAGCCCCCACACAGCACCGCTGCCACTGACATCTCGAAGGGACCATACTGGCAGTGATAATCACCTCCTATTTGTTTATACGATCACCGGCTTCTGGCTACGATTAAACAGCCAGTCTACCTGCAATTGCGGTTAGTCACCAGCAGAGGGAGCCGGAGCACTGTGGACGGATTCCCGTGGATATTGTCTCCAGATATTCTGCAATTAATGGACGAGCACCAGCAGAGGGAGTCTTTCTAAGTGGGATGGTCCTAACAGATTGATCTAAAGAGGTGAATTAAAAGCCTATCGTTCATGGTAATTATCCATTTGAATCAATATATGTGTGCACACATTTTTTCGGGACATTAATGAATTGAAGACACATTAATGCAATTGGTGTCTGTAAAACGCTGAATTCATCGGTTTATTATTATTAAATCAAGTGGACATTGTGAAATCTATTTATCAAAATCCAAGCCTCAGATAATTAACGTATTTTTAGTTTATACATTGGTGTATGTGGAGCATTTACATTAAAAGCATCCACTATACACAATATGCATTTTATGTATGTTAAATATGCTGCAGCATTATATGTTAATAAAGTATGATTTATGTATTTTAATCCTAATAGTAACTTGTTATTTTAATCATTTCTGATTGTCTCTGATAATTGGTGAGGATAGCGCTCCTGATTCTCTACAGAGGGTCACACCTGTGTAGGTAGTTTGTGTGTTTTTTTGGTAAATATAGGGATTGCAGTTATCCCCATATCAGGAGCAGCAGTCATCGCCATTATTTAAAATCTCCTTTGTCCAGCAGGTACTGGCGCCAGAGAGTGTATACACCTGTCCACACAAGGTCAGTGTGTGGGCGGTTGTGTATACATCCAGTATCATATATTTTTTTATTAATAGACATCCCGAGCTGCCTAGAGGGTTGGAGGCGTGACCAAATTGCGGGAGCCGTGACGACGCCCCTTTGTGGGAAAAATAATTTTAAAAACAGTATTTGCAGTGCCGAGCTGGGTGGGTGCAGTGCCTCATGATCCCTTAGCCCCCAGCCCCTCAGTCAGGGTCAATTCGAGGGGGGAGTGTGATCACTGAGATCACACTCCCCCCACCCACCCATACAGGAACACACAGTGGCTTAGCATTAGCAGCAGCCTCTCTGCCCCACTGCAGCATGTGCTGTGCTGCCAAGATGAGAGCTGCTGATGCTGCTGCCCAGTAAGGTGGGAGGGGGTTGGGAGTGCAGGGGACCAGGGCCCCCTCGGGGGCCCCTCCATCAGTCCCAGGCCCAAGTAATTAGTACCCGCTCCTGCCCCCTCTCGGGGTCACTGACAACATCCTACAGAGCCACTGGAGTAACAGAGCCTGCGAGAACCCGGAGAAGGGAGAGGAGGAGCCGGGACCTCCTGCAGGTACTGGGGCCGCACTGTGGAGGGAATGAAGGCTGTACCTGGCATAGGGGGTCTTTCAGAGATGAACGCAGATCGCTGCATACGCAGCCGTAACTGCGTTCATCTCTGCACTTGCTCAGGGCCGCCCAGCACAAAGCAAGGCTACCAAGCATGAGTAGTGCTGCCTCCCAATGCATCCGCAATTACATTGCCGATGCATCTTATGTAAGGCTGACCCCTGGCTGCGCTGTCCGCAGCGTTTTTTTTTGTCTCTGACACTACTGTGCGGTGTAATGTGACTGACGGAACCTACTGTGCGGTGTAATGTGACTGACGGACACTACTGTGCGGTGTAATGTGACTGACAGACACTACTGTGCGGTGTAATGTGAGTAACGGACACTACTGTGCGGTGTAATGTGACTGACGGACACTACTGTGCGGTGTAATGTGACTGACGGACACTACTGTGCGGTGTAAAGTGACTGACGGACACTACTGTGCGGTGTAATGTGAGTAACGGACACTACTGTGCGGTGTAATGTGACTGACGGACACTACTGTGCGGTGTAATGTGACTGACGGACACTACTGTGCGGTGTAATGTGACTGACGGATACTACTGTGCGGTGTAATGTGACTGACTGACACTACTGTGCGGTGTAATGTGACTGACGGACACTACTGTGCGGTGTAATGTGAATGACGGACACTACTGTGCGGTGTAATGTGACTGACGGACACTACTGTGCGGTGTAATGTGACTGACGGACACTACTGTGCGGTGTAATGTGACTGACTTACACTACTGTGCGGTGTAATGTGACTGACGGACACTACTGTGCGGTGTAATGTGACTGACGGACACTACTGTGCGGTGTAATGTGACTGACGGACACTACTGTGCGGTGTAATGTGACTGACGGACACTACTGTGCGGTGTAATGTGACTGATGGACACTACTATGCGGTGTAATGTGACTAACGGACACTACTGTGCAGTGTAATGTGACTCACGGACACTACTGTGTGGTATAATATGAATTGGTACTATTCTGTGGCCCCTATACTTTTGGTGCTTCCCCCTGCTGGGGGAAGTGGCATGTGTAAAAGGGGCTCTACATGACGCAAAGTGTAAAATGGGACTCTACCTGGCACAGTGTGTAAAAGGGTGCTCTATCTGGAATAATGTGTGACTTGCTCAACCGTGCGTTGTAAAAGGGGCTCTACCTGGCACAGTGTGTAAAAGGGTGCTCTATCTGGAATAATGTGTGACTTGCTCAACCGTGCGTTGTAAAAGGGGCTCTACCTGGCACAGTGTGTAAAAGGGTGCTCTATCTGGAATAATGTGTGACTTGCTCAACCGTGCGTTGTAAAAGGGGCTCTACCTGGCACAGTGTGTAAAAGGGTGCTCTATCTGGAATAATGTGTGACTTGCTCAACCGTGCGTTGTAAAAGGGGCTCTACCTGGCACACAGTGTAAAATGGGACTCTACCTGGCGCAGTGTGTAAAAGGGTGCTCTATCTGGAATAATGTATGACAGGCTCTATCTGGCGTAATGTATATAAGTGGTACTACTGTGTGGCGTAATTTTGAATAATGGAGACTACTGTGCATCATAATTATTTTACGCCCCTATATTTTGTCATTTTTTTATGATCCTATATTTATGGATCTTGGGGGGGGGGGGAGCACCAAAATGTCGAGTTACAGCTCTGAGGATGAGATCGGTCACATTTGTATTTGTAGAAAGGCGCAAAATTGATAGTTTGCAGGAGGGAGCCGAACACCCTAGCACCGGCCCTGCATGCAGGCACAATCTAGCAGGTCGCTTATTTCACCGCGGGGTGAAATGAGCGGACCCCCCCTCGCTCAGCACATGTCGCTCCCCCCTCTCAGCACAGCGCGACGAGCGGTCTGTGCTAGACCGCTCAGCACACATCTCTGTGGAAATCTCCCCGTCAGTACGGAACTTTACTAGGAAAAGGGAAATGTATTTATTTCCTAATGAGAAGCGATAGATGAACAACGAGGTCCGTTCCCTGTCGAGATCTAGGGATAGAGCATTTAGGTCTAAAAATAGTGTAGCATATAAAATTACCCGTTCAAATTTGAAGAAGGGTATTCTATCGGCTAAAGAGGCTTATTCACATTAAATTGAGTCACTAGGGAATCTGGTGATGCGAGGGCATTGTGGTGAGGGATTAAGGACATAACTGATCATAAAAGCTCTAATTCCTGTACTTATAAGACAGAGGACCCTTCTGCAGATGAGTTTAATACATTTTATGCCAGGTGTCATGAGGCTAACTTGATCCCTGCAGTGAATATATGTGATCTCACATTAGACAGCGCATTGAATTTATCTGCGTCTGAGGTTAAGCTTTGCTTACGTATAACTGATGCTAGGATGGCCCCACGTCTAGACTGTATTTCGGGTAGAGTCTTACGTGTATGTGATGACCAGCTAACAGGTATTTTTACTAAGATTTGTACCTTCTCACTAGCTCAGTGTATCATTCCGCATACAATTGTCCCTAAATCTGCAGTAGTAACCGGTAAATGACTGTCACCCCATTGATCTACATCATTAGTCATGAAGTTTTTGAAAGAGCGGTTTTAGGATACCTTCTGAGTGTTATCAGTGGGTTTTGATTGTCACCAGTTTGCATATAGGTCAAATAGATCCACCAGGAATACTGCTCTTCTGGTTCTTCATAAGGTCCGTTGTCATTTAGAGAATAGAGATTCATATGCTGTTTGTGGATTACAGTTCAGCTTGCTAATGGCTAAACTTTGAGAGACCGGTTATGGTGTGCCCATGTGTAATTGGTTGTTAGATTTTCTGTCTGACTGTCCACAGTCAGTCAGGATGGGTACTACGCTCATCTGAACTTATACTAAAAGCAGGTGTCCCTCAGGGGTCTGTCTTAAGCCCATTTTTATATTCATTATATACTTCTGATTGCGATAGTAAATATGACTAGTAAGGGTGAGGAGGACAGTTATAGGGGTGAGGTGAAGTGAGGGTAGAATGATTTGTTTTTAAATAGCAATAAAACTAAGGAGGTGGTTCTAGACTTCAGAAGATCTAGGAAAACTGCCCCACGGACGTTGTTTTTGAGCAGCGAGGAGGTAGAGCTGGTTCTTAGGAATTATTTTTACTGAGGACTTATCGTTATCGTGGTCTTCTCACATTTCTGCTGTGGTTGGGAAGACTCAGAAAAGCCTTTTCTTGCGAAGACTTCGAGTCGCAGGTTTGCCAAAGACTGCGCTTGTGAATTTCTACTGCTGTGTAATTTAGAGTCTTTTGACTTATGCTATTACGGCGTGGTACGGGAATTCCAAGTATTTATTTTACTTATTACCAGATATTTATATAGCGCACGCATATCCCGCAGCACTTTATGGAGAATATTTTAACCATTCAAAAAAAGTGTTCCAACCGTGGCTCTTTAGACCGAATCATTAAAGCTGCTGAGAAATTTATCGGCCCATCTCTGTCTAAGAGGGATGACGTTTTTTGCTAGGAAAAGTATAGCAAAGGCTAATAAGATCATCTCTGATCCTAATCATCCATGTTACTCGCTTTTCTCTTATTTGCCCTCCAAGAAATGTTCCAAGTGTCTCGGATGCCGTACCAGCAGGTTGCGGAACAGTTTCGTCCGTCTGTAATTGTTAGTTTACATTTTTAACACTGTTGTATTTTAAATATTTACTGGAGTCATGAGTGCATTGCATTGTAATTTCACTTATGCAAAGAGTGGGGTCCCTGGGAAGACCACCCCTGTCGCCCCTCCCTTAATCCAGCCCTGTGTGAAATGTTACACTGGGGGCACTGTGTGGCATAGTAAGCTAGGGCACTACTATGGGGCATAAAATGAACAGCTGCTGTGAAGTGTTTCTCTAGCAGCATTGGGGCACTTGATAATGTTGCTATGGAGCCCATAAAGTTCTAGTTACCCTGGTTAGAGGAAACGTCACTTCCTTACAGTACACAGTTTTCCTTTTATCCCTCGTACCAGGCACAGTACACAGTTTTCCTTGTATCCCTTGTACCAGGCACAGTACACAGTTTTCCTTGTACCAGGCACAGTACACAGTTTTCCTTTTATCCCTCGTACCAGGCACAGTACACAGTTTTCCTAGTATCCCTCGTACCAGGCACAGTACACAGTATTCCTTGTATCCCTCGTACCAGGCACAGTACACAGTTTTCCTTTTACCCCTCGTACCAGGCACAGTACACAGTTTTCCTAGTATCCCTCGTACCAGGCACAGTACACAGTTTTCCTTGTATCCCCTTGTACCAGGCACAGTACACAGTTTTCCTAGTATCCCTCGTACCAGGCACAGTACACAGTTTTCCTTGTATCCCCTTGTACCAGGCACAGTACACAGTTTCCTTTTATCCCTTGTACCAGGCACAGTACACAGTTTTCCTTGTATCCCTTGTACCAGGCACAGTACACAGTTTTCCTTGTATCCCTTGTACCAGGCACAGTACACAGTTTTCCTTGTATCCCTCGTACCAGGCACAGTACACAGTTTCCTTTTATCCCTTGTACCAGGCACAGTACATAGTATTCCTAGTATACCTTGTACCAGGCACAGTACACAGTTTTCCTTGTATCCCTCGTACCAGGCACAGTACACAGTTTCCTTTTACCCCTTGTACCAGGCACAGTACACAGTTTTCCTAGTATCCCTCGTACCAGGCACAGTACACAGTTTTCCTTGTATCCCTCGTAGCAGGCACAGTACACAGTTTTCCTTTTATCCCTCGTACCAGGCACAGTACACAGTTTTCCTTGTATCCCTCGTACCAGACACAGTACACAGTTTTCCTTGTATCCCTCGTACCAGGCACAGTACATAGTATTCCTAGTATACCTTGTACCAGGCACAGTACACAGTTTTCCTTGTATCCCTCGTACCAGGCACAGTACACAGTTTTCCTTGTATCCCTCGTACCAGGCACAGTACCCAGTTTCCTTTTATCCCTTGTACCAGGCACAGTACACAGTTTTCCTTGTATCCCTCGTACCAGGCACAGTACACAGTGTTCCTTGTATCCCTCGTACCAGGCACAGTACATAGTATTCCTAGTATACCTTGTACCAGGCACAGTACACAGTTTTCCTTGTATCCCTTGTACTAGGCACAGTACACAGTTTTCCTTTTATCCCTCGTACCAGGCACAGTACACAGTTTTCCTTTTATCCCTCGTACCAGGCACAGTACACAGTATTCCTTGTATCCCTCGTACCAGGCACAGTACACAGTTTTCCTTTTACCCCTCGTACCAGGCACAGTACACAGTTTTCCTAGTATCCCTTGTACCAGGCACAGTACACAGTTTTCCTTGTACCAGGCACAGTACACAGTTTTCCTTGTATCCCTTGTACCAGGCACAGTACACAGTTTTCCTTGTATCCCTTGTACCAGGCACAGTACACAGTTTTCCTTCTACCAGGCACAGTACACAGTTTTCCTTGTATCCCTTGTACCAGGCACAGTACACAGTTTTCCTTGTACCAGACACAGTACACAGTTTTCCTTGTACCAGGCACAGTACACAGTTTTCCTTGTACCAGGCACAGTATACAGTTTCCTTTTATCCCTTGTACCAGGCACAGGACACAGTTTTCCTTTTATCCCTCGTACCAGGCACAGGACACAGTTTTCCTTTTATCCCTCGTACCAGGCACAGTACACAGTTTTCCCTTGTACCAGGCACAGTACACAGTTTTCCTTTTATCCCTTGTACCAGGCACAGTACACAGTTTTCCTTGTATCCCTCGTACCAGGCGCAGTACACAGTTTTCCTTTTATCCCTTGTACCAGGCGCAGTACACAGTTTTCCTTGTATCCCTTGTACCAGGCGCAGTACACAGTTTTCCTTTTATCCCTTGTACCAGGCACAGTACACAGTTTTCCTTGTATCCCTCGTACCAGGCACAGTACACAGTTTTCCTTGTATCCCTCGTACCAGACACAGTACACAGTTTTCCTAGTATCCCTCGTACCAGGCACAGTACACAGTTTTCCTTGTATCCCTCGTAGCAGGCACAGTACACAGTTTTCCTTTTATCCCTCGTACCAGGCACAGTACACAGTTTTCCTTGTATCCCTCGTACCAGACACAGTACACAGTTTTCCTTGTATCCCTTGTACCAGGCACAGTACACAGTTTTCCTTGTATCCCTCGTAGCAGGCACAGTACACAGTTTTCCTTTTATCCCTCGTACCAGGCACAGTACACAGTTTTCCTTGTATCCCTCGTACCAGACACAGTACACAGTTTTCCTTGTATCCCTTGTACCAGGCACAGTACACAGTTTTCCTAGTATCCCTTGTACCAGGCACAGTACACAGTTTTCCTAGTATACCTTGTACCAGGCACAGTACACAGTTTTCCTAGTATACCTTGTACCAGGCACAGTACACCGTTTCCTAGTATCCCTCGTACCAGGCACAGTACACAGTTTTCCTAGTATACCTTGTACCAGGCACAGTACACAGTTTTCCTTGTACCAGGCACAGTACATATTATTCCTTGTATCCCTCGTAGCAGGCACAGTTCACAGTTTTCCTTGTATCCCTTGTACCAGGCACAGTACACAGTTTTCCTTGTACCAGGCACAGTACACAGTTTTCCTTGTACCAGGCACAGTACACAGTTTCCTTTTATCCCTTGTACCAGGCACAGTACACAGTTTCCTTTTATCCCTTGTACCAGGCACAGTACACAGTTTTCCTTGTGCCAGGCACAGTACACAGTTTTCCTTGTACCAGGCACAGTACACAGTTTTCCTTGTACCAGGCACAGTACACAGTTTCCTTTTATCCCTCGTACCAGGCACAGTACACAGTTTTCCTTGTATCCCTCGTACCAGACACAGTACACAGTTTTCCTAGTATACCTTGTACCAGGCACAGTACACAGTTTTCCTAGTATCCCTTGTACCAGGCACAGTACACAGTTTCCTAGTATCCCTCGTACCAGGCACAGTACACAGTTTTCCTTGTATCCCTTGTACCAGGCACAGTACACAGTTTTCCTTGTACCAGGCACAGTACACAGTTTTCCTTGTATCCCTTGTACCAGGCACAGTACACAATTTTCCTTGTACCAGGCACAGTACACAGTTTTCCTTGTATCCCTCATAGCAGGCACAGTACAGTTTTCATTTTATCCCTCGTACCAGGCACAGTACACATTTTTCCTTGTATCCCTTGTACCAGGCGCAGTACACAGTTTTCCTTGTATCCCTCATAGCAGGCACAGTACAGTTTTCATTTTATCCCTCGTACCAGGCACAGTACACAGTTTTCCTTGTATCCCTTGTACCAGGCACAGTACACAGTTTTCCTTGTATCCCTTGTACCAGGCACAGTACACAGTTTTCCTTGTATCCCTCATAGCAGGCACAGTACAGTTTTCATTTTATCCCTCGTACCAGGCACAGTACACAGTTTTCCTTGTATCCCTTGTACCAGGCGCAGTACACAGTTTTCCTTGTATTCCTTGTACCAAGCACAGTACACAGTTTTCCTTTTATCCCTCGTACCAGGCACAGTACACAGTTTTCCTTGTATCCCTCGTAGCAGGCACAGTACACAGTTTTCCTTTTATCCCTCGTAGCAGGCACAGTACACAGTTTTCCTTGTATCCCTCGTACCAGACACAGTACACAGTTTTCCTAGTATACCTTGTACCAGGCACAGTACACAGTTTTCCTAGTATCCCTTGTACCAGGCACAGTACACAGTTTTCCTTGTACCAGGCACAGTACATATTATTCCTTGTATCCCTCATACCAGACACAGTACACAGTTTTCCTAGTATACCTTGTACCAGGCACAGTACACAGTTTTCCTAGTATCCCTTGTACCAGGCACAGTACACAGTTTCCTAGTATCCCTCGTACCAGGCACAGTACATAGTATTCCTTGTATCCCTTGTACCAGGCACAGTACACAGTTTTCCTTGTACCAGGCACAGTACACAGTTTTCCTTGTACCAGGCACAGTACACAGTTTTCCTTCTACCAGGCACAGTACACAGTTTTCCTTGTACCAGGCACAGTACACAGTTTTCCTTGTATCCCTTGTACCAGGCACAGTACACAATTTTCCTTGTACCAGGCACAGTACACAGTTTTCCTTGTACCAGGCACAGTACACAGTTTTCCTCGTACCAGGCACAGTACACAGTTTTCCTTGTATCCCTTGTACCAGGCACAGTACACAGTTTTCCTTGTATCCCTTGTACCAGGCACAGTACACAGTTTTCCTTGTACCAGGCACAGTACACAGTTTTCCTTGTACCAGGCACAGTACACAGTTTTCCTTGTACCAGACACAGTACACAGTTTTCCTTGTACCAGGCACAGTACACAGTTTTCCTTGTACCAGGCACAGTACACAGTTTTCCTTGTACCAGACACAGTACACAGTTTCCTTGTATCCCTTGTACCAGGCACAGTACACAGTTTCCTTTTATCCCTTGTACCAGGCACAGTACACAATTTTCCTTGTACCAGGCACAGTACACAGTTTCCTAGTATCCCTCGTACCAGGCACAGTACATAGTATTCCTTGTATCCCTTGTACCAGGCACAGTACACAGTTTTCCTTGTACCAGGCACAGTACACAGTTTTCCTTGTACCAGGCACAGTACACAGTTTTCCTTGTACCAGGCACAGTACACAGTTTTCCTTGTACCAGGCACAGTACACAGTTTTCCTTGTACCAGGCACAGTACACAGTTTTCCTTGTACCAGGCACAGTACACAGTTTTCCTTGTACCAGGCACAGTACACAGTTTTCCTTGTACCAGACACAGTACACAGTTTCCGTGTATCCCTTGTACCAGGCACAGTACACAGTTTCCTTTTATCCCTTGTACCAGGCACAGTACACAGTTTTCCTTGTATCCCTTGTACCAGGCACAGTACACAGTTTTCCTTGTACCAGGCACAGTACACAGTTTCCTTTTATCCCTTGAACCAGGCACAGTACACAGTTTTCCTTGTACCAGGCACAGTACACAGTTTTCCTTGTACCAGGCACAGTACACAGTTTTCCTTGTATCCCTTGTACCAGGCACAGTACACATTTTCCTTGTATCCCTTGTACCAGGCACAGTACACAATTTTCCTTGTACCAGGCACAGTACACAGTTTTCCTTGTACCAGGCACAGTACACAGTTTTCCTTGTACCAGGCACAGTACACAATTTTCCTTGTACCAGGCACAGTACACAGTTTTCCTTGTACCAGGCACAGTACACAGTTTTCCTTGTACCAGGCACAGTACACAGTTTTCCTTGTACCAGGCACAGTACACAGTTTCCTTTTATCCCTTGTACCAGGCACAGTACGCAGTTTTCCTTGTACCAGGCACAGTACACAGTTTCCTTTTATCCCTTGTACCAGGCACAGTACACAGTTTTCCTTGTACCAGGCACAGTACACAGTTTTCCTTGTACCAGGCACAGTACACAGTTTTCCTTGTACCAGGCACAGTACACAATTTTCCTTGTACCAGGCACAGTACACAGTTTTCCTTGTATCCCTTGTACCAGGCACAGTACACAGTTTCCTTTTATCCCTTGTACCAGGCACAGTACACAGTTTTCCTTGTACCAGGCACAGTACACAGTTTTCCTTGTACCAGGCACAGTACACAGTTTCCTTTTATCCCGTGTAACAGGCACAGTACACAGTTTTCCTTGTACCAGGCACAGTACACAGTTTCCTTTTATCCCTTGTACCAGGCACAGTACACAGTTTTCCTTGTACCAGGCACAGTACACAGTTTTCCTTGTACCAGGCACAGTACACAGTTTCCTTTTATCCCGTGTAACAGGCACAGTACACAGTTTTCCTTGTACCAGGCACAGTACACAGTTTCCTTTTATCCCTTGTACCAGGCACAGTACACAGTTTCCTTTTATCCCTTGTAACAGGCACAGTACACAGTTTTCCTTGTACCAGGCACAGTACACAGTTTCCTTTTATCCCGTGTACCAGGCACAGTACAGTTTCCTTTTATCCCTTGTACCAGGCACAGTACACAGTTTTCTTTTATCCCTTGTAACAGGCACAGTATACAGTTTCCTTTTATCCCTTGTACCAGGCACAGTACACAGTTTCCTTTTATCCCTTGTAACAGGCACAGTACACAGTTTTCCTTGTACCAGGCACAGTACACAGTTTCCTTTTATCCCGTGTACCAGGCACAGTACACAGTTTCCTTTTATCCCTTGTACCAGGCACAGTACACAGTTTCCTTTTATCCCTTGTACCAGACACAGTACACAGTTTCCTTTTATCCCTTGTAACAGGCACAGTACACAGTTTTCTTTTATCC
The DNA here is from genome assembly GCF_028390025.1 of Pseudophryne corroboree. Classification (NCBI taxonomy): domain Eukaryota; kingdom Metazoa; phylum Chordata; class Amphibia; order Anura; family Myobatrachidae; genus Pseudophryne; species Pseudophryne corroboree. Next base: position 458,408 of record NW_026967481.1, on the reverse strand, counting down.
CTTGTAACAGGCACAGTACACAGTTTCCTTTTATCCCTTCTACCAGGCACAGTACACAGTTTCCTTTTATCCCTTGTACCAGGCACAGTACACAGTTTCCTTTTATCCCTTCTACCAGGCACAGTACACAGTTTCCTTTTATCCCTTGTACCAGGCACAGTACACAGTTTCCTTTTATCCCTTGTAACAGGCACAGTACACAGTTTCCTTTTATCCCTTGTAACAGGCACAGTACACAGTTTTCTTTTATCCCTTGTAACAGGCACAGTACACAGTTTCCTTTTATCCCTTCTACCAGGCACAGTACACAGTTTCCTTTTATCCCTTGTAACAGGCACAGTACACAGTTTCCTTTTATCCCTTGTAACAGGCACAGTACACAGTTTCCTTTTATCCCTTGTACCAGGCACAGTACACAGTTTCCTTTTATCCCTTCTACCAGGCACAGTACACAGTTTCCTTTTATTCCTTGTACCAGGCACAGTACACAGTTTCCTTGTATCCCTTGTACCAGGCACAGTACACAGTTTCCTTTTATCCCTTGTACCGGGCACAGTACACAGTTTCCTTTTATCCCTTGTACCAGGCACAGTACACAGTTTCCTTTTATCCCTTGTAACAGGCACAGTACACAGTTTTCCTTGTACCAGGCACAGTACACAGTTTCCTTTTATCCCTTGTACCAGGCACAGTACACAGTTTCCTTTTATCCCTTGTACCAGGCACAGTACACAGTTTTCTTTTATCCCTTGTACCAGGCACAGTACACAGTTTCCTTTTATCCCTTGTACCAGGCACAGTACACAGTTTCCTTTTATCCCTTGTACCAGGCACAGTACACAGTTTCCTTTTATCCCTTGTACCAGGCACAGTACACAGTTTCCTTTTATCCCTTGTACCAGGCACAGTACACAGTTTCCTTTTATCCCTTGTACCAGGCACAGTACACAGTTTCCTTTTATCCCTTGTACCAGGCACAGTACACAGTTTCCTTTTATCCCTTGTACCAGGCACAGTACACAGTTTCCTTTTATCCCTTGTACCAGGCACAGTACACAGTTTCCTTTTATCCCTTGTACCAGGCACAGTACACAGTTTCCTTTTATCCCTTGTACCGGGCACAGTACACAGTTTCCTTTTATCCCTTGTACCAGGCACAGTACACAGTTTCCTTTTATCCCTTGTAACAGGCACAGTACACAGTTTTCCTTGTACCAGGCACAGTACACAGTTTCCTTTTATCCCTTGTACCAGGCACAGTACACAGTTTCCTTTTATCCCTTGTACCAGGCACAGTACACAGTTTTCTTTTATCCCTTGTACCAGGCACAGTACACAGTTTCCTTTTATCCCTTGTACCAGGCACAGTACACAGTTTCCTTTTATCCCTTGTACCAGGCACAGTACACAGTTTCCTTTTATCCCTTGTACCAGGCACAGTACACAGTTTCCTTTTATCCCTTGTACCAGGCACAGTACACAGTTTTCCTTTTATCCCTTGTAACAGGCACGGCTGCTTTGCATAAGAAAAAACAACAACAGTGATGAGATCTATGTGCCTCTAAGATCTAAAGAGTTCATGTAACTGATTTCTCATATGTTTTTTGCAGGCCAAACCAGGCGATGCAGATCAAAGTGATGGCGCTTCTTGTGGCCTTGCTGCAGAAAGTGGGAGGCAGAGAGCGAGCGGTGAGAGGTCATGATACTACACAATGGCACAATATAAGTATTGGGTTACATCCCACTGTAGCATACCTCCCAACTTTTGTTGCCGCTAATCTTGGGCCTGCTGCGCCTTCGGTGCGGCTGCAGATGAAAAGGGGATGTGACCTCAGGAGTGGGCAGAACCTCGGTTGGAGGTGTGTGACCTAGCACCGCAACCTACGGTTTCATCACTTTGGGGATGTGCCTAGCGCTCCCTGAGCTGCTGGGCAGCCCTGGCTATCCCTCCCTGCATGGCATCTGTTCAGCGATCACAGGCTGCTTTGCAGAGCATCGGTGACACTGGCGTTTCTATAATGGGTGCAGTGTGTGCGGTGCACACGGGCCCCTGAGTCCGGGGGCCCCCCACTGCACACGCTACACCCTCCTCTCTTAAAACACAGCTGATCGGTGATCACTGGTTCTCTCAATCTGCCGCCCTGCCCGCGGAACACTGTGACCCGTGGGACTGTCACGCAGTATTCGGGACAGTTGGGAGGTATGCATGTGTACTCTGTGCGGGAGGGTGAGGGAAACATCATGTTAAGCTCCTCTGTAACTGATTAGTTTACATGCCAGAGGGACTGACTGTGTTTCTTTTATTAGGAGATGCTGGATTATCTGTGGAAGAAAAATTTGAGGCAGTTTATCCATAAGGTCAGGGATGTAAAGACATTTGTCTGTAATAAATTATAAGATTGCATTTTTATAATTAAAGCACATTACTCATTTCTGTTTGCTTGTTACAGTACGTTACCTGTGGCTGTTTGCTTGGTACAGTACGTTACCTGTGGCTGTTGGCTTGTTACAGTACGTTACCTGTGGCTGTTGGTTTGTTACAGTACATTACCCGTGGCTGTTGGCTTGTTACAGTACGTTACCTGTGGCTGTTGGCTTGTTACAATACATTACCTGTGACTGTTGGCTTGTTACAGTACGTTACCTGTGACTGTTGGCTTGTTACAGTACGTTACCTGCGGCTGTTGGCTTGTTACAGTACGTTACCTGCGGCTGTTGGCTTGATACAGTACGTTGCCTGTGGCTGTTGGCTTGTTACAGTACGTTACATGTGGCTGTTGGCTTGTTACAGTACATTACCTGCGGCTGTTGGCTTGTTACAGTACATTACCTGTGGCTGTTGGCTTGTTACAGTACGTTACATGTGGCTGTTGGCTTGTTACAGTACGTTACCTGTGGCTGTTGGCTTGTTACAGTACGTTACCTGCGGCTGTTGGCTTGATACAGTACGTTGCCTGTGGCTGTTGGCTTGTTACAGTACGTTACATGTGGCTGTTGGCTTGTTACAGTACGTTACCTGTGGCTGTTGGCTTGTTACAGTACGTTACCTGCGGCTGTTGGCTTGTTACAGTACGTTACCTGCGGCTGTTGGCTTGATACAGTACGTTGCCTGTGGCTGTTGGCTTGTTACAGTACGTTACATGTGGCTGTTGGCTTGTTACAGTACATTACCTGCGGCTGTTGGCTTGTTCAGTACGTTACCTGTGGCTGTTGGCTTGTTACAGTACATTACCTGTGGCTGTTGGCTTGTTACAGTACGTTACCTGTGGCTGTTGGCTTGTTACAGTACGTTACCTGTGTCTGTTGGCTTGTTACAGTACGTTACCTGTGGCTGTTGGCTTGTTACAGTATGTTACCTGTGGCTGTTGGCTTGTTACAGTACGTTGCCCGTGGCTGTTGGCTTGTTACAGTACGTTGCCCGTGGCTGTTGGCTTGTTACAGTACGTTACCTGTGGCTGTTGGCTTGGTACGGTACGTTACCTGTGGCTGTTGGCTTGGTACAGTACGTTACCTGTGGCTGTTGGCTTGTTACAGTACGTTACCTGTGGCTGCTGGCCTGTTACAGTACGTTACCTGTGGCTGATGGCTTGTTACAGTATGTTATCTGCGTCTGTTTGCATGTTACAGTACGTTACATGCAGCTGTTTGCTTGTTACAGTACGTTACCCGTGGCTGCTGGCTTGTTACAGTACGTTACCCGTGGCTGTTTGTTTGTTACAGCACATTATCCATGGCTGGCCAGTACTAGGAGATGAGATGAGCCATTACCTGTATGCACTGCAGTGTCTCAGCCTGGGCCTACTAGAAGACCAGATGAAGACCACAATGGATCCTAATGATGTTGTAAGTAATATTTTATTAAAGTATATGTGCCTACTCTCCTGGACATTTTTTTTTTTTTTTTGGGGGGGGGGGGGTGTCATGGATATTTAACACACACACACACACACACACACACACACACACACTTTCCAAGTAAAATGGGAGGAATGTGATAAATGATTCTCAGAAACTCTAAACACCATGAGGAGAACAGGATTTTAAGTCCTTTTCTCCTAGTCCGTAGAGGATGCTGGGGTCCACTTCATGACCATGGGGTATAGACGGTTCCGCAGGAGCCATGGGCACTCTTAAGGCTTTTCAATGGGTGTGAACTGGCTCCTCCTTCTATGCCCCTCCTCCAGACCTAAGTTATAGGAACTGTGCCCAGGGAGACGGACATTTCGAGGAAAGGATTTACTTATAATTTAACGGTGAGATACATACCAGCTCACACCTCAACCATGCCGCACAACATGGCATTCAACATAACACATGCCAACAGGCATGAACCAATCGCAGTAACATGCTGAACGAAAATAACAACTTGTGTAACAGTAATAACTAAACTGCAGGTAAAGTACGCACTGGGACGGGCACCCAGCATCCTCTACTGACTAGGAGAAAAGGATTTACCGGTAGGTATTAAAATCCTGTTTTCTCATACGTCCTAGAGGATGCTGGGGTCCACTTCATGACCATGGGGTTTATACTAAAGCTCCAGTACGGGCGGGAGAGTGCGGATGACCCTGCAGCACCGATTGACCGAACTTGAGCTCTTCATCCGCCAAGGTGTCAAACTTGTAGAATTTTGCAAATGTGTTTGACCCCAACCAAGTAGCTGCTCGGCAGAGTTGTAATGCTGAGACCCCCCCGGGCAGCCGCCCAGGATGAGCCCACCTTCCTAGTGGAATGAGCCTTCACTGACGTTGGTAACGGCAATCCAGCCGTAGTATGAGCGTGCTGAATCGTACTTCTGATACAACGCGCAATAGTCTGCTTGGAAGCAGGACACCCAATTTTATTGGGAGCATACAGGACAAACAACGACTCTGTTTTCCGTATACGAGTTGTTCTAGCAACATAGATTTTCAAAGCCCTAACCACATCTAGAGACTTTGACTCGGTGAACGTGTCAGTAATTACTGGCACCACAATAGGCTGGTTTATGTGGAAGGAAGAAACCACCTTTGGAAGAAAATGTTGACGAGTTCGCAACTCCGCCCTATCTTCATGGAAGATTAGGTGAGGGCTCTTGTGAGACAAGGCCCCCAATTCAGACACCCGCCGTGCGGATGCCAATGCCAAAAGCATCACCACTTTCCAAGTGAGAAACTTCAACTCTATCTCCTGTAGAGGCTCAAACCAGTCCAATTGGAGGAACTGCAACACCACATTAAGGTCCCACGGTGCCACCGGAGGCATAAATGGAGGCTGGATGTGCAGAACCCCTTTCACGAAGGTCTGAACCTCTGGAAGAGAGGCCAATTGTTTCTGGAAGAACACCAACAAGGCCGAAATCTGGACCTTGATTGATCCCAATCTGAGGCCTGCCTCCACACCAGCCTGTAGAAAATGGAGAAAACGTCCCAAGTGAAACTTTTCCATAGGAGCCTTCTTGGATTCACACCAAGACACATACTTTCTCCAAATACGGTGGTTATGTTTCAACGTTACTCCCTTCCTGGCCTGAATAAGAGTGGGGATTACTTCTTTGGGAATACCCTTTCGGGCTAGGACCCAGCACTCAACAGCCATGCCGTCAAACGTAGCTGCGGTTAGTCTTGATACACGCACGGCCCCTGCTGTAGCAGGTCCTCGCAAAGAGGAAGAGGGTAAGGATTTCCAGGTGCAACTCCTGAAGATCTGGGTATCAAGCCCTCCTTGGCCAGTCTGGGGCAATGAAGATTGCTTGAACTCTTGTTCTTCTTATGATCCTGAGCACTTTTGGGATCAGCGGAAGTGGAGGGAAGACATACACCGACGGGAAAACCCACTGGGCCACCAGCGCATCCACCGCTATCGCTTGAGGGTCTCTCGACCTGGAACAGTATCTCTGAAGCTTCTTGTTGAGACGAGATGCCATCATGTCTACTTGAGGAACTCCCCAAAGACTTGTCACCTCTGCGAAGACTTCTTGGTGGAGGCCCCACTCTCATGGATGGAGATCGTGTCTGCTGAGGAAGTCTGCTTCACAGTTGTCTACTCCCGGAATGAATATTGCCGACAGAGCTTTTAGATGTCTTTCTGCCCAGAGGAGGATCTTCATCACCTCTGCCATTGCTGCTCTGCTTTTCGTTTCGCCCTGCCTGTTTATGTACGCGACTGCTGTTACATTGTCCGACTGGATCTGTACAGGATGATCTTGAAGAAGATGTACCGCTTGTAGAAGGCCGCTGTAAATGGCTCTCAGTTCCAGCACGTTTATGTGAAGGCAGGCTTCCTGACTTGACCATCGTCCTTGGAAGTTTACTCCTTGGGTGACAGCTCCCCAGCCTCAGAGACTTGCATCCGTGGTTACCAGGAGCAAGTCCTGAATCCCGAACCTGCGTCCCTCTAGTAGCTGAGAGCGGTGTAGCCACCACAGGAGCGAAATCCTGGCTTTTGTCGACAGGATTATCTTTTGGTGCATGTGTAGGTGTGAACCCGACCACTTGTCCAACAGGTCCCACTGGAATACTCTGGCATGGAACCTGCCAAACTGTATGGCCTCGTAGGCCGCCACCATCTTCCCCAACAACAGAATCCACTGATGGATCGATACCCTGGATGGCTTCAACTGTTTTACCATTTTCTGGATTTCCATTTCCTTTATGATCCAACCGTGTTGTTGGAGTATCGACAGGGAGATTGTGATGTTTTGTAACAACTGCTCCCTGGATCTCGCCTTTATCAGGAGATCGTCCAGATAAGGAATTATATTGACTCCTTTTTGACGCAGGAGAACCATCATTTCTGCCATCACCTTGGTGAATACCCTCGGCGCCGTGGAGAGACTGAAAGGTAACGTCTGTAATTGGTAATGGCAGTCCTGAACTGCGAATCTCAGATAGGCCTGGTGAGGAGGGTAAATGGGAACATGCAGGTAAGCATCCTTTATGTCTACAGACACCATGTAGTCCCCCTCCTCCAGACTGGAAATCACGTCTCTTAGTGATTCCATCTTGAACTTGAAACGTTTCAAGTAGAAATTCAGATTTTTCAGGTTTAGGATTGGTCTGACCGAGCCACAAAAAGGCTTGAATAAAACCCGTCCCTTGTTGTGACACAGGTACCAGGACTATGACCTGATCCTGACATAATTTTTGGATTGCCGCTGTTACTGCTTCTCTGTCTGGAGGAGAAGCTGGCAAGGTCAATTTGAAAAATCAGCATGGGGGAACGTCTTGAAAACTCCAGCTTGTATCCCTGGGATACGATTTGTAACACCCAGGGATCCAGGCCAGACAGAATCCAACCTTGGCTGAACATTTTGAGACGTGCCCCCACCCGAGCGGCCTCCCGCAAGGGAGCCCCAGCGTCATGCTGAAGATTTGGCAGAAGTAGGGGTAGACTTCTGCTCCTGGGAACTTGAAGCAGCTGTGGACTTCTTTCCCCTTCCCCTACCTGCAAAGAAGGGGGAACCTCTCGCTTTTTTGTATTTATTGGGCCGAAAGGACTGCATGTGTGGGTGATATGTCTTTTTTGCCGGTGCAGGCGCAGAGGGCAAAAATGTTGACTTACCTGCGGTAGCCGCTGAGACTAACGCATCCAGTCCCTCGTCAAATAAGGCCTCACCTTTATATGGGACAGCCTCCATGTTTCTTTTGGAATCTGCATCCGCGTTCCACTGGTGAATCCACAACGCCCGCCGAGCCGATACTGCCATGGTAGCGGCTTGTGAACTCGAGTCCAATATCTTTCATTGCTTCTAGCATGTATGCAGCAGCGTCTTTGATATTCCCTAACTTAAGCAGTATCTCATCTTTATCAATCGTGTCAATTTCTGATGACACACTTTCCGACCATTTTTCAATAGCGCGACTCACCCACGCGCATGCAATAGTGGGCCTGAGCAGCGTACCATTGGCAACATAAATGGATTTTAATGTAGTTTCCATCTTTCGGTCTGCCGGCTCCTTCAGCGTAGCCATACCAGGTGCAGGGAGAATTACCTTCTTTGTCAACCTGGAGAGAGCTCTGTCTAACACAGGGGGGGACTCCCATTTTTTCCTGTCCTCTGCTGGGAAAGGATAAGCTATTTGAATTCTCTTGGTAATACGAAATTTCTTATCAGGATTCACCCACATCCCTTCAAAGAGAGTAATAAGCTCGTGGGAAGGAGGGAACGTGACTTTGGATTTATTTTCTTTATAGAAATACGCCTTCTCCTGAGGTACAGGAGTGGCTTCCGTGACTTCCAAAACCTACCTTATAGCTAAAATCATATATTGTATATATTTTGCCAATTTATGATCTATTTCTCTGGAGTCACTATCATCAACACAAGAATCAGTGTCCGTGTCGGTATCAGTATTCACAATATTCGCAAATGGTCTCTTATGTGACCCAGAGGGGTCGCCTGCAGATGGAAGAACAGAGCCCTGAAAAATCACATCCTCCACAAATTTTCTCCAGCATTCTGCATGAGACTCAGACTTATCTAATCTCCTATTGATATGATGCATACTATCACGTATTTCTTTCACCCATGCAGGCTCTTGGTGTGCCGGCAGCGCCACCACATTACACTTCTGTGTCCCTAAAATGGCTTCCTCCGGGGAGGAACTCCCTGCCTCAGACATGTCACACACGTGTACAACACCCACACAGACACACTGGGACTTATAGGGGACAGACCCACAGTAAAATCTGTCAGAGGGACACAGTTTAGGAGCAGCCAGTTCACAACCCCAGCGCCTGTATCTAATGCCTGTGAACACAGAATGCCCACAGACAAGCAGCGCTTTTACACAGTAATTCACACTTGTAATGCACCAAAAACGCTTGTGCCCCCCTTTATTTACACCCCGATACTTGTAGTCAGAAGTGGAGGAAAGGACCAGCGTTGTCTCTGCAGCCTGAGAAGAAAGAGGAAATGGCGCTGAGCAGTGTGCTGGCTGCCTGAGGAAGAAGCTCCGCCCCCGCAATGGCGCGTTTTTCACTCAGTCATTTTTTATAATATTTATACTGGCGGGGGTAGGGCTGTGCCAGCGGCATCTTATGCCCCCTGTTTGCCAATTTATAGAGGTGTTTTTGCTGCCCAGGGCGCCCCCCCCCCCCCCCACACCCGGCACCCTGCAGTGCCTGTGTTTGTGGGCAGCAATGGCGCGCTGCGCTCCCGCCAGCCGAGCCGTACCTCAGCAGTCACTTTACTTGATAGAAGATCTGTCTTCTTCTACTCACCTGCCTTCTGGCTCTGTGAGGGGGGTGACGGCGTGCTGTGGGAGTGAGCATCTAGACACGGCTAGCGTTCAGAACCCTTCAGGAGCTAATGGTGTCCTGTCAGCCAGAAGCAGAGCCATGAAACTCTTCAGGAAGTTGGTTCCTACTTCTGCCCCCTCAGTCCCACGAAGCAGGGAGCCTGTAGCCAGCAGATCTCCCTGAAAATAAAAAAACATAACAAAGTCTTTCAGAGAAACTCAGTAGAGCTCCCCTAGAGTGCATCCAGTTTGCCTGGGCACATTTCTAAAACTGAGGTCTGGAGGAGGGGCATAGAGGGAGGAGCCAGTTCACACCCATTGAAAAGTCTTAAGAGTGCCCATGGCTCCTGCGGAACCGTCTATACCCCATGGTCATGAAGTGGACCCCAGCATCCTCTAGGACGTATGAGAAAGATTATAAATGTGCAGGTAAGTAGCCGAGTAAGTATGTGGTTGCAGCCATGGTAACATGGGAGACTGAGACTCACCGGATGGATGCGATGCTGCTAATACAGGTGTATAGTGCCCATATACAGGGGTAAGGGCTGCAGCTATAAGTGTGGGGGTCTCCAGCAACTCTTACAGGAGACATATATATATTGGTAGATGCTCAATGGCAGCTGCAGAGTTCGACTATAGAGAGACCCTGTGTGTGACCCCGCATGTGATCCTGTGTGGGTGTAATCCTGCATGTGATCTTGCCAGTGACTCCGCATGTGATCCTGTGTGGTTGTAATCCTGCCTGTGACCCTCAGTGTGATTCTGTGTGGGTGTAATCCTGCATGTGATCCTGTGTGGGAGTGAGCCCCGTGTGTGATCCTGTGTGGGTGTAATCCTGCGTGTTACCCTGCATTTGATCCTGTGTGGGTGTAGTCCTGCATGTGATCCTGTGTGGGTGTAATCCTGCGTGTGACCCTGCATGTGATCCTGTGTGGGTGTAATCCTGCGTGTGACCCTGCATTTGATCCTGTGTGGGTGTAGTCCTGCGTGTGACCCTGCATTTGATCCTGTGTGGGTGTAGTCCTGCATGTGATCCTGTGTGGGTGTGACCCTGCATGTGATCCTGTGTGGGTGTAATCCTGCATGTGATCCTGCGTGTGTCCCCCACATGTGATCCTGTGTGGGTGTAGTCCTGCATGTGATCCTGTGTGGGTGTGACCCTGCATGTGATCCTGTGTGGGTGTAATCCTGCATGTGATCCTGCGTGTGTCCCCCGCATGTGATCCTGTGTGGGTGTAGTCCTGCATGTGATCCTGTGTGGGTGTAATCCTGCATGTGATCCTGCGTGTGTCCCCCGCATGTGATCCTGTGTGGGTGTAATCCTGCATGTGATCCTGTGTGGGAGTGAGCCCCGTGTGTGATCCTGTGTGGGTGTAATCCTGCGTGTGACCCCGCATGTGATCCTGTGTGGGAGTGAGCCCCGTGTGTGATCCTGTGTGGGTGTAATCCTGCGTGTGACCCTGCATTTGATCCTGTGTGGGTGTAGTCCTGCATGTGATCCTGTGTGGGTGTAATCCTGCGTGTGACCCTGCATTTGATCCTGTGTGGGTTTAGTCCTGCATGTGATCCTGTGTGGGTGTGACCCTGCATGTGATCCTGTGTGGGTGTAATCCTGCATGTGATCCTGTGTGTGTCCCCCGCATGTGATCCTGTGTGGGTGTAGTCCTGCATGTGATCCTGTGTGGATGTGATCCTGTGTGGGTGTAATCCTGCATGTGATCCTGTGTGTGACACCGCATGTGATCCTGTGTGAGTGTAATCCTGCGTGTAACCCCGCATTTGATCCTGTGTGGGTGTGACCCTGCATGTGATCCTGTGTGTGTGTAATCCTGCGTGTAACCCCGCATTTGATCCTGTGTGGGTGTAGTCCTGCATGTGATCCTGTGTGGGTGTGACCCTGCATGTGATCCTGTGTGGGTGTAATCCTGCGTGTAACCCCGCATTTGATCCTGTGTGGGTGTAGTCCTGCATGTGATCCTGTGTGGGTGTGACCCTGCATGTGATCCTGTGTGGGTGTAATCCTGCATGTGATCCTGCGTGTGACCCCGCATGTGATCCTGTGTGGGTGTAATCCTGCATGTGATCCTGCATGTGATCCTGCGTGTGACCCCGCATGTGATCCTGTGTGGGAGTGAGCCCCGTGTGTGATCCTGTGTGGGTGTAATCCTGCGTGTGACCCTGCATTTGATCCTGTGTGGGTGTAGTCCTGCATGTGATCCTGTGTGGGTGTAATCCTGCGTGTGACCCTGCATTTGATCCTGTGTGGGTGTAGTCCTGCATGTGATCCTGTGTGGGTGTGACCCTGCATGTGATCCTGTGTGGGTGTAATCCTGCATGTGATCCTGCGTGTGTCCCCCGCATGTGATCCTGTGTGGGTGTAGTCCTGCATGTGATCCTGTGTGGATGTGATCCTGTGTGGGTGTAATCCTGCATGTGATCCTGTGTGTGACACCGCATGTGATCCTGTGTGAGTGTAATCCTGCGTGTAACCCCGCATTTGATCCTGTGTGGGTGTGACCCTGCATGTGATCCTGTGTGTGTGTAATCCTGCGTGTAACCCCGCATTTGATCCTGTGTGGGTGTAGTCCTGCATGTGATCCTGTATGGGTGTGACCCTGCATGTGATCCTGTGTGGGTGTAATCCTGCGTGTAACCCCGCATTTGATCCTGTGTGGGTGTAGTCCTGCATGTGATCCTGTGTGGGTGTGACCCTGCATGTGATCCTGTGTGGGTGTAATCCTGCGTGTAACCCCGCATTTGATCCTGTGTGGGTGTAGTCCTGCATGTGATCCTGTGTGGGTGTGACCCTGCATGTGATCCTGTGTGGGTGTAATCCTGCATGTGATCCTGCGTGTGACCCCGCATGTGATCCTGTGTGGGTGTAATCCTGCATGTGATCCTGCATGTGATCCTGCGTGTGACCCCGCATGTGATCCTGTGTGGGAGTGAGCCCCGTGTGTGATCCTGTGTGGGTGTAATCCTGCGTGTGACCCCGCATGTGATCCTGTGTGGGAGTGAGCCCCGTGTGTGATCCTGTGTGGGTGTAATCCTGCGTGTGACCCTGCATTTGATCCTGTGTGGGTGTAGTCCTGCATGTGATCCTGTGTGGGTGTAATCCTGCGTGTGACCCTGCATTTGATCCTGTGTGGGTGTAGTCCTGCATGTGATCCTGTGTGGGTGTGACCCTGCATGTGATCCTGTGTGGGTGTAATCCTGCATGTGATCCTGCGTGTGTCCCCCGCATGTGATCCTGTGTGGGTGTAGTCCTGCATGTGATCCTGTGTGGGTGTGACCCTGCATGTGATCCTGTGTGGGTGTAATCCTGCATGTGATCCTGTGTGTGACACCGCATGTGATCCTGTGTGAGTGTAATCCTGCGTGTAACCCCGCATTTGATCCTGTGTGGGTGTGAACCTGCATGTGATCCTGTGTGTGTGTAATCCTGCGTGTAACCCCGCATTTGATCCTGTGTGGGTGTAGTCCTGCATGTGATCCTGTATGGGTGTGACCCTGCATGTGATCCTGTGTGGGTGTAATCCTGCGTGTAACCCCGCATTTGATCCTGTGTGGGTGAAGTCCTGCATGTGATCCTGTGTGGGTGTGACCCTGCATGTGATCCTGTGTGGGTGTAATCCTGCATGTGATCCTGTGTGTGACACCGCATGTGATCCTGTGTGAGTGTAATCCTGCGTGTAACCCCGCATTTGATCCTGTGTGGGTGTGACCCTGCATGTGATCCTGTGTGTGACCCCGCATGTGATCCTGTGTGGGTGTGACCCCCACGTGTCATCCTGTGTGGGTGTAATCCTGCGTGTGACCTCGCAGTTGATTCTGTGTGGGTGTAGTCCTGCATGTGATCCTGTGTGTGATCCTGTGTGGGTGTGACCCAGGAAGTGATCCTGTGTGGGTGTAATCCGCGTGTGACCCCCGCATGTGATCCTGTGTGGGTGTAATCTTGCATGTGATCCTGTGTGGGTGTAATCCTGCATTTGACCACCGCATGTGATCCTGTGTGGGTGTAATCCTGTGTGGGTGTGCCCCAGGGTGTGATCCTGTGTGGGTGTTATCCTGTGTGTGATCCTGTGTGGGTGTAATCCTGCGTGTAACCCCGCATTTGATCCTGTGTGGGTGTAGTCCTGCGTATGATCCTGTGTGGGTGTGATCCTGTGTGGGTGTTATCGTGCGTGTGTCCCCCGCAAGTGATCCTGTGTGGGTGTAATCCTGCGTGTGATCCTGTGTGGGTGTAATCCTGCGTGTGACGCCGCATTTGATCCTGTGTGGGTGTAGTCCTGCGTTTGACCCCGCATGTGATCCTGTGTGGGTGTAATCCTGCATGTGATCCTGTGTGGGTGTAATCCTCTGTGTGATCCTGTGTGGGTGTAATCCTGTGTGTGACCACGCATTTGATCCTGTGTGGGTGTGATCCTGCGTATGACCCCGCATGTGATCCTGTGTGGGTGTGATCCTGTGTGGGTGTAATCCTGCGTTTGACCCCGCATAGGATCCTGGGTGGGTGTAGTCCTGCATGTAATCCTGTGTGGGTGTGATCCTGCGTATGACCCCGCATGTGATCCTGTGTGGGTGTAATCCTGCGTTTGACCCCGCATGGGATCCTGTGTGGGTGTAATCCTGCATGTGACCCCCACATGTGATCCGGTGTGGGTGTAATCCTGCATGTGATTCTGTGTGGGTGTAATCCTGCGTGTGACCCTGCATGTGATCCTATGTGGGTGTAGTCCTGCATGTGATCCTGTGTGGATGTGATCCTGCGTGTGACCCCACATGTGATCCTGTGTGGGTGTGATCCTGTGTGGGTGTAATCCTGCGTTTGACCCCCGCATGTGATCCTGTGTGGGTGTAATCCTGCGTTTGACCCCACATGTGATCCTGTGTGGGTGTAATCCTGCGTGTGACCCCGCATTTGATCCTGTGTGGGTGTGATCCTGCGTGTGACCCTGTGTGGGTGTGATCCTGTGTGGGTGTAATCCTGCATGTGATCCTGTGTGGGTGTAATCCTGTGTGTGACGCCGCATTTGATCCTGTGTGGGTGTAGTCCTGCATGTGATCCTGTGTGTGACCTTGCATGTGATCCTGTGTGGGTGTAATCCTGCGTTTGACCCCGCATGTGATCCTGTGTGGGTGTAATCCTGCATGTGATCCTGTGTGGGTGTGATCCTGCATGTGACCCCCACATGTGATCCTGTGTGGGTGTAATCCTGCATGTTATCCTGTGTGGGTGTAATCCTGCGTGTGATCCTGTGTGGGTGTAATCCTGCGTGTGACCCCCGCATGTGATCCTGTGTGGGTGTAATCCTGCATGTGACCCCCGCATGTGATCCTGTGTGGGTGTAATCCTGCGTGTGATCCTGTGTGGGTGTAATCCTGCGTGTGACCCCACATTTGATCCCGTGTGGGTGTAATCACGCATGTGATCCTGTGTGTGACCTCGCATGTGATCCTGTGTGGGTGTAATCCTGCGTTTGACCCCGCATGTGATTCTGTGTGGGTGTAATCCTGCGTGTGATCCTGTGTTGGTGTAATCCTGCGTGTGACCCCGCATGTGATCCTGTGTGGGTGTAATCCTGCATGTTATCCTGTGTGGGTGTAATCCTGCGTGTGATCCTGTGTGGGTGTAATCCTGCGTGTGACCCCGCATTTGATCCAGTGTGGGTGTAATCACGCATGTGATCCTGTGTGGGTGTAATCCTGCGTTTGACCCTGCATGTGATCCTGTGTGGGTATAATCCTGCATGTGACCCCCGCATGTGATCCTGTATAGGTGTAATCCTGCGTGTGATCCTGCGTGGGTGTAATCCTGCGTGTGATCCTGTGTGGGTGTAATCCTGCGTGTGACCCTGCATTTGATCCCGTGTGGGTGTAATCACGCATGTGATCCTGTGTGGGTGTAATCCTGCGTTTGACCCCGCATGTGATCCTGTGTGGGTGTAATCCTGCGTGTGACCCGGCATGTGATCCTGTGTGGATGTGACCCTGTGTAGGTGAAATCCTGTGTGGGTGTAATCATGCGTGTGACCCCGCATTTGATTTTGTGTGGGTGTAATCCTGCGTGTGATCCTGTGTGGGTGTAGTCCTGCGTGTGAACCCCGCATTTGATCCCGTGTGGGTGTAATCACGCATGTGATCCTGTGTGGGTGTAATCCTGCATTTGACCCCGCATTTGATCCTGTGTGGGTGTGATCCTGCGTGTGACCCCGCATGTGATCCTGCGTGGGTGTGACCCTGTGTGGGTGTAATCCTGCGTGTGATCCTGTGTGGGTGTAATCCTGCGTGTGACCCCGCATTTGATCCTGTGTGGGTGTAATCCTGCATGTAAAAAAAACCTCTTATCAAGAAGAACAGGCGCTCAATAATAGTTGCTACACCAAGCAGCTGCCAAGAAACCAGGAAAGTCACTCCTGAAAATATACAAAGAATAGACGAATAGGCAGCGCTACATATGAAGTGATTGGAATAAACAATATGAAATTTTATACCAATTTATTAAAAAAACATTAAAAAACTGTTTGTATTATTCTTATTCTCTCCTCAGAATTAGTAATAAAATACATGCACCGTAATCAGTTCATACACATCTGCATATAATTAGACCAATTTGTGTCTGTTCCTGAATATGTTAGTGATTGGATTAACTTCCTGTTACAAGTCTCATCAATCCTCCTCATCAAGAAGGGTATATAAACCCCAATCATCTATTGTATGGTATCCTTTGATAAAGCTGCAAACTTTTGGGGAGCAGCGAAACGCGTAATAGGACCCACCTGCTCTGCACCACTTCAGTTTCTAAAGACCTCAATTTAGTGTCTGAACCAACCCCGGATCCACCACCAACCCCCAGTGCATCACTAAGAAGACATTAACAGCAACCACCACCATAAATGAGGACATCACTATCTAATATGGAATTTCATATATGGAAGCCTTTCCACCTCTAATACGGTGATCGGTAAATATTCAACAACCGAACTGTGCTGATATATTAGAAATTCTCTGTGGGACTTGTGGATTTACCTGGGTACATATTCAGGAACAGACACAAATTGGTCTAATTATATGCAGATGTGTATGAACTGATTACGGTGCATGTATTTTATTACTAATTCTGAGGAAAGAATAAAAATTATACAAACAGTTTTTTAATGTTTTTTTAATAAATTGGTATAAAATTTTAATATTGTTTATTCCAATCACTTCATATGTAGCGCTGCCTATTCGTCTATTCTTTGTAATCCTGCATGTGACCCCGCATGTGATCCTGTGTGGGTGTGATCCTGCGTGTGATCCTGTGTGGGTGTAATCCTGTGTGGGTGTAATCCTGCGTGTGACCCCGCATTTGATCCTGTGTGGGTGTAATCCTGCGTTTGACCCCGCATGTGATCCTGTGTGAGTGTAATCCTGTGTGTGATCCTGTGTGGGTGTAATCCTGCGTGTGACCCCGCATTTGATCCTGTGTGGGTGTGATCCTGGGTGTAATCCTGTGTGGGTGTAATCCTGCGTGTGACCCCGCATTTGATCCTGTGTGGGTGTAGTCCTGCATGTGATCCTGTGTAGGTGTGATCCTGTGTGGGTGTTATCCTGCGTGTTACTCCGCATTTGATCTTGTGTGGGTGTGATCCTGCGTATGACCCCGCATGTGATCCTGTTTGGGTGTGACCCAGTGTGGGTGTAATCCTGCGTTTGACCACGCATTTGATCCTGTGTGGGTGTGATCCTGCGTGTGACCCCGCATGTGATCCTGTGTGGGTGTGACCCAGGGTGTGATCCTGTGTGGGTGTTATCCTGCGTGTGACCCCGCATGTGATTCTGTGTGGGTGTAATCCTGCATGTGACCCTACGTGTGACCTCGCATGTGATCCTGTGTGGGTGTAATCCTGCGTTTGACCCCGCATGTGATCCTGTGTGGGTGAAATCGTGCGTTTGACCCCGCATGTGATCCTGTGTGGGTGTAATCGTGCGTTTGACCCCGCATGTGATACTGTGTGGGTGTAATCCTGCGTGTGACCCCGCATGTGATTCTGTGTGGGTGTAATCCTGCATGTGACTTTACGTGTGACCTCGCATGTGATCCTGTGTGGATGTAATCCTGCGTTTGACTCCGCTTGTGATCCTGTGTGGGTGTAATCGTGCGTTTGACCCCGCATGTTATTCTGTGTGGGTGTAATCCTGTGTGTGATCCTGTGTGGGTGTAATCCTGCGTGTGACCCCGCATTTGATCCTGTGTGGGTGTGATCCTGCGTGTGACCCTGAATGTTATCCTGTGTGGGTGTAATCCTGGATGTAATCCTGCATGTGATCCTGTGTGGGTGTAATCCTGCGTGTGACCCCGCATTTGATCCTGTGAGGGTGTGATCCTGTGTGGGTGTAATCCTGCGTTTGACCCCGCATGTGATCCTGTGTGGGTGAAATCCTGCATGTGACCCCGCATGTGATCCTTTGTGGGTATAATCCTGCGTGTGACCCCACATGTGATCCTGTGTGGGTGTAATCCTGCGTGTAACCCTGCATGTGATCCTGTGTGGGGGAAATCCTGCGTGTAAGCCTGTGTGGGTGTGATCCTGTGTGGGTGTAATCCTGCGTGTAACCCTGTGTGGGTGTGATCCTGTGTGGGTGTAATCCTGCGTGTGATCCTGTGTGGGTGTGATCCTACGTGTGACCCCACATGTGATCCTGTGTGGGTGTAATCCTGCGTGTGATCCTGTGTGGGTGTAATCCTGCGTGTGACCCCACATGTGATCCTGTGTGGGTGTAATCCTGCGTGTGACCCCACATGTGATCCTGTGTGGGTGTAATCCTGCGTGTGACCCTGCATGTGATCCTGTGGGTGAAATCCTGTGTGTGTGATCCTGTGGGTGTAATCCTGCGTGTAACCCTGTGTGCGTGTGATCCTGTGTGGGTGTAATCCTGCGTGTGACCCCGCATGTGATCCTGTGTGGGTGTAATCCTACGTGTGATCCTGTGTAGGTGTAATCCTGCGTGTGACCCCACATGTGATCCTGTGTGGGTGTAATCCTGCGTGTGACCCTGCATGTGATCCTGTGGGTGAAATCCTGCGTGTGATCCTGTGGGTGTAATCCTGCGTGTAACCCTGTGTGGGTGTGATCCTGTGTGGGTGTAATCCTGCGTGTAACCCTGTGTGCGTGTGATCCTGTGTGGGTGTAATCCTGCGTGTGATCCTGTGTGGGTGTAATCCTGCGTGTGACCCCGCATGTGATCCTGTGTGGGTGTAATCCTGCGTGTGATCCTGTGCGGGTGTGATCCTGTGTGGGTGTAATCCTGCGTGTGATCCTGTGTGGGTGTAACCCTGCGTGTGATTCTGTGTGGGTGTAACCCTGCGTGTGACCCCCGCATGTGATCCTGTGTGGGTGTAATCCTGCGTGTGACCCTGCATGTGATCCTGTGGGTGAAATCCTGCGTGTGATCCTGTGGGTGTAATCCTGCGTGTAACCCTGTGTGGGTGTAATCCTGCGTGTAACCCTGTGTGCGTGTGATCCTGTGTGGGTGTAATCCTGCGTGTGATCCTGTGTGGGTGTAATCCTGCGTGTGACCCCGCATGTGATCGTGTGGGTGTAATCCTGCGTGTGATCCTGTGCGGGTGTGATCCTGTGTGGGTGCAATCCTGCGTGTGGTCCTGTGTGGGTGTAATCCTGCGTGTGGTCCTGTGTGGGTGTAATCCTGCGTGTGACCCCGCATGTGATCCTGTGTGGGTGTAATCCTGCGTGTGATCCTGTGTGGGTGTAATCCTGCGTGTGATCCTGTGTGGGTGTAATCCTGCGTGTGATCCTGTGTGGGTGTAACCCTGCGTGTGATTCTGTGTGGGTGTAACCCTGCGTGTGACCCCCGCATGTGATCCTGTGTGGGTGAAATCCTGCGTGTGATCCTGTGTGGGTGTAATCCTGCGTGTGACCCCGCATGTGATCCTGTGTGGGTGTAATCCTGCGTGTGATCCTGTGCGGGTGTGATCCTGTGTGGGTGTAATCCTGCGTGTGACCCCGCATGTGATCCTGTGTGGGTGTAATCCTGCGTGTGATCCTGTGCGGGTGTGATCCTGTGTGGGTGTAATCCTGCGTGTGATCCTGTGTGGGTGTAATCCTGCGTGTGATCCTGTGTGGGTGTAATCCTGCGTGTGATCCTGTGTGGGTGTAACCCTGCGTGTGACCCCCGCATGTGATCCTGTGTGGGTGTAATCCTGCGTGTGACCCCGCATGTGATCCTGTGTGGGTGTAATCCTGCGTGTGATCCTGTGTGGGTGTAACCCTGCGTGTGATTCTGTGTGGGTGTAATCCTGCGTTTGACCCCGCATGTGATCCTGTGTGGGTGAAATCCTGCATGTGACCCCGCATGTGATCCTTTGTGGGTATAATCCTGCGTGTGACCCCACATGTGATCCTGTGTGGGTGTAATCCTGCGTGTAACCCTGCATGTGATCCTGTGTGGGGGAAATCCTGCGTGTAAACCTGTGTGGGTGTGATCCTGTGTGGGTGTAATCCTGCGTGTAACCCTGTGTGGGTGTGATCCTGTGTGGGTGTAATCCTACGTGTGATCCTGTGTGGGTGTAACCCTGCGTGTGACCCCGCATGTGATCCTGTGTGGGTGTAATCCTGCGTGTGATCTTGTGTGGGTGTAATCCTGCGTGTGACCCCACATGTGATCCTGTGTGGGTGTAATCCTGCGTGTGACCCCGCATGTGATCCTGTGTGGGTGTAATCCTGCGTGTGATCCTGTGTGGGTGTAACCCTGCGTGTGATTCTGTGTGGGTGTAATCCTGCGTTTGACCCCGCATGTGATCCTGTGTGGGTGAAATCCTGCATGTGACCCCGCATGTGATCCTTTGTGGGTATAATCCTGCGTGTGACCCCACATGTGATCCTGTGTGGGTGTAATCCTGCGTGTAACCCTGCATGTGATCCTGTGTGGGGGAAATCCTGCGTGTAAGCCTGTGTGGGTGTGATCCTGTGTGGGTGTAATCCTGCGTGTAACCCTGTGTGGGTGTGATCCTGTGTGGGTGTAATCCTACGTGTGATCCTGTGTGGGTGTAACCCTGCGTGTGACCCCGCATGTGATCCTGTGTGGGTGTAATCCTGCGTGTGATCTTGTGTGGGTGTAATCCTGCGTGTGACCCCACATGTGATCCTGTGTGGGTGTAATCCTGCGTGTGACCCTGCATGTGATCCTGTGGGTGAAATCCTGTGTGTGATCCTGTGGGTGTAATCCTGCGTGTAACCCTGTGTGCGTGTGATCCTGTGTGGGTGTAATCCTGCGTGTGACCCCGCATGTGATCCTGTGTGGGTGTAATCCTACATGTGATCCTGTGTAGGTGTAATCCTGCGTGTGACCCCACATGTGATCCTGTGTGGGTGTAATCCTGCGTTTGACCCTGCATGTGATCCTGTGGGTGAAATCCTGCGTGTGATCCTGTGGGTGTAATCCTGCGTGTAACCCTGTGTGGGTGTGATCCTGTGTGGGTGTAATCCTGCGTGTAACCCTGTGTGCGTGTGATCCTGTGTGGGTGTAATCCTGCGTGTGATCCTGTGTGGGTGTAATCCTGCGTGTGATCCTGTGTGGGTGTAATCCTGCGTGTGACCCCGCATGTGATCCTGTGTGGGTGTAATCCTGCGTGTGATCCTGTGCGGGTGTGATCCTGTGTGGGTGTAATCCTGCGTGTGATCCTGTGTGGGTGTAATCCTGCGTGTGATCCTGTGTGGGTGTAATCCTGCGTGTGATCCTGTGTGGGTGTAATCCTGCGTGTGATCCTGTGTGGGTGTAACCCTGCGTGTGACCCCCGCATGTGATCCTGTGTGGGTGTAATCCTGCGTGTGATCCTGTGTGGGTGTAATCCTGCGTGTGATTCTGTGTGGGTGTAATCCTGCGTGTGATCCTGTGTGGGTGTAACCCTGCGTGTGATTCTGTGTGGGTGTAACCCTGCGTGTGACCCCCGCATGTGATCCTGTGTGGGTGTAATCCTGCGTGTGACCCTGCATGTGATCCTGTGGGTGAAATCCTGCGTGTGATCCTGTGGGTGTAATCCTGCGTGTAACCCTGTGTGGGTGTGATCCTGTGTGGGTGTAATCCTGCGTGTAACCCTGTGTGCGTGTGATCCTGTGTGGGTGTAATCCTGCGTGTGATCCTGTGTGGGTGTAATCCTGCGTGTGATCCTGTGTGGGTGTAACCCTGCGTGTGACCCCCGCATGTGATCCTGTGTGGGTGTAATCCTGCGTGTGACCCCGCATGTGATCCTGTGTGGGTGTAATCCTGCGTGTGATCCTGTGTGGGTGTAATCCTGCGTGTCATCCTGTGTGGGTGTAATCCTGCGTGTGATCCTGTGTGGGTGTAATCCTGCGTGTGATCCTGTGTGGGTGTAACCCTGCGTGTGATTCTGTGTGGGTGTAACCCTGCGTGTGACCCCCGCATGTGATCCTGTGTGGGTGAAATCCTGCGTGTGATCCTGTGTGGGTGTAATCCTGCGTGTGACCCCCGCATGTGATCCTGTGTGGGTGTAATCCTGCGTGTGACCCTGCATGTGATCCTGTGGGTGAAATCCTGCGTGTGATCCTGTGGGTGTAATCCTGCGTGTAACCCTGTGTGGGTGTGATCCTGTGTGGGTGTAATCCTGCGTGTAACCCTGTGTGCGTGTGATCCTGTGTGGGTGTAATCCTGCGTGTGATCCTGTGTGGGTGTAATCCTGCGTGTGATCCTGTGTGGGTGTAACCCTGCGTGTGACCCCCGCATGTGATCCTGTGTGGGTGTAATCCTGCGTGTGACCCCGCATGTGATCCTGTGTGGGTGTAATCCTGCGTGTGATCCTGTGTGGGTGTAATCCTGCGTGTCATCCTGTGTGGGTGTAATCCTGCGTGTGATCCTGTGTGGGTGTAATCCTGCGTGTGATCCTGTGTGGGTGTAACCCTGCGTGTGATTCTGTGTGGGTGTAACCCTGCGTGTGACCCCCGCATGTGATCCTGTGTGGGTGAAATCCTGCGTGTGATCCTGTGTGGGTGTAATCCTGCGTGTGACCCCGCATGTGATCCTGTGTGGGTGTAATCCTGCGTGTGATCCTGTGCGGGTGTGATCCTGTGTGGGTGTAATCCTGCGTGTGATCCTGTGTGGGTGTAATCCTGCGTGTGATCCTGTGTGGGTGTAACCCTGCGTGTGACCCCCGCATGTGATCCTGTGTGGGTGTAATCCTGCGTGTGACCCCGCATGTGATCCTGTGTGGGTGTAATCCTGCGTGTGATCCTGTGTGGGTGTAATCCTGCGTGTGATCCTGTGTGGGTGTAATCCTGCGTGTGATCCTGTGTGGGTGTAATCCTGCGTGTGATTCTGTGTGGGTGTAACCCTGCGTGTGATCCTGTGTGGGTGAAATCCTGCATGTGAACAGGTTACACTGCGCGAGGTCTGTATAGTACATATGAAGGAGAAGTGAGAACAGGCAGGCATACGTGTGGGTGATGTACAGAGAGGCTGTATATTGTCTGCTGAGGGGTAGAGTCTGAGAGGACCCCCTGTGAGGGGTGGAGGGGCAGTGTACAATGGGAGAGAGGCTGGAAATACTACAGTCACCGGGAAGAAGCTGCATGTAAGAGATGCAGAGAGAGACATACAAAGTGCCAGCCAGGAAAGAGATGCTGGCAAGTGGAAGCGAAATGAGTAGGACTATGTCCTGTGTAGAATCATCTAAATTGGAATGTGATGCTGGATTCAAGTCTGCACACACGCCCTGCAATGGGGCTGTCACAGCACCATGCCCCATCCTGCACTCAGATACACCAACCTAACACATGTTTACTCAAGCTGCCACTACAAAGAGTATTAGAATAGCGCTCTTGTGATCGCCAGACACTTACAGCACACTAAAATGTCACAGTTATTGCACATATGTAGCATGGGCCTTTCCAGGTGCGTGAATTCAGAGAGAACAGAGATAACAATATTTTTTTTTAGGATTTATAGAGAAAATATCTCCAGGGTTAAGTTACAAAGAAAAACAGGTAAATAAACAAGCGTTACAGTTGTGAAATGCACAGATTGACTTCAAGTAAATAAAAAGGAAAACAAAGTCAGAACCCTAAATTATCCTACTCTGCTAGTCCTTTGTGAACAGAACACTCAGTAGTGAGTGCTTCTGATCCTTATAGTCCCACAACTACTCTCCTCCCAGCAGGAGATGCAAATTAGGTTGTCTCCAGGAACTCTAAACATCATATATCTCTCTTGCTTAACCACTTGCCTGGCATGGTGGCATCAGATGCGACCATGCCTGCAAGCGCTTTATCTGACCTGCGACCAGTCAGATAGACAGTGTTAGCAGCGGCAGGGAAACTTCCCTCCGCCTCCCTGCACTCTCCCTTACTGATTGCTGTGCTGCCGATCACTGCTGATCGCTCAGCACGGCAGGACCCCCCTCTAGTGGCTGCAGACAATAGCAGCTGCTGGAGAAGTGTAAAATAAGACCCCCCCTCAGACCACCCCTGTACACCTGGAGGCTGTCCCGGCTTTCAAAATGAATCAATGTTTCCGATCGATGTTTGAAAAAATATCTAATATTATACATATATATATATATATATATATATATATAAAAATAAAGATCCAATTCAGCCGGTGTCCAGTTCAGCACAGTTTCATATTCCTCCAATAAGAACGGCACTCAGAGACTCTCATAATAGGTAAATTGTATTCAGATCAAACAAACGTTTTCGGGGACACAGCCCCTTCCTCAGGACCACAGTCATTGTCTGTGGTCCTGAGGAAGGGGCTGTGTCCCCGAAAACGTTCGTTTAATCTGACTTGATCTGAATACAATTTACCTATTATGAGAGTCTCTGAGTGCCGTTCTTATTGGAGGAATATATATATATATATTTATTTTAACTAAAATCATTTTGGACAGGGTTAAAATTGTTCTTCACATAAGGAGAGCGAAATGACTGCATGGGAATGGAGAGAGTTAAAAATCCTGTGAGGGGTGGACCTAGCTGTGAGGAAAGTACAGCCCATAGAAAAAGGGGAGGGTTAATATATATAGGGAATGCTAGGCCAGCTCGGTCTCTCTTGCTGCTGAATTGCCTTGGTGAGTGCTGCATAGCAGAGTCTCCCCATTGTTTGGCCTGTGTAATACTTTAGCTCATTTAATTACAAGCCACTTCCCTTCATTGTTTTCAATTGTTTTGTGATGGCTACATCTCGCCCTCGCCGTGCCGCCGGGACCCCAGCCCGTTACCGCTCATCAGGCGGTGGGTCTGGGCCCGAGGACGGGCTGGCTGCCCCTGTGGATCGCTTCCCGTCCTCTGGGGCCTACGCGGGCGCTGGTGTGGATAGGGCGCGGCGGACCCGGTCATCCTGGCCGCTTGGTTCCGGGCCGGTCTTGCCGGCCAGGCGCGGGCGGCGGGGAGGGCTGGGGGTGCAGGCAGGACGCCCGGAGGTGGACGGGCATCGGCCCTCACCTCCGGGTGCAGCTTTGGAAGCCTCAGTGCCGCGTTCGGGCGCACGCGCGCCGCGGTGGGCGGCCGTCGGTGGATGCAGGGTCGTCCCCAGTCTCTTCCCCCTCATTGCGGCCGCGAGGCGGTGCCAGGCGAGGGGGGCTGAGCGGACGGGAGGCGGCGGCAAGTCGGACGAGGCCCATTGCGGGGTCTCGTCCGTCAGCTCCACAAGAAGGCGCGGACGGAGGCTTAGTGGCGGGAAGAGGCGGGCCGCACGCACGCCCGCGCTCTCCACAGGTGGTGCCGTTCGCGCACGTGTGCGCGCAGCGGCGCCGCTGGTCTCCTTGTCTCCCCGGCTCACTCCCTTGCAGCCGGAGTCCGGCGGGGAGCGGGGGAGGGGGGGAAACAGTGTGAGGGGCAGAAGGGGGCGCGATAGATGTGGCAGCAGTAATGAGCAGGGCAGCGGGGAGTCACGCCGCGGCGCCCTCCCAGCGGGCGGAGGGAGCTCCGGCTTGCGGGGGGAGGGTGCGCACGGGGGGTCTGACAAAGGGGGCAGCGCTGGCACCATAAGGCAGACACTAGGGGGGAGCAGTGACTGGTGGGGGACCGGGCCGCTGGTGGTCAGGGGCGCTGCCGGTTCCCCACCGGGCCAGTCTGGGCTCCGGGCCCCCTGTTGGCGCCTGTCGGGCGTAGGGCAGGGAGGCGCGCGCCAGCATCTGCGGGGGAGCCCGCGGGGGACGGCGATGAGTTT
This sequence comes from Pseudophryne corroboree, assembly GCF_028390025.1. Lineage (NCBI taxonomy): Eukaryota > Metazoa > Chordata > Amphibia > Anura > Myobatrachidae > Pseudophryne > Pseudophryne corroboree. Next base: position 433,005 of record NW_026967481.1, on the reverse strand, counting down.
TGGGGTGGTCAGGACCCCTCCGGAGAGCTGGCGTTGGCCCTCTCAGCGGTGGTGGCGGCATTGGGTCCGCTGGCCGCTGCCGCATCCCCGGGGGTGGCAAGGCGTTCCAGCACGCATGCAGTAGCAAGCGGGTCCGGTACGCAGGCGGCATCGGCGGCGCAGCGAGTTGCTCACGCTTGCCGCGAGCTGGGGGCGGCCGCGGCGCAGCTGGGTCATCGTTCCGTGCGGGACGAGCAGGGGCGCGAAGCGGGGACGCCTGCGCCACGGGGTGCTAGGCATGCGCCGCAATTGTCTGGGTCCTTTGCTCCGTCTTCTCCTTCAGGTGATCGCGGAGAAGTTGAGATGGTGGGGAGCGAGGATGAGGATGTCGCATTTGCCACACCGGAGGATTCCCTGTCCAAGCAGTCGATGGCATCAGGTGAGGTTGAGCAGTCGGGGTCAGGCTCCAGCACGTGCTCTAGTTCTCGCAGCTCTTCCTCTTCTTCTTCTCTGTCGTCGCCGGCGTCCGAAGTCAGTAGCACGACTAGGGTGAAAAAGCGCGCGACGAAATACGCCAAGAGGGCGGCGGGTCAGCAGGAGAGGCGGAAGAGACGTAAGCGGCTTAGCGAGGACGCTCGCAGGGCCAAGAAGCGCCGCGATTTGCCTGGGGTAGTCCACTGCGATTACACTGCCGTGATGCGGGGACTGAGGGATAGCTGCCGTAGGAAAATCTGCAGGGGGGATTACGTTGATATGTTCGTCTTGACGAAGGACACAAAGAAGGACTATAAGTCGGCGTCAGCAAAGAAGGGCATCGGGGCCGAGGCTTTCCGTACCTTCGACAACTGGCTGGCCGGTTTTTGTGTCTTCGCGGCTTGTTACCTAGAAGATAGGCCTGACGAACATATGAACGTCATTAGATACCTGCATTTAATACACGATATGCAGCGCACATCGTCGGGCATCGAATGGCGGATGTATGATGAGAAATTCCGGGAAAAACAGGACTGCTTGCAGGTGATTGACTTTGGTTGCAAGGACGTGGAAGTCTGGCTCCAAGTCACCCGGGCTTCTCAACAGGCTAGGGAGCCCCGGAATCCGGGGGGCGGACGGGCACCGCGCAGGGTCGTCCGCCCAAGGGACCGGCGCGGACGGCGGATCGGGCAAGACAGGTAGGTGGGCCGTCCGTGGGGGGGGCCAGGCCGCCGCAAAAGGGAAGTGCTTCGCGTTTAACAATGCGTCCTGTTCCTTCGGCAAGCAGTGTCGGTTTCGACATTTGTGCTTGCAATGTGGCGGCTCCCACCCAGCCTCTACCTGCTTTAAAGGCAGTCGCCAGGGCGCCCGGGGTAAGCAAAATTACCCAAGACCTGGCGCGAGCGGGAGCACTCCGCAGAGCTCCAACGCCAATTAATTTGGATACAATGGCCAAGTGGTTGGATTGGTATCCAAATATGGCGGACGCGCAGTTTTTGTTTTACGGTTTTCAGTTTGGTTTTCGCTTGCCTGTTGCGAGCAAGGTTTCGGTCCGGGCCCAACGGAATCTCCAGTCTGCTCGTGCCTTGCCGTCGGTTCTGCGGGAGAAAGTGGATAAGGAGATTCGGCTGGGTAGGATGGAGGGACCGTTTATCTCACCCCCGGTGGATGACTTGGTCATCTCCCCAGTGGGGGTAGTTCCCAAGAAGACTCCAGGTGCTTTTAGGCTCATTCAGCATCTTTCTTACCCGTCGGGGTCGTCGGTCAACGACGCGATACCGCCGGCTCATTGCTCGGTGGTGTACCAGTTGTTTGACGAGGCGCTAGAGTTGGTCCGTAGTTACGGCCCTGGGGCCCTGATGGCTAAGATAGATGTGGAATCCGCGTTTCGGTTGCTGCCGTTACATCCGGACTCATTCCGTTTTATGGGTTTTCGGATTGGAGCGGAGTATTTCATCGACAAATGTTTGCCGATGGGATGTTCCGTTTCCTGCTCGTTTTTCGAACGGTTTAGCACATTCCTACATTGGTGCGTGGAGTCTTCATCAGGGGGTCACGGAGTCGCCCATTACCTCGATGACTTCCTGTGTGTGGGTCCGGCAAATTCACCACGGTGCGGCGACTTGCTGTTCAGCATCCGAGCTCTGTTTTTTCACTTCTGCGTTCCTGTGGCCGAGGATAAAACGGAGGGGCCGGTCTCCTGTTTGTCATTTTTGGGATAGAAATCGACACGGTGGCGGGATCGTGTCGACTGCCTCCGGACAAGGTTGCGAAGCTCTGCGGGGCTATCTGCTGGTTCGTAAGGTCGCGCAAAGTCACGCTGCGGCAGGCGGAGTCCTTGCTGGGCATTTTGAACTTTGCTTGTCGGGTAATCCCGATGGGCAGGGTTTTCTGCCGGAAGCTGGAAAGGGCGACTGCGGGGTGTGCCAGACCGCATAATTTCGTACGCTTGTCCTCCGAGATTAAGAGGGATTTGGCCGTATGGGCCTCGTTCCTGGAGGACTTCAACGGGGTGTGTATATGGCAGGCCCCATACATACATCTAAGAAACATATCCAAAATACGCCCTTATCTTACACAAGACACAGCAAAAACTCTAATCCATGCTTCTCATTATCTCCCGCATTGATTATTGTAATAGTCTCCTGACCGGTCTTCCCAAACATAGGCTCTCACCACTACAATCCATTTTGAATGCAGCTGCGAGGCTAATCTTCCTTGCCAGACGTTCATCGTCTGCAGATCCGCTCTGTCAGTCCCTCCATTGGTTACCGGTATTCTACCGTATTAAATATAAAATACTTTTACTCACATACAAGGCTATTAACCAAACTGCACCAACATACATCTCTTCACTCATCTCAAAATATCTCCCTACCCGACCTCTCCGCTCTGCACAAGATCTACGTCTCTCATCCACACGCATTACTTGTTCACACTCAACTTACCCAGTTTTGTTCTATTACTGTTGTTCTAATTGTAAAGCGCAACGGAATATGCTGCGCTATATAAGAAAGAAACTGTTAATAAATAATAAATAAATAAATAACAGTCGACAGCGCTGGGCTGCAGCTGTTTACCGACGCGGCGGGTTCCTCTGGGTTCGGTTGCTATCTGGAGGGATCTTGGTGCGCGGCCTCGTGGCCGGCGGAATGGCATCACAAGGGTTTAACTAAGGACCTTTTGCTGCTGGAGCTTTTCCCCATTATGGTGGCGCTGGAGGTTTGGGGCGATCGTCTGGCGCATCGCAGCATCTTGTTTAGATGTGACAATCTGGGCGTGGTGCATGCGATAAATAACAAGAGGACGAAATCGCTGGTGGTCCTGAGGGTGCTGGGGCAGTTGCTGTTGACATGCTTGCATAGGAATGTGTGGTTCCGCGCGCAGCATGTGCCTGGGCTGGAGAACGGAATTGCCGACGCGTTGTCACGAGGTCAGTGGGAGAGGTTTTGTTGTTGGCACCCGAGGCCGACGAGCAAGGTTTTCAATGTCCCGGTTATGTCTGGCAGGTGATCGGGCCGGACTGGAGGGTCTAGCGATGCGGTCAGTCGCTCCGAGCACGCTCAAGGCTTACGGACAAGCTTGGAGCGAGTGGGAGGAGTTTGTCCGAGGACGAAGTCAACAAGGTAAGAGCGGGCATCGGCTGATGCTTTCTTTTATTTGGCAGCTGTTTGTTACGGGTAGGTCCAGAGCGGTGGTATCCCGGTACTTGGCTGGTATTTCGTTCTTTAACAAGATCAAGGGTGTCCCTGACGTGATAAAGAGCGGGATTCTGCTTAAGGCGATGAAGGGGTGGGCGCGCGTGGCGCCACCTCCGCCTGATAGGAGGCGGCCCATTGATGCGGCCTTGCTTCCGGCTGTCATCATGGCGGTTGGCAGTATCGCGTCGTCCATTTTTGAGTCGCTGCTGTTCCATTTGGCGTTCTCAATGGCTTATCACGGTGCCTTTCGGGTGTCGGAGCTGGTGGCGCCTTCTAAGCGAGCAGATTCGCGCATGCTTCTCGAGGACGTGGTGGTAGGTGAGAGGTCCTTGCTGTGCAGATTGCGTCGCTCTAAGACGGACCAAGTGGGTAGAGGTCGATGGGTCACCTTGGTTTCGGCGCTGGAGGAGAGCATTTGCCCGGTGAGGTTGGCAGTTCAGTATGCGGCAGTACGGCCCGATGGTCGGGGGTCGTGGTTGCTGCATTATGACGGTCTGCCAGTGACGTAATATCAGTTTCGTTGGATGCTGGGTCGCTGTCTGGCGAACTTGGGCCTTCCACCCGCTGCTTTCGGGACGCATTCCTTCCGCATCGGGGCTGCGACGTCGGCAGGGTTTTCCGTGGCTGAAATCCAGGCGGTGGGGCGATGGAAGTCGTCGAGTTACAGACGATATATTCGCCCCGTTGCATGAGATGTTTGCTTGAATACGGTTTTGTTTATTTGTAGTTGTATAAGTCGTGTTGTAAAGTTCAGTACGTCCTTGTGTGGTGTATCGGTTTGTCTCCCCTGTTTATCCTACTCAGGGATTAGCTACTCACCGCTGGGGGTCTGGAGTTCTTTTGCGATTTTTTGCCTGACTTGACGGACTGAATTCTAATCTACAATTCGGCTGATCAGTTCTAATCAAAGTCCCTCAGCAGGTTTTTACGCTTTCACCTCCAGCTGAGTTCTTACATGTTTTTCCCATTTTATACCCCCCCCCCCATCCCCCGTTTATTTTCTTAATTTAATTTTGATTTTCCCATTGTGTGTTTATGTTCTGCTTCAAATTGGCTGGAAGCTTGTGCAGATCGGCTAGGCCGTTACTTCTGCAAGACACGAAAATCCATTTTTTCTTTTGGCAGATCCTTCAGGTTAATGCATTTAATAAACTCTGCTGTAGATTTTTATTAACCGAATTTTTACCCCTTTCCTTCTCTTCAGGTTGGGTAGACGATGATTTGGCAGTCTGGGTGGTTGGCCACTCTTATGTGTACTGGGCAGCCAGGTTTTTGGCCTCGGAGGGGGCGCAGATGTTTCCTAGGGCTCATGGCGTTCGTTGGCTTGGTTGGCGGGGAATGATGTGGAAAGATCTGAAGAGTAGATTAGTCAGTCAGGCCAGCGAGCATGGAGTCCCTAGGGTACTGGTTGTCCATTTAGGTGGCAACGACCTGGGGAAGAGGACATCTTTGGAGCTGCGGTGGGCCATGATGCAGGATCTGGCCTGTGTGGCCGCAGCATGGACCAATTGTGTCTTGGTGTTCTCAATGATGGTGCCAAGGTTGAGTTGGCGAGGTGTGGCGGACGGTCACCTGATTGATGAGGCCAGGCAGAAGGTGAATGGGGCGGTGGCGAAGTGGGTGTTGTCCCACTTCGCAAAGTGGTTCGCCACCCTAGGATTCGGTTTCGAGACAGTCACCTTTTTCGGCCTGATGGTGTGCATCTGTCCAATGACGGGATGATGCTTTTCCTGGAGGATCTGTTTCTTGTGTTACAGGAGTTAGGTTGAGGTTATGGTGGCGGTGCGAAGACTCTGGGGAGGAGTCTTTCGCTGTTGGCGGAAAAGAACGGCAGGTTGTGGTTTGTCTTGTTAGCTGTAGTGATTTACAGTTTGGTGTGGTTCAGGTGCACTCACCTCCATTGACTTTTAAGGCCGCTCGACCACCCGTCCGGGGGCAGCGGCATCACCCATCAGGGTGGGTAGTCACCGTGGGGGTTGAGTTGGGCACCTATTACCGATTTTATAGTTGTATTTAAATTAGGATAGTTTTGAATTTTAACGTTTTAAGGTTAGCGTCAGTTTAATAGAGCCGTTCTTTTTTCTGCCACCATATGCCGGCTGAATCGGCATGTTAAATAAAGTTTTCAATTTACAGGTTTACTAATGGTTAGGGTACAATAAATAGCTAACAATTTTCTGCCAAATTCAAGTCTCCGTGTCATTATTTCTTGGTATTAAAGGTAATGAAGGCTTTACTTTTGAATAAGGGGTCCACAAATTATCACTAGAAGGTTTATTCACTCATAAAAACCCGACAATTTCAGAGTGGTTTTTGGAGAGAAAAATTGTCCGTTAAGTGGTTAAGAAATGCATTTTGTCTATTCAGGAAGTTGGGTATGGCTTAATAGTTATACCTTTTTGTAGGATATTGGATCCCCGAACCTGGGGATAATATAAAAATAATATTTTATGGCAGGAAAAGCTGAAGGAAAGGCTGATAAACTGACCCTCTTCCAGCCTGCTTGAACAGTGCCCCCTACTGTGAAAAGTAAACACTGTAAAAGATTCTTCGTTACTGCCTCGCCGCTTGGTTCAGCAAATAGCTTACATAATGTAGACATCATTCCAAACAGACATTCAGGAAATAAAGACTTAGGAGAACTATGATCACCTCATGGTTATTACTCATTGCACCATTTACCCAGGGCACACAGAATTCACAGTCATGACACGTGACTGTGAGGAATCACCATAACCCACAGTGGCAAACCCACCCGTAATGGGGCAGCCCCCCTGCAATGGGAGATACACCCCCTTTTATTGGAGCGCAAACGCACTCAAATACAGCACACACCTCCTGTAATGGGACACACACGATGGTATATTTACCAAAGTGCAGGTTGTTAGAAGTGGAAATGTTGCCAATAGCAACCAATCAGATCTGACTAGTCATTTATCCAGCACCTTCTTAAAGACAATAGCTAGAAACTGGTTACTATGGGTAACATCACTTCTAGAAACCTGCACTCAAGTAAATATATCTCATGGACAACCTGTAATAGAGCACATACTCCCTAATGGGGCTACTTGGCGCAACTTGAGGATAGGTGAATGTGCACATAATGGATACTGGAGAAACCGAAAAATGCCCAGGTAACAGAATATCTGAACACAACGCATCCTGCCGGTTGTCTATACTATGCAGTAGCGGATCTTGCCACAAGCAAGTAGGACTTTTGCCCGGGGCGCCGCCATCCGGAAGGCGCCGCACCAGGGCAAGATCCGCTGCTGCTGTGTGCCCCCCGCTGCCCGCTGCCCCCCTTCTGCCGCTGGCCGCTGCCCCCCTTCCCCCCCCCCCCCCCCCGCTGCCGCTGGGAAGGGAAACTAGATGCGTACGTGTCTAGTTTCCCTTCGTGGAGAGTACCTTTGCTGTGCGGGAACCGCACATCATTTCAGTCTGTACAGGGGGCGTAAATGACCACGCCCCCTGTATGAAGCCACGCCCCCTAATGCCGCCCGGGGCGCCAGAAGCCCCGGAACCGGCCCTGAAACTATGGCCCTCATTCCGAGTTGTTCGCTCGTTGCCGATTTTCTCTATATTGCGATTAGTCGCTTACTGCGCATGCGCAATGTTCGCAGAGCGCATGCGCTTAGTTATTTTACTCAACAGTTAGGTATTTTACTCACGGCATTACGAGGATTTTTCTTCGTTTTGGTGATCGTAGTGTGATTGACAGGAAGTGGGTATTTCTCGGCGGAAACTGGCCGTTTTATGGGTGTGTGTGAAAAAAACGCTGCCGTTTCTGGGAGAAACGCGGGAGTGGCTGGAGAAACGGGGGAGTGTCTGGGCGAACGCTGGGTGTGTTTGTGACGTCAAATCAGGAACGAAACTGACTGAACTGATCACAGTGGCAGAGTAAGTGTCGAGCTACTCAGACACTGCTAAGAAATTTCTATTCGCAATTTTGTGAATCTTTCGTTCGCAATTCCGCTAAGCTAAGATTCACTCCCAGAGGGCGGCGGCTTAGCGTGTGCAATGCTGCTAAAAGCAGCTAACGAGCGAACAACTCGGAATGAGGGCCTATATTCTCATACCTCCCAACTTTTGGCTGTAAGGAAGCGTGACTCTCGACCCGAAAAGGGGGCGTGGTCTCACTCACGACGGGCGTGGTCACGCTCTAGTGGGCGTGGCCTCACCAAACGGCCCATTTTTTTTTACTTTTGGGGGCGTGCTCAGCTCTTCCCGAGCAGCTGGGCAGCCCCCGCTCCCCTCCTAGCTCTGAATACATGCCGTGCGCACAGCATGGATTCAGTGATCACCGGCTGCTTTGCAGAGCAGAGCAGCGGGTAATCAAAGCCTCCCCCCAACTGCCCCCCCTCCCGCGGGACACCGCTGCCCGCGGGTGGGACGCGGGACAGGGTCCGAATATCGGGACTGTCCCGCTGAAAGCGGGACAGTTGGGAGATATGTATTCTGCCTCTATCACTTCTATACACTGGTGTCTCCATGTCGTATCTCCTTATACACTGCATTATGTTATTATACCTGACATACGTCCTGTGTAATATAATCCTCTATCACTTCTATACACTGGTGTCTCCATGTCATATCTCCTTATACATTGCATTATGTTATTATACCTGACATACGTCCTGTGTAATATAATCCTCTATCACTTCTATACACTGGTGTCTCCATGTCATATCTCCTTATACATTGCATTATGTTATTATACCTGACATACGTCCTGTGTAATATAATCCTCTATCACTTCTATACACTGGTGTCTCCATGTCGTATCTCCTTATATACTGCATTATGTTATTATACCTGACATACGTCCTGTGTAATATAATCCTCTATCACTTCTATACACTGCATTATGTTATTATACCTGACATACGTCCTGTGTAATATAATCCTCTATCACTTCTATACACTGCATTATGTTATTATACCTGACATACGTCCTGTGTAATATAATCCTCTATCACTTCTATACACTGCATTATGTTATTATACCTGACATAAGTCCTGTGTAATATAATCCTCTATCACTTCTATACACTGCATTATGTTATTGTACCTGACATACGTCCTGTGTAATATAATCCTCTTTCTCTGACGTCCTAGTGGATGCTGGGGACTCCGTAAGGACCATGGGGAATAGACGGGCTCCGCAGGAGACTGGGCACTCTAAAGAAAGATTTAGGACTATCTGGTGTGCACTGGCTCCTCCCCCTATGACCCTCCTCCAAGCCTCAGTTAGATTTCTGTGCCCGGCTGAGCTGGATGCACACTAGGGGCTCTCCTGAGCTCCTAGGAAGAAAGTATATGTTAGGTTTTTTATTTTCAGTGAGACCTGCTGGCAACAGGCTCACTGCATCGAGGGACTAAGGGGAGAAGAAGCGAACCTACCTAAGTGGTGGTAGCTTGGGCTTCTTAGGCTACTGGACACCATTAGCTCCAGAGGGATCGAACACAGGACCCGACCTCGTCGTCCGTTCCTGGAGCCGCGCCGCCGTCCCTCTTACAGAGCCAGAAGCAAGAAGGTGGTCCGGAAAATCGGCGGCTGAAGACTTCTGTCTTCTCCAAGGTAGCGCACAGCACTGCAGCTGTGCGCCATTGCTCCTCATGCACACCACACACTGCGGTCACTGATGGGTGCAGGGCGCTGGGGGGGGGGGGCGCCCTGAGCAGCAATACTGACACCTTGGCTGGCAAACTGGCACCATATATATCCCCAGAGGCTATATAGGTGCTTTTTAACCCCTGCCAGAATCCATAAAAATGCGGGAGAAAGTCTGCGAAAAAGGGGCGGAGCTATCTCCTTCAGCACACTGGCGCAATTTTTCCCTCACAGCTCCGTTGGAGGGAAGCTCCCTGGCTCTCCCCTGCAGTCAATACACTACAGAAAGGGTTAAAAAGAGAGGGGGGGCACAATTTAGGCGCAGTATACAATATATATAGGCAGCTATAAGGGAAAACACTCTTTATATGTGATATCCCTGTGATATATAGCGCCCTGGTGTGTGCTGGCATACTCTCCCTCTGTCTCCCCAAAGGGCTTTGTGGGGTCCTGTCCTCTGTCAGAGCATTCCCTGTGTGTGTGCTGTAACATACATAGTAACATAGTATCTGAGGTTGAAAAAAGACAATTGTCCATCGAGTTCAACCTATTTGTGGTCTCCTATGCATGATGATTTGACTAAAATTTCTGACTGATGCTGCTGTCAGCCGTTGCATTTTATCCCTATTTATAGTAACTATAATGCATGACTATGCACCATACCCCTGGATATCCTTATCCAATAGGAATTTATCTAACCCATTCTTAAAGGTGTTGACAGATTCCACCATTACAACTCCCTCGGGCAGGGAATTCCAAACACGTATTGTCCTTACGTGAAAAAGCCTTTACGCCGTATTGTGCGGAATCTCCTCTCCTCTAACCTGAGCGAGTGTCCACGAGTCCTCTGTGTTGATCTAACCAAAAACAGGTCCCGCGCAAGCTCTGTGTATTGTCCCCTTATATATTTGTAGATGTTGATCATATCCCCTCTTAGTCTCCGCTTTTCCAATGTAAACATGCCTAGTCTTTCAAGCCTTTCCTTGTATTCCATCGTCTCCATGCCCTTAATTAGTTTGGTCGCCCTCCTCTGTACCTTTTCAAGCTCCAGGATATCCTTTTTGTAGTACGGTGCCCAGAACTGTACACAGTATTCAAGGTGTGGCCTCACTAGTGATTTATATAACGGGAGTATAATACTCTCATCCCTAGCATCAATACCCCGTTTTATGCATGCTAATATCTTATTAGCCTTCTTTGCTGCAGTCCTACTTTGGGTACTACTGCTTAGCTTGCTATCTATGAGGACACCTAAGTCCTTTTCCAGTACAGAATCCCCTAATTTTACCCCATTTAGTAGGTAGGTGTAATTTTTGTTCTTGTTACCACAGTGCATTACCTTACACTTGTGTGTGTTGAAGCGCATTCTCCATTTGGCTACCCTGTGTGTCGGTACGGCTGTGTCGACATGTATGAGGAGGGTAATGATGTGGAGGCGGAGCGAATGCCTGTAAATGTGATGTCACCCCCTGCGGGATCGACACCGGTGTGGTTGGACTTATGGAAGGATTACGTGAAAGTGTCAACTCCTTACACAAAAGGTCGACGACACAGAACAGCCGGCTACTCAGCTTGTGCCTGTTCCAGCGTCTCAAATGTCATGGGGGGCTCTAAAAACGCCCGCTACCTCAGATGGCAGAAACAGATGTCGACACGGATACCGACTCCAGTGTCGACGACGATGAGACTAGTGTACCCTCCAAATAGGTCCACCCGTTACATGATTGAGGCAATGAAAAATGTATTACACATTTATGATAATACCCCAGGTACCACATAAAAGGGTATTATGTTTGGTGAGAGAAAACTACCAGTAGTTTTTCCTGCATCTGAGAAATTAAATGAGGTGTGTGAGGAAGCGTGGTCTTCCCCCGGTAAGAAATTGATAATTTCTAAACGGTAATTGGCAGCGTACCCTTTCCCTCCAGAGGATAGGTCACGTTGGGAAACACCCCATAGGGTAGATACAGCGCTTACACGCTTATCAGAAAAGGTGGCACTACCGTCTCCGGATACGGCCGCCCTGAAGGAACCTGCTGATAAAAAGCAGGGGGTTACCCTGAAAGATATAGTCACACACTCGGGCATTATATTGCGACCAGCCATTGCTTCGGCATGGATGTGCAGTGCTCCCGCTGCGTGGTCAGATTCCCTGTCGGAAAATAACTATGGATAGGGACAATATTTTGCTGACAATAGAGCATATAAAAGACGTGGTCTTATACATGCGTGATGCACAGAGGGATATTTGCCGGCGTGCATCAAAAATAAGCGCTAGGTCCATTGCCGCCAGACGGGGGTTATGGACTCGGCAATGGTCAGGCGATGCCGACTCGAATCGGCACATGGAAGTTTTGCCCTATAAGGGGGTAAAACTGTTTGGGGATGGTCTTTCAGACCTCGTTTCCACAGCTACTGCTGGGAAATCTACTTTTTTTGCCACAGGCTACCCCACAACAAAAGAAAGCACCGTATCATCAAGTACATTCCTTTCGGCCCCAGAAAAGCAAGAGGGCTAGAGGCTCATCCTTTCTGCCGAGAGGCAAGGGTAGAGGAAAAAGCTGCAGCACACAGCTAGTTCCCAAGAGCAGAAGTCCTCCCTGCGTCCGGTAAGTCCACAGCATGACGCTGGGGCTGCTCAGGCGGACCCGGGTACGGTGGGGGCCCGTCTCAGAAATTTCAGCGCCCAGTGGGCTCTCTCACATGGATCCCTGGGTCCTTCAAGTAGTATCTCAGGGGTACAGGCTGGAGTTCGAGACGTTCTTCCCCCCGCCGTTTCCTAAAATCTGCCTTACCGGCACCTCCCTCTGCCAGGGAGGCGGTGTTGGTGGCTATTCAACACTATAATCACAACAAGTGATTGTCAAGGTGCCCCTCCTTCAGCAAGGAAGGGGTTACTATTCCACAATGGTTGTGGTACCGAAACAGTACGGTTCAGTGAGACCCATCTTAAAATTAAAATACTTGAACTTTTATATCAGAAGATTCAAGTTCAAGATGGAATCGCTCAGGGCGGTTATTACGAGCCTGGACGAGGGGGATTACAGGGTCTCCCTGGACATCAAGGATGCTTACCTGCATGTCCCCATTTACCCTCCTCACCAGGAGTACCTCAGATGTGTGGTACAGGACTGTCACTATCAGTTCCAGACGCTGCCGTTGGAGTTGTCCACGGCACCGAAGGTCTTTACCAAGGTAATGGCCGAAATGATGATACTCCTTCGCAAGAAGGAAGTTTTTATTATCCCGTACTTGGACGATCTCCTGATAAAGGCGAGGTCCAAAGAACAGTTGGTAGTGGGGGTAGCACTCTCTCGGGAAGTGCTACAACAGCACGACTGGATTCTCAATATTCCAAAGTCACAGCTGGTCCCGACGACACGTCTTCTGTTCCTGGGAATGATTCTGGACACAGACCAGAAAAGAGTGTTTCTTCCAGTGGAAGCACACGAGTCCTGGAAAAAATGGTAGCTTCGTACGAAGCATAATTCCATTCGGAAGGTTCCACGCAAGGACGTTCCAGTGGGACCTGTGGGACAAATGGTCCGGGTCCCATCTACAGATACAACAGCGGATAACCCTGTCGGCAAGAAACAGGGTGTCGCTGCTGTGGTGGCTGCAGAGGGCTCATCTACTAGAGGGCCGCAGATTCGGAATACAGGACTGGGTCCTGGTGACCACGGAGGCCAGCCTTCGGGGCTGGGGTGCAGTCACACAGGGAAGAAATTTCCAAGGAGATTTCGCTTCACATAAATATTCTGGAGCTAAGGGCCATTTACAATGCCCTAAGCCAAGCAAGGCCCCTGCTTCAGAACCAGCCGGTACTGATCCAATCAGACAACATCACGGCGGTCGCCCATGTAAACAGACAGGGCGGCACAAGAAGCAGGATGGCGATGGCAGAAGCCACAAGGATTCTCCGATGGGCGACCTACACCCGGGAGAATGGGGACTTCTTCCAGAAGTTTTCCAAATGCGGGTAAACCGTTGGGAATGACCACGGGTGGACATGATGGCGTCCCGCCTCAACAAAAAGTTGAAAAGATATTGCGCCAGGTCAAGGGACCCTCAGGCGATCGCTGTGGACGCTCTAGTGACACCGTGGGTGTACCAGTCGGTTTATGTGTTTCCTCCTCTACCTCTCATACCCAAGGTACTGAGAATAATAAGAATGCGAGGAGTGAAAACCATACTCGTGGTTCCGGATTGGCCAAGAAGAGCTTGGTACCCGGAACTTCAAGAGATGCTGGCAGAGGACCCTTGGCCTCTGCCGCTCAGACAAGACCTGCTGCAGCAGGGACCCTGTCTGTTCCAAGACTTACCGCGGCTGCGTTTGACGGCATGGCGGTTGAACACCGGATCCTAAAGGAAAAGGGTATTCCGGAGGAAGTCATCCCTACCCTGATCAAAGCCAGGAAGGATGTCACCGCAAGACATTATTACCGCATTTGGCGGAAATATGTTGCTTGGTGTGAGGCCATGAAGGCCCCGAAGGAGGAATTTCAACTGGGTCGATTCCTACACTTCCTGCAAGCAGGGGTGACGTTGGGCCTCAAATTGGGGTCCATCAAGGTCCAGATTTCGGCTCTGTCGATTTTCTTCCAGAAAGAACTGGCTTCACTGCCTGAAGTTCAGACTTTTGTCAAAGGAGTTCTGCATATTCAGCCTCCTTTTGTGCCCCCAGTGGCACCTTGGGATCTCAATGTGGTTTTGGCATACCTGAAATCACATTGGTTCGAACCACTTAAGACTGTGGAATTAAAATATCTCACGTGAAAAGTGGTCATACTGTTGGCCCGGGCTTCGGCCAGGCGGGTTTCAGAATTGGCGGCTTTGTCTTGTAAAAGCCCTTATCTGATTTTCCAGATGGATAGGGCAGAATTGAGGACTCGTCCTCAGTTTCTCCCGAAGGTGGTCTCAGCTTTTCACTTGAACCAACCTATTGTGGTGCCTGCGGCTACTAGGGACTTGGAGGATTCCAAGTTGCTGGACGTAGTAAGGGCCCTGAAAATTTATGTTTCCAGGACGGCTGGAGTCAGAAAAACTGACTCGCTGTTTATCCTGTATGCACCCAACAAGCTGGGTGCTCCTGCTTCTAAGCAGTCTATTGCGCGCTGGATTTGTAGCACTATTCAGCTGGCGCATTCTGCGGTAGGATTACCGCAGCCTAAATCAATAAAAGCCCATTCCACAAGGAAGGTGGGCTCATCTTGGACGGCTGCCCGAGGGGTCTCGGCTTTACAACTTTGCCGAGCAGCTACTTGGTCAGGGGCAAACACGTTTGCTAAATTCTACAAATTTGATTCCCTGGCTGAGGAGGACCTGGAGTTCTCTCATTCGGTGCTGCAGAGTCATCCGCACTCTCCCGCCCGTTTGGGAGCTTTGGTATAATCCCCATGGTCCTTACGGAGTCCCCAGCATCCACTAGGACGTCAGAGAAAATAAGATTTTACTCACCGGTAAATCTATTTCTCGTAGTCCGTAGTGGATGCTGGGCGCCCATCCCAAGTGCGGATTGTCTGCAATACTTGTACATAGTTATTGTTACAAAAATCGGGTTTTGTTGTGAGCCATCTCTTCAGAGGCTACAATTGTTATCATACTGTTAACCGGGGTTCCTATCACGTGTTATATGGTGTGATTGGTGTGGCTGGTATGAGTCTTACCCGGGATTCAAAATCAATCCTTATTGTGTCAGCTCTTCCGGGCACAGTTCCTAACTGAGGCTTGGAGGAGGGTCATAGGGGGAGGAGCCAGTGCACACCAGATAGTCCTAAATCTTTCTTTAGAGTGCCCAGTCTCCTGCGGAGCCCGTCTATTCCCCATGGTCCTTACGGAGTCCCCAGCATCCACTACGGACTACGAGAAATAGATTTACCGGTGAGTAAAATCTTATTATTACTTCTATACACTGGCGTCTCCATGTCGTATCTCCTTATACATTGCATTATGTTATTATACCTGACATACGTCCTGTGTAATATAATCCTCTATCACTTCTATACACTGCATTATGTTATTATACCTGACATACGTCCTGTGTAATATAATCCTCTATCACTTGATAAAGCTAATTATTTATCTTATAACATTCACTATATATTGGTAAGAGACTCAGTACGCAATGGGCGTACGGGGTACCGTAAAGGTACGCACTTAGCGTAGCAGACGCTAGGCCGTGGTCGAGACGCACGAGCGGCACGTTCGCTCATGGCTTACGCTGGGTATCGAGCACGCTATAGGCGGTCCGAGTACCGTAATGCTACGCTACTAGCGTAGCGGACGCTGTGCCCACAAGAGGAACACGAGCGGCGCAGACGCTCACAGAATGACACACAGTAAACCTTGTATGCAACACAATGTAATGCTGAATAACCTCTATTATACAAAAGCCGCTTGAGCGATTGAGACGCTCCGAATACCCTTAGCAATGTAATGATAAACACGCAATACCATGTAAGGTTCCAAAACCTTTATATAGATGATTTTAGTATGTAAAAGGGGAAAACAGTACAGCTTATACACTACAGCGCTAACATAAACACCTAAACAGAAATAACAGAAATTATACAATATACAACAGCGTAACAATAACAGAGAGAGAGAGAGTATGGCAAATACAAACAGAGAACAAGTTGATTACAGAGAAAAACTTACACACTGGGGAATGATCGCTGCGCAGTCCTGGTACCAGCTCTCTAGTTAGTCAATGATGAAAACCGTTGTGGAGAGTAGACTGAGCTGGGCCAGGCTGGCTGTTCTTATATACACTACATACAGTATACTACAAAGGGGCCTATAATCTCATTGTTCATTGGACACAGGAATCTGTCTTCACATTATAACAAAAGGTCATAGGTTGATTCAAACAGGTGGGCTGTGACTATTTCATACTGCTCAGGTGGGAGGGAATCTCAGGATTCCCACCGCATGGATAATGAATTGCAAATACAGTAAATGTCCATAAACTTCTTATAACC
Source organism: Pseudophryne corroboree (assembly GCF_028390025.1). Classification (NCBI taxonomy): domain Eukaryota; kingdom Metazoa; phylum Chordata; class Amphibia; order Anura; family Myobatrachidae; genus Pseudophryne; species Pseudophryne corroboree. Next base: position 416,761 of record NW_026967481.1, on the reverse strand, counting down.
ATAACTATTCGCAGGAGCGATTCATCTCTGTCAAACCAACACCGGAATGTTACTAATAATATACTCTACCGTTGCATACTAAACACCACTGCTCAAAACCTGTCTGACCCTTCGTATCATGTAAAGAGGGATTTCTCTGTCCATGAACCAGTTACACTAAACAAACTTACTGATATTATTAAGGGGACCATAACCTATAAAATACACTATTTGGATTAATTATGTAACGATCGAGTCGCCCGCCAGACGCACACAAACTCTACCGTAAATGCACATACCACGCGCCTGAGCGCATGACCGTGGAGGCGCCGTCACGCAACTGCGAATATGCGCACGCACGGGAGAGAATGTGCACGTGCAGCGGGCAAGCGCATGGGGTTAGTACAAGGCATGAGAATAACGATATTTTTCGACTTTGACAGTCCACCCTTTGGCAGTCACCAATAACTGCCACTTCCTAAACAAAACAGAAAAATATATTTCTTCATGTAAACACCTTTTTATGATTGGGTAAGGGAGGAGAGGAGAAGGTTAGAAAGGTATGACCTAGTGAGACAGTAAAAGCATGTGTGTATGAAATCCATGTTTGAGGGGTCATGTGTCATCGTGCCGTACGTGTTCTAAATCAAGCTTCGAGGTATTGCGAAGTATACATTTGAATCCTTCTTATCCCGTATCAAGGGTCTGTGGATGGCCTGTCAAACTCTACCGAGCTATTTTCGGCTTTTGGTTGCAACAAATGGGGGAGCACATTTAGTTGATGATACATGAAGGGGGGTCCATGTGAATGCTAATATGTGAGAATTACCTGTCGACTATGTGAGATACTACCTGGAGGTTGTAGAGATGAAGATAAGAAACAATCGTTATAAATGCAGTCGTAAACTATGTGAGTTTAAATAAACAGTCGCCGATTGAGGTCTTGTCTGATGTCTTGTCTGATGTACATGTTGTCTGATGTCTCTCGGTGCTTTTGCTATATATAGCGAGCAAAAGCTGTTCCATTGTCCAGAAAGTTACAGTCTCTAAAGTATTGGGCTTTCGTAAAAGTTAAAGTCACTAGGGATATTGGGGGTCTGTGGCATAGTTCATCATTGGTCTGTATAAAAGAGGTTGTCAAATTCTTCTTCCAAGCGGATGTCTTTGTACCTTGGAGGAAAACAAAGGAGAAACGGGTAAAAGAAACGGACCGTGGAATCACATTTTCATCACAACATTGTCTCTATCGTTGGGACATAAATCAAATTAGTTGTTGTTATTACAGTGTCCTCGCTCCTCAGACTCATCACTCTGGTACTACCTTTACACTTCGTTAAAGCCCGAACGCATCTAAATATCAGGCCAACCAATATGACGACTCCCAGAATACACAAGAGAAATTTCCCTACATCCATTATAATACCTTGGGCCCATTCTCCTAAACCAGAGAACCAATTTCGTGGGTTCAACCATGACACCCAACTGGTCAGCTCATTACCCACAGCAGCGAGTGTGAGATTGTGTTTCCTTCGAAACTCCCACTTCAATTGCAAAATGTCATCCATCTTTTGGTCTATGACCTCGGCCGGGTCCTCAGTGCTGTTTGTAATATACGTGCAGCATTTTATTCCATATTGAGTTGCTAGGGTAACACAATACCCGCCTGTCACTGCTGTGAGGTAATTGAGAATCATCCTATGCTGAACCAGCTCTGTTTTGTAGGCTTGTAACTCTTTCCCAGTGTACCTGAACGTGTCGTCATACATTTCGGTGATATTGTCTAATAAGTTCGCTAGCGCAGATATATATTTATAATTTATCACTCCTCTGGCGGTACGAGTGATATCTAACGTGAGTAGGAATTGAATCCCGGTGGATTCATGGATCAGATCAGAGGCCGGATGCTCTGTCCTCTCAATCAGGTGCCGTTTAACGACGTGCTCGTAATGAGTGTGAGTATAAGGAGCTTGGGCACCGCGGTGAATGTCTTTCATTTTGTTATGGGATACAGTCATTACTTCAGGCAGTACCTTTCCAATGTAACACAATCCCTCTGAGTTTGGGGCAAGCCACTTATACACCTTCCTCCCACATATGAAATATGCATCATCGGGGAGAACATATAGGACGGAGTATGACATTACCATGTTACAAATTTTCCATGTGAAATCTCCTAACCTTAACTCTCCCATCTGTCTAGTACACGTATCCGGTTGTACGATATGTGCACAGTATCCTGGTGATACTTCTCCAACTCGCATGGTCCTACTTCCTAGAGTATACCTATACCGGAAATATTTTCCACTGTTGGCTATCTGGCGTATAAGCTCTGTGTCTATGGGCATTCTATCGGCTCTATATTAAAAGGTCATGGTTTGATTACTCCATGACACTTCACAATTTCCCGGCTTTCGGGGATTGGAAATGTTAAAGCATACTAAGGACCTATCCACAGGATACTGGTGGAGCTTCAAACTAGGAGGACTAGAGATATTAAACCTCTTGTCCACCGGCCTCCCACCACTTAGCTCAAGTACCTCTCCTACAGTTAAAGGGAATGGTACTAGTCCTGATTTGCTATGACCTTGAGGTACTTGAGAGCATACCCAACAGTCTGTCTGGTTTAACACTTTACCCACTAAGGAGTGATAGTCACTCAATGGATGCCGGTCCATGTGGACATTAAAACTGGACTGACATTTCTTGATGCACCCATCCTCAACTATATTGTCACAATGCCTACAGATGCAGTTCTCTTCAGCTAACAATCCTTCACAATTCCTTCTATTGTCAATGCTACCAGATCATTTTCTGATACTCGCCTTTACTCAGTGATTATGTTGCTCTTGGAAATTTACGCCTCCATCCTGGTCATCAGAACCCATTCCAGATCCTCTCTCGACCTCCATGGTACTCTCACCGAAACAGACTGCTCTGGTCAACATCATGGTCAACAGGAAAATCCGGATCACAGTCTCTTGGGGCAAGTCCATCTTATAGGAGGAAAAGGAGAAAAATAAGAAGGGGGAAGGAGAATAGGAGGGAGATGGGAACTGGAGAAAATAACAAAAGGGAAAAAGAAATCTGGCTCGACAACCTCCTCCGGTCTTATTATTCTCAGCGCTCAGGTGTCGTCTCAACCTTCCCGGAACAGACACTTCAGTGATACAACCTCTACCGTCTGTTCTTTATCACAGGACCTCTCTGGGTCAGCAACCTTTTTACAAGGAGACGAATGGACCCAAGTCTCTCTCTCGGCAACCTTCAATGCTGTCGTGCTGGTCAATAATACTTGATATGGTCCTTCCCATCTGTCAATAAGGCAACCTGAGCGTAGAAAATTCTGTATCATTACATAATCCCCAGGTTCAATGTCATGACAATTACTGTCTGGCAAATCGGGAATCACCAACTTTAGATTATCATTCTGATTCCTTAATTGCTTACTCATCTTAACCAATACTTTACAGTGACTTCATTGTTACATTTCAAATCATCCTGGGGGTTAATCATAACATGGGGTTGTCGACCAAACAGAATTTCAAAAGGAGACAGATTAAGAGGGGACCTGGGAGTGGTTCTGATGCTGTATAATACGATTGGCAAAGCTTCGGGCCACAACAATCCTGTTTCAGCCATTACCTTGCTTAATTTGTTTTTAATAGTGCTGTTTACTCTTTCCACTTTCGCACTCGCCTGGGGGCGGTACGGAGTGTGCAGCTTACTATTAATTCCCATCAACTTACACATTGCTTGAAAAACTTCACCTGTAAAATGGGTACCCCTATCACTCTCAATGATTCTAGGGATACCGTACCTACACACAAATTCCTGCACAATTTTCTTTGCAGTAAACACAGCGGTATTTGTGGCCGCGGGAAATGCTTCAACCCAATTTGAGAACACGTCAATACAAACCAATACATATTTTAAATTTCTACAAGGTGGCAATTGTATGAAATCAATTTGTATTACCTGGAAAGGACCATCTGTAGGAGGGATATGGGATGGCTCTGTTGGTATTGCCTTTCCGATATTCTTCCTCAAGCAGGTGAGACATGTCATCGCTCTTTTACCCGCATGGGAAGAAAATCCTGGGGCGCACCAATAAGCTCTTACCAACTTACACATTCCTTCTTTGCCTAAATGAGTCAGTCCATGTGCCGCTTCCGCTAGACTTGGAAGGTATGCTCTGGGTGCCACTGGCTTACCCTGTCCATCTGTCCAGAGTCCTGAGGACTTCTGGCCATATCCTTTTGACCTCCAAACTGCCTTTTCTTGTGGTGAACACAAATCTTGCATTTCATATAATTTCTGTGTGTTTACAGTATTAAATACCATCAGTTGTGTGCTGTCTGTCTGTATGTATGGGGTTACTGGCTGCTGATTTAGCAGCTTCGTCTGCTCGGCTGTTACCAAGTGATACCAGGTCTTGGCTATACGTGTGAGCTTTACACTTGATAACAGCCACTCTGTCGGGTTCCTGTATCGCTGTTAGAAGTCTTTTGATGTGGGCTGCATGTGCTACGGGTGTGCCAGCTGCCGTCATGAAATTTCTGAGGCGCCATAGGGCCCCGAAATCATGGACTACTCCGAAGGCGTACCTAGAATCTGTGTAGATATTGGCTGACTTGCCTTTAGCCAATTCGCATGCTCTGGTTAGGTCAACCAGTTCAGCAACTTGTGCTGAGTGTGGTGGGCCTAGGGGTTCCGCTTCTATGGTACCTTGGTCATCTACGACTGCGTATCCAGTACACAAGTCTCCCGAGTCCGTCTGTCTGTGACAACTGCCGTCAGTGTAGAAAGTAAAATCTACATCTTCCAGTGGGTTGTCACTGATGTCAGGCCTTGCCGTGAAATTTTGGGTCAAATATTCCATACAATCATGTGTGTCATTTTCCTTACTAAATCCTCCTTCACCATCACTCTCATCCCCCACCCTTTGTGCCTGTCCAGGCACACCTGGGAGATATGTTGCAGGATTTAGTGCGCTGCATCTCCTTATGGTGATGTTTACGGGGGCCATCAATGCCAATTCCCATCTTGTAAACCGCGCTGATGAGACGTGTCTGGTTTGGGCAGAATTTAGTAAAGCTGACACTGCATGTGGTGTATGAATTGTGAGGTTGTGTCCTAGCACTACATCTTCGCTTTTACTTACTAGCAATGCTATTGCTGCAACACTTCGCAAGCATGTGGGGAGGGATCGCGCTACCGTGTCTAGCTGAGCGCTATAGTAGGCTACCGGCCTGCTGGCATCACCATGCTTCTGGGTTAAGACACCTGCTGCGCACCCAGCATTCTCTGTTCCGTACAGCTCAAAGGGTTTTCCATAATCTGGCATGCCTAATGCTGGTGCCTGCGTTAGGCACTGTTTAAGTCTCTCAAATGCCATCTCAGACTCGTCTGTGTGCGAAATCCGATCAGGTTTGTTTGAGGAGACCATCTCCTGTAATGGCAAGGCCAGTATAGAAAACCCTGGGATCCAGTTACGGCAATACCCACACATTCCTAAAAACGTTCTAATCTGTTGCTGGGTTTGTGGCAGGGTCATGTCACGAATTGCTTTAATTCTATCAGCGGTGAGGTGTCTCAGTCCTTGTGTCAGACAGTGTCCCAAATATTTTACCTTGGTCTGGCATAATTGTAACTTGTCTTTGGAAACCTTGTGTCCGGTGTCTGAAAGATGAAACAGGAGTTGTTTCGTATCTCTCAGGGACGATTCAAGTGAATCTGAACACAGCAGTAGGTCATCTACATACTGTATTAATATTGATCCACTCTCAGGTTGAAAAGACTGTAAACAATCATGCAAGGCCTGTGAGAAAATACTTGGACTGTCAATGAAACCTTGTGGTAATCGTGTCCATGTGTACTGAACTCCTCTGTATGTAAATGCGAATAAGTATTGACTGTCAGGGTGCAGAGGTACCGAGAAGAAGGCGGAGCAGAGGTCAATCACAGTGAAAAATTTGGCAGTGGGAGGGATTTGCATAAGGATAACAGCTGGATTTGGCACTACGGGGAATTGACTCTCAACTATTTTGTTGATCCCTCTTAGATCCTGCACTAATCTGTAACCCCTCCCCCCACTCTTTTTAACAGGGAAGATGGGACTATTGGCAGTGCTGGACGTCCTTACCAGAATGCCCTGTTGTAGCGTCTATTACAGGGTAAACTCCTAACTCCACCTCTGGCTTCAGAGGGTATTGTGGGATTTTTGGAGCTATCCTACCATCTTTTACTTGTACAACTACTGGGGCTACGTTTGCCATTAATCCAGTGTCTTGTCCATCCTTGGTCCAAAGTGATTTCGGTATCTGGGAAATCATTTCCTCTACCTTGGACGGACACCTATTTACAATAACGGTGTGTGACATTAATCTTGTTGGGGAGTCTAGCATATCTTGCACTTCCTGAGCGTGGTTTTTGGGTATGTCCAAGAACACACCTTCAGGAGTACAATATATGACACATCCCATTTTGCACAGTAAATCTCTCCCTAGGAGATTAGTCGGAGCCGATGCAGCCAGCAGAAAAGAATGCTTGGTGTGCAAAGGCCCTATCGTAATCTCTGCAGGTTTGCTTAAAGGGTAGTGTTGTACTACTCCTGTTACTCCCATGGCTGGAATTGTTTTACCAGTGGTTCTCATGCCCACGGTCGAATTTATCACTGACTTGGCTGCCCCCGTATCTACAAGGAAATTTAGAGATTTACCAGCTACATCAATTGTGACTTCGGGTTCACTTCCAAGGCTCGCAATTAATTTCACTGGCTGCAGACTACAGGAGTGGCCCCACCCCCATTGTGTGTGGTGACCTCCCTGCATTGCGCTGGCAGCTATTACCTGTGAAGGGGGTAAATGGGAACTATCAGAGACTTGCCAGTCTCTTCTTGGGGGATACCTTTTTGTTTCCCCTGCGTGTGGCTCATAACTCAGTCTCTGCGGTCCTTGATCCCAATTTCGTGTGTCATGTCGTTGTCTAGGGGTTTGGTATGAGTTTTGTGCATTTTTCAATCTACAGTCTCGTGCAAAATGTCCCTCTTTATGACAGTAATAACAAGTTACCACATTTGACTTACCCACAGGGGTCTGAGACTTATGCTGAGTTGGCCTTGTGGTAAGGGCCTGTATACTTACGGCCATCAGCTTATCACTCTACGACTCCCTGTGTCTGGTGATGTTCCGATCATGATCAATAGCGGCCTCTCTCAAAGTAGCCACCGACAAACCTCGCCAACATGGTTGGGTGGTCTGTACCCTCGTCCTCAATACTTCCTTTAAACCATCCATTAACACAGATACTGCTACTTCTCTATGATTCACATTTGTCTTAATGTCTTCTATCCCTGTATACTTAGCCATTTCCTGTAGTGCCCGATGAAAATAATCAGCAGCTATTTCTCCCTCTTTTTGCTTGATGGAGAAAATTTTGTTCCATTTAGCAACAGCTGGGAAATATACTCCCAGCTGCAAATTAATTCTTTTCACATTATCTTGATTGTACTCCTCAGTAAGGGGTACCTCTTCATCTAGTCTACAGTCAGCTATAAATCTCGCTGAGTCGACATTGGAGGGTAAACATGCCCTCAGCAATATCCGCCAATCTTTGTTATTGGGCTCCACAGTATTTCCTAGCTCTCTAATGTACTTCTGGCTTGCAACTAGATCTTTCCGGGGATCAGGGAATTCAGACACCATTGATCTTAATTCCGTTCGGGAAAAGGGGCAGTGCATGGCGATGTTTCTGACAGGAGTGACTCCTGAAGTATCAGTTTTCCCATTTGGTACTGCAATTACCCTAACGGGATTAAGTTCAATAACATCATTCTGAGTAGATTCTACAACATGTGGTGTAATGGTTTCTGCATAGTGTACAGTGCCGTACTTACCAGTTGATACGACCTCACCTGTCCCTCCACTAGGGGCCTTTGATACTGCTCTTACTGGTTGGGACGTGCCCACTGTTGTTTCTGCTATGGTGGCTGCTAGAGAGAGTGCCGATATTGTTGTGGGTTCATCCTCTTGGTGACAATCCTGGGGAAAGTTTAAAACAGGGTACAGCTTGCACGAGTTAGTATTAGCATCAACAATCTTAGTTACATTATTCTTAACATCTATACAGTTACTAAGTGCATGTTTATCATACACCAGTGTGCCATTCTCTGTAACCACCTTCTCTCCCGTTATGTATGGTGGTGGTGGTGCGGTGGCTATCAGTTTCCTGATAGGGTTAGATCCAGCCGCTTGAGCCAATCCTCTTTGTATTTCAACTTCCTGTTGCCATAATTGTAAATAATCATAATGTTTGATCCGTCTCTTTGCAGATTTAATGAGACATATCCTTCTCCTTAGATTTTGTAACACCTCGGGGCTAAAACTGCCTACCCGTGGGAACTTTTCCCCGTCATGCACAGTCATTCTTTCCCATTCATCGCACAAAACCTCTGTGTGTGAACCGTATTTCTCACACATGATATACCTTGCCGACCCTATTGGCCGGTTTACTAAATCAACCTGAACCAGGGTTGATCGCCCCCTACCTGAACAACTGGCCCCCATCTTTGCAGGTGTTGCTTTCACTACCTCTGACCTTCAAATCAGGGTCTTCAGCGAACCCTTACAAAAACCAAGATGTCCGGGGTAGGCCGACGGTGAAAGTTTACCGAGTACCTTCACTCACTCGCCCACGTCGACCAATACGCCCACACACTGCCTTAGCGCTGGCGTACTCAACCTAGGGCCCCTGCAACCTGAACCTCTATTTACTGGAACGTGTAGGTGTGATCCGAAGAACACTTAACCCTTCCCAGTAAATATCAGTTGCTGGAGAATTCCTGAGTGACCAGCGAACCTCCCTTAAAATAAAAAAAATTACACAAATCACGTTAGAATGTACAAATAGCGTTTATGACCCGTCTAGCGTACGCAAATGGTACTGGGTCAAGTTACAAACTAATGCACACAATTACATGCGGTACAATCGTTCTGCACATAAGCAACTAATCTTATGTGCGGAACGACCAGTGGAATCGAAAATTGTGGCTGCGAATTCCTTCAGCCGGAGCTTAATGGCCTATATGGGTATTGCACCAACCCTCCTGGTGTTGTGCTTCTTGACTCTATCTACAGCGGACTTCCCAGTCCGCTGTACCTAGACCTCCTGGCCTGTCTCTGGACCTCCTGGTCCGCTATACTCTAATGCTCTTATTTTAATATGTTTAACAAGGGATGCCTCCCAAGCCACCGTGCTGTCACTTTCACGAATGTACCTCACGAGAACTCGATTTCCTGTGGTTCCACCCAAAAATGAGAAACTTATATATATGTATACACACACTCTTTCACCTCATATAGGGCGGGATGTATTAACATACATCGCCGCCCCTCGCCGGTTACCGCAGCGATGTTGATCGCATATGTACTAACATATGCGATCAACATTGCGATGCGATGACGGAGGCCCCCCGCGATACCTGTTAGGTGGTCTGCGGGGGGTCTCCGTCACCTCCCCGGGGTCCCCACACTGGCTAGATGCCGGGAAGCAGCAGCAGGCTGCCCCCGGCACCTCCTCCTCCCCCCTGCAGCCGGAAGGACGTCCGGCTGCGTTGCTAGGGGGAGGAGGACACTACCTTCCGGGTCCAGGGCAGCCTGGAGGAAGGTAAGCGAGGGGGAAGGGGGGTCGGCGTCTGCGGCGGGGGTCGACGGTGTCGGCAGGTTGCGGCGGTCGGCGAAAAGAAGCCCATAGGCTTCTATAGGGTTTCGCCATCCAGAGATGGCGAAACCCTGGACGCCGAAAACGCTGCGGTAGGGTCTTAGTAAATATGAAAATGCGGTAAAACCCCCGTTTTCGGGGGTTTTACCGCATTTTTGCTTTAGTACATCCCGCCCATACTCTTTACTTTCGTTTCTGCGCAGAAATCCCTTTCATTCAGTATCGCAGTCTAGTCCCGAAAGGAGTTACAACTAGAGAAGGATTATTTACGCTAAAATTTAGGACACTGAGATTGATTTGCGTTATTATCGCGTTGCTTCCGTATCACCTACTAAAACAATACTATCGTGTGATTTGTATTACGTGGGCGTACCCATACGCTCCGTTGCGTAATATACGCTACGTGCGTCAGCCCTTGCGTCGCGTACGCTTGTCCCGCCCTTTGCTAAGGACACGTGTACACAGGCCAGACACGTCCACAGTAACACAAGTAACACGTTTCTATCAATGCAAATGATATTTAACTGTAATCTTTTACTGAACACCACACAGAACTTCCTTGTATCTTAGGCAAGCCGTGTGCGTGTTTTACAAACTACTCCCTTACGTATTAATTTTACTTTTAACTACCAATAGCAACAAATCTTTCTCAGCACGTTATCAATGATAAATGGCAAACAGGAAAGCGAGATGTGAAATTACACAAATGACAAATGCAGGTGTGTGCGTGTGTTGCGTACGCAATGTGTATCAAAACAGGAATAAAACAGTTTTAAAAGACAATAGCGTACTGTTCTTACCTTCCGGTTCCGGATTCCACCAGCACTCCTACAGCGTAGCGATGCAGACGCTTATCTAGTCAGCACTACCGTATCCCTCACCACCAACACGGATACGAAGGGATACGCCTTCCCGCCCTTTGCTGACAGATAAAGTCTGCTTGTGTTCGCTAGAGCGGATATGTGGAGGACGGACGAGCCGCCAATTGATAAAGCTAATTATTTATCTTATAAAATTCACTATATATTGGTGAGAGACTCAGTACGCAATGGGCGTACGGGGTACCGTAAAGGTACGCACTTAGCGTAGCAGACGCTAGGCCGTGGTCGAGACGCACGAGCGGCACGTTCGCTCACGGCTTACGCTGGGTATCGAGCACGCTATAGGCGGTCCGAGTACCGTAATGCTACGCTACTAGCGCAGCGGACGCTGTGCCCACAAGAGGAACACGAGCGGCGCAGACGCTCACAGAATGACACACAGTAAACCTTGTATGCAACACAATGTAATGCTGAATAACCTCTATTATACAAAAGCCGCTTGAGCGATTGAGACGCTCCGAATACCCTTAGCAATGTAATGATAAACACGCAATACCATGTAAGGTTCCAAAACCTTTATCTAGATGATTTTAGTATGTAAAAGGGGAAAACAGTACAGCTTATACACTACAGCGCTAACATAAACACCTAAACAGAAATAACAGATATTATACAATATACAACAGAGTAACAATAACAGAGAGAGAGTATGGCAAATACAAACAGAGAACAAGTTGGTTACAGAGAAAAACTTACACACTGGAGAATGATCGCTGCGCAGTCCTGGTACCAGCTCTCTAGTTAGTCAATGATGAAAACCGTTGTGGAGAGTAGACTGAGCTGGCCCAGACTGGCTGCCTTATATACACTACATACAGTACACTACAAAGGGGCCTACAATCTCATTGTTCATTGGACACAGGAATCTGTCTTCACATTATAACAAAAGGTCATAGGTTGATTCAAACAGGTGGGCTGTGACTATTTCATACTGCTCAGGTGGGAGGGAATCTCAGGATTCCCGCCGCATGGGTAATGAATTGCAAATACAGTAAATGTCCATAAACTTCTTATAACCATAACTATTCGCAGGAGCGATTAATCTCTGTCAAACCAACACCGGAATGTTACTAATAATATACTCTACCGTTGCATACTAAACACCACTGCTCAAAACCTGTCTGACCCTTCGTATCATGTAAAGAGGGATCTCTCTGTCCATGAACCAGTTACACTAAACAAACTCACTGATATTATTAAGGGGACCATAACCTATAAAATACACTATTTGGATTAACTATGTAACGATCGAGTCGCCCGCCAGACGCACACAAACTCTACCGTAAATGCACATACCACGCGCCTGAGCGCACGACCGTGGAGGCGCCGTCACGCAACTGCGAATATGCACACGCACGGGAGAGAATGTGCACGTGCAGCGGGCAAGCGCATGGGGTTAGTACAAGGCATGAGAATAACGATATTTTTCGACTTTGACACACTTCTATACACTGGTGTCCATGTCATATCTCCTTATACACTGCATTATGTTATTATACCTGACATACGTCCTGTGTAATATAATCCTCTATCACTTCTATACACTGCATTATGTTATTATACCTGACGTACGTCCTGTGCAGTGCTTAAAGTGATCCTGGAGAAATGGTGGAACTCACCCACCCACCCCTGCGCCCCAATTCTAAAGCGATTGCATGTGCCACAAAACAGGGGCGTGGTCATCCAATAGTACCCCCAGTTCAAATTACGCCACACAGTAGTACAATCTTATTCACATTACACCACATAGCTATGTCCCTTATTCATGTTATGACACACATTAGTGCCCCTTATACACAAAGCCCACAGTAGTAGCACCCTTTATGTCCCCAGGAGTGATGCCCCTTAAGTGTCCCCTATGCAGTGACCCGTTTAGTGTTTAGTATTGCCCCCAGTACAGCTGCCCCCGGTAGAGGTGTCCCAGGTAGAGCTGCCCCCTAGTAGCGCCTCTTAACACAAACTTAAAAAAAAAACAAAAAAACACAATACTCACCATCCCCGCTCCTGCTTCCGGACCGCTGCCCTCCGCCTGGCTGCCTGCTCCTCGGATCTATGACGTCATGGCATCTTTCCCATAGCGCCGCACACAGCTGGCAGCCAGAGCTCAGAAGTGAGCTCCGGCTGCCACTGAGGGGAAGGTGCCAGCGCCCGCTGGTAACCCAACCTCAGCAGGCGCCCGACATCCCCATGCGGCTACAGGCTCACATTCTGGGTTAGGTGAAGCGGAACTGCGTTCCGTCTCCGGTTGGAACTGACGGAACGCAGTTCTACCCCGTTCCGGATCACTTTAACCTCTGTTCCTGTGTAATATAACCCCCCCCACACACACACACACACACACACACACACACACACACACACACACACCCCCACCTCCTCTTCATACAGTTGCCATAAAACAAATGACCTTTTTGATGCCAACAATGTTGGCTGA